>NW_021703784.1:94071449-94458141 GCF_005190385.1 Monodon monoceros | reverse complement strand
GGGGGGGGGCGGAGAAGAATGAGATATGCAAAGCAACGTGGAAATGGGGAAGGGAAATCATCACAGATTTTGTGGCTATCCCAGATGACAAGACAAAAATCAGTCACTTCTTGGTTACCTGGCCCCTACGATCACTAGGTAGTCAAGTAACCGAGGACAGGACTTCTTCTTTTGCACCATGGTTCCAATTCATCAGTTCATCTCAGAGAAACTTCAAGGCACCAAGCATGGAATCAATGTTCCCAGGAGGAATTCTGATATTATCTGAAAATCCAAGTCTAATAGGAAAAAAGTACTGATAAGATCCATTGCTGTGCCTAAGGGACTCATCCCTCTCAGCTGCATCCCAGCCAGGGACATAGGTCAGAAGATCTTCCATTTTAGTACTAAAGATAGGAGAACATGACACTTTTCCTAGCCTAGAGCTCTGTCCAGGCTTATGAGCTCACAGAGTCAAATGTCCAGAAGTAGGATAAATAATGGCTCACCTCTCCGTCCCTACAAACCAGCTCATTTCCAGCCTCACCCCTGGGGCTGTTTCTGTTTCTGAAAAACAGGCCTAGTCAGTCTAATCTGGACTCAGTTATTATGATAACAAAAATTAAGTCACTTTCAGGACTGCTCCAGGGTGGATCAGAATCAAACCAGACTCTCTAATCAGAACTAATCTGCACTCCTGGATCTAGGTGGAAACCTAATTATTCTCTGTTCCAACATGCTGCATTCAGCTTGATGTGAAATTACCACGTAGTCTATACAGTTAATTGCACTCAGACAGTAACAACAGCTGGCTACTCTACCCCATGCGTTCTCAAATGAAGAATATCTATGCCCCAATTGCTTCACCTAAACCCTTTTTCTCCCCTCTTCAAGCAAGAAAGGGGCCCAGCGGCTACTGCTACCAGCTCTGCCCTTGGTGCTGAATCACAGTCTTCCACTTATATTCTGGTCCCAGGATTCGAATTAGTAATACAATATACACAGATGAGGCCTTGTCCTTCTTTATCTTACAGAGATGAAGAATTAGATGCAGAAATAACAGTATTCCTGCAAGGACAGGGAGAGGTGCTCAGAGGAATTTCTAAGCCATAGTCCAAAAGTCAGAAAAAGCTTACATGTCTTAACTGTAATTTATTTCCTGTTGGGTCTCCATACACTCCTCTAAATAAAATGTTTCACTCCGTGACAAGGTTGCTTTCAGTGCTTCCGGTATTCCCCCTCTGTGCTCCACACTAAGACCCTGTTCACTATACACACAGAGAGAAGCCCATTACACTACACACACCCTCACTCTCTTCTTTGCTGCTGTGTGCGAGTTCCCATACATACAATGTACACACTCCCTCTATGTTTAAGGCTCTATTTGATTTAGATGAGAAGCTCTATCTTTTTTCTCTCCTACTTATTAAAAAAAAAAAAACTATTTACAACACCTCTCAAATCCTCAAAATACTTCTCCCTCCTTTCTCTTGCTCCCAATAGAGGACCTGCAGGTAATAGGATTCAGTTTTGTCTCCATAGCAACTCTGGCTCCAGCACTATTTATAGCAGAGTCACTGCCCCTCCCCTGCTTGGGGACCGCACAGCGCTATCGGCTGCCACTCCAGAGCTGGCCAATGCCCATAATAGTTCATTCTCCTTGGATCTAGAGACACCTCTTACACGGATAGCACTTACTAATTGTTAGGTTATCTTCTCCCCCATGTGCCTTTAGTTTGCACTTTGTCTTAATTCTGGATTTTGATAGAGATATCTCCTTTCTACACAACGAAAATGAAGTTCCCAAGCTTGCAAAATACTCATTTCTAGGCAACACTACCACCCCAAAAGCCCTTTGGGACTCTCCACTGCCACGGACTCATACGCATACTGCAGAACATGAGGCATTGCAGTATGAACTGTTAGAGAGCAGAGTTCAGCTCCTCCCAAGCAGAATGAGAAGGGGAGGGAAACACAGAAATGAAATGGGAGATGGGTAAAAGCATAATTCATTCTCTAAAGAATTATATGGAAAATGCCTAGTGAGAGCCAAAGTATCCTAAAATAGAGTTTACAGGACCAGAGCTCAAGGCTAAGCCTTAAAATCTATGTTTATGTTGAAAACCAGGAGCCCTTTCCAAATAAAAATCTCAAAGATCACACCTGAAGCATCTTCTAATATATTAGGCATCAGGCCTCTATCCTTGGTGGGATCCCAGCCCCCTCTCCACTGAGAATCACCTGATAAAACTGAAATCATTATCATGCACTACAGTGCTCACCTCTCTCCAAAGCCACAAGGACCCAGAGATCTTGTGACTATTCTAGCCACTAGTGATAGGATGGATTTTTAGTCTCGATTTATATCTCATCAACAGCCACTGCCTTTGGTTTTTCAGATTGCAGAGATAACCAAGGCTTTTCTTCCCATTCTCTCCCCTCTCCCCTCCTCACGAAGACTCTAAATTCTCTCGCATTACCTATAACTCACTGTCTTCACATCCACCCACTCTGCCTCTTGCCTCAGCTACACTTACTAACGTATAGCTCCTCGTTCCTAGCCCGTATATTCCAAAGGCATCAAGCTCAAAACGCATACCTATCTGCTGAAGTTCTACACAACTACCATCCACAGACCTTTAAATTATCTATGTCTTTTCAGCTTACAAATGGCCACGTTAACCAACCCTTTGGATTCGCCCCTCATTTTGGTCAGGATGTCATAGTAAAACCACAGGAACCAGAGAGCGATATGACATCTTTGCTGATGTGAGCACAACAGGAGGCTCTCTCCCCTCCACCGCCTCCCCAGGCAGTGACCTTGCAAGCGCATCAGCACAGATGGGTCCAGCGCGGGGAAGAATGAGAGTAAAGAGGCAGGCAATAGGCAGGGTTGGGGAAGAGGGGAGGGCAGGAACAGGAGGACTAATTTAGAGGTGCACGAGGATGGGGAGGGAAGCAGTTGCAGGAAAAACTGAACGGTGTCTCCACTCTCCAACAAGCCAATTTTGAAACACCAAATTAAAAAAAAAATTTTTTTTTAAAGAACCAAAGGTGCTTTTCAAACCCTAACCAAAAATAAGGCGCGCGGGTGCGCGCACACCAATACACACACGCACATACACACGCACACACACGAGCCATGTGGTTAGCATGGCTCGGGCCCCCGAGCTGGACAGCTCTGGCCGCCCCCTCACCTGCTGGACAGCTCTCCCTCGCCCCCGCCCCGGAACCAGGACCGCCCGCCAGCCCCGCAGGAATCTCGCCCTGCAGCCGCGAGCTGCGCCTAGGCTCGGAGCCCGAACCCCCTCGGCGGCCCGGACGCCCCCACCTCTAGCCCCACCCTCTTCCCTACGGACCCCTGCTGTCCCTCTCGAGACCTACGCCCCCTCACACTCCTTTAGGGCCTCCTTAGAGGCCCCTTCGCCCTAGAGCCCCTGTTTCTTCCCAGAGTCCGTTTCTCCCGGGGAGCCTCGTCCCAAACACCCTTTCGGGGCCCCCAGCGGCCCGGACCCTCCTACCTCCCGAGCCTCGGGGGACCGGCCGTGTTCGGCCAGACGTCCCCCGGCAGCCGAGCGTCAGTCGCTGCTCGGCGCGGGCGCCGCTCGGAGCGCACGCCAGTTCCGCGTCTGCACCGTGAGCCGCGTTCCACTCCGACTCGGTGAAGGAGGGGGAGGCTGAGGGGCCAGGGGCCGGACCATCCACCCCGGGGGGACAGGGCTGCACCAAGCCGAGCGCTGCAGGGTGGAGCCGGACCTCGGGAGACAGATGGCTACGCACACACCTATGCTTGTGGGAGTGGGAACGCGATGGGGAGCGCTGGGCCAGCCCAGCGCCTCTACGTGACAAGGGGAGGACCCAAAGGAATACTTTTTGTTTGGGTTGCGCGCATTTTAATTCGACACGGAAACAGAGCCCGTTTCGATGAACTGCGGATGAATCTGGAAGCGACGTCTCAAGATAAGCTGCCCTAGGACTTTCTCACCGTTCCCCTCACCTCATCTACCTCCCCCGCTCGCGCTTTGGAAGTGCCCAGCCGCGTGGGCAGGAAAGCCTGCGGCCGCGGCGGTGGAGCCTACCAATTCAGGGGCGGCGGGGGGACTTGAGGCCGGAAGGCGCGGCCGCGGCATCTCCTCCACCCGCTGCGCTCCAAGGCAGGGGGCGTGAGCGGTGCCGCGGTGCGCGCTGGGAGAGGGAGTCCAGCCCTTCCGCGAGGCTAAACCCGGGACACAGCAGCCTACCCCTGGCGTCAGGGGACTTTTCTCGCTGTCCCCCAGGGCCTGCGGGCCAAGAGGAAGGATTGTTGTACCTTCTTAAGTATCAATGTAAAAACCAAGGCATTATACCCGCGCGCACGAACACAGGTGCACGACTGAGGCGTTAGTTCCGAAAATCCAACACCCTCTCCCTCACAGAAAGGCAACACGATCCCACCGGGATCACTGAAGGGGGGCAAGGGCGCGTCCCAGCCTCAGCATTTCATTGACCCTTACATCGCAATGGGGCTGGTAAAAGGAGGTCCCCACTCACTGCCAAGGCTGTCACTTGTGACTTGTCTCCCTCCTCTGAGTCTGGAAACGGACCCGCAAGGACACAAGCTTCCCTCCTGTGTTGTCGGGCCCCACCCCCATTCCAGAAATTGGTTTCTCTCATTCTGAATTCGTTTTGGCCTTCCTGTACAAACAGTGCCAGGCCTATCGGTGAGGCAGCCCGGAGGCATTTATGGCCAAGCCGCAGAGTGACAGTGGAGAATTTATCTTGGGGCCCTGTGGGGAAAACAGGAAGTGGTAGAGGCAGGATGGGCAGGGCCCTGGAGAACCTTGTGCAAAGTGGCCCCCAGGTTCATCCATTGGGCCCGGTTAGTACAGTCTTCACATGGAGCACCGTTTTACCAGGATCCCTACTACCCAGCAGCCACAAAACTCCCAACCCTTTGACTCTCCTTTAATGCCACTTGAGGATCTCCTTTGCCCAGCCCTCAGGAATGTTTGTCCTTCTCAGTCGGTTCCACCTCTAGGAGGCAGCCACCAGCCTCAGCCATCCAGCTCAGAAAACAGAAGACACAGCGGAAGATCGGTCACTCGTGCACATCCCAGATCTCAGAGAGCAGCGGGGGAAGCTTTTTATCCTGCAGGCGCAGCGCAAATACTTGCTCTGAATGGACACTGCTCAGTGTCCGGAGGTTCACCAGTTTCATTAGCATCCGTGGAAACATGAGTCGGTCCTGGGAAAGAAGGACAAGTACAGCCTTTGTCTCTCCCCAGGGA
The DNA here is from genome assembly GCF_005190385.1 of Monodon monoceros. NCBI lineage: Eukaryota > Metazoa > Chordata > Mammalia > Artiodactyla > Monodontidae > Monodon > Monodon monoceros. The sequence goes on along the minus strand of NW_021703784.1, from coordinate 94,452,895 downwards.
AGGGGAGCAAGGGTGGGGGGTTCGTGGGAGAGGTAGAGAATTGTCTGTGCACGATGTAGTCAGGGAGGGATTCTTGAAGGGAAAGTAGTTGTGTCAGGGGATGAGCCTGTGGAGAGGAGAAAGAGGGCACAGTGGGGAGACTCACATGGGGGTGGTGGATGGAGACGTAGGCATGCAGGGCCTCCACATATGTGTGTTGCAGCCTCTCTACCTGGAGCTGGTCCTGCACGTTGGGCCGGTCTATAGGTCACCAACAGAGTTGAGTAGCAGGTCTGGCCAGGGTCTTATTTCCATACCCCAAATCACAACCAAAAAATAGGGACATGCCCTACCCAACCTCTCCCATCCCAAAGTAACACAACAAGGGCCTCCACCCCCACGATTCTTGCCCTATGGGGCCTGCAGCCCTCTTTGGTGTGAGTCTCTTGCTCGTTTTCCCTCTTGCCCCTCCTCCACACCTGCAGAGAAGATGCTGATGGCAATGAGCAAGGCAAACTCAGCATCATTTAGTTGCAGCTCATTCATGGCTCTGGAGAACTCAAAGATGGGGTTGATGAACTCCACCTGCAGCCCTGGGGAGGAAGAAGAGAGGCTGGGTTGTGTGGCATGGGCAGCACTGCTCCACTGAGGAGACTACCACGAACCCAGTAAGAAGTCTCCAGGGCTCTGCTGTATAAGCTTGGGAAAGTCTCTTAACCTCTCTAAGCCTCATCTGTGAGGCGGGAATCATATCTGAACTTATAAAACTGTTGTGATGGTTAAATGATAAAGCATACAGACCACTTTGCACTGCACCCAGCATACAGAACGTGCTGAATTAAATGACAATAATTCTGTTAGAATTCTTCTTGGAATGCTTGAGGGCCCCACATCACTAGAAATAGAAGCAACCCTTATGTTTGTTTATAAAAAGACTGCTTCACTGGCAATTGGCCTTACTTATTTGAATACTAGCAATACATTTCTTGTTTCACATCACAGGGGAAACAAAGCAATGTGGTTGAGGGTGTGGACTCTGGGTCAGGCTCCCTGGGTTTGAGTCCTAGCCCTACCATTTACTAGGCTGTGTGACCTTGAGTAAGTTATTTAAGCTCTCTGGGCCTTGGTTTTCCCATCTCTAGAATGGAGATAATAATAGCACCTACCTCATAATGGGTCCTTAGAATAATGAGTGGCACATATGGTAACTCCATGTAAGTGTTTGTTAAATAAATAATAAATTTTAAAAATAGAACCAGCCTTCTTACTGAGGAGACTGGAGTTCAACAAACCATGACCTGAAGTGGTGACATCTAAAGAACACTTCTCCCAAACACACTGTCAAAGTCTCCCCACCCCATGCCATCCCCTAGTTTCCTCAGATGTCTTTTAGCAACCATCTGCTAACTTTTCCATTCCAGGCTTCTTGATTAGTCACTTCCTGTGCTTTCACCCCGATGTTTATCAAGTGTGTGTTGATCCATTTAATGGACAAGCCCCATTTAGAAAGCATTTCTTGGTGAGGTGTCCAGCCTTGAATTGTGCTGAACAGCCCCTTCATACAGAGAGGACGAGCAAGTTCTAGAGTTACGCCCCCTGCGAGGGTCGGCTACTGCTCGCTGAGTGGACGCCCCCAGTGTGATCGGTTCACATCGTTAGTCACCCACGCGAGCAGCATATGGTAGTGGAAGTAAAGGAGGAGGGAGAACTGACCAAAGAGCAGCCCTGTCTCTTCTCCCCGCACTGAAAAAGTGAGAAATGAAAAACAAACATGATGACATAAAAACTGCTTATATAAATGAATCTATAAATAGATACAGATTCAGACAGCACAAGTCCGCAAGTGCTGAAGGAACACGCAGACATGAGAACAGGGAAGAGTTCAGAAAGGAGGATGTTATGAAGGAGAAGGCCGTGGTTAAGAAGGACTGGGGTAATAACCATCTGGGGAAAAGGTGATTGGGTAGAGAAAGGGGGCAGGACTGGGCTTTTAAAGCTGGAAAAAGTCATTACATCACTCCTAGTAGGTGCCTATACATTCAGGCAGCACACGGGGCACTACAGAAGGCAAGAGGTGTCAACACAGCCCTGCCGTACCCTACAGTGAAGGGAGGCCTACCTAGAAAGCTCACTGGGCGGCCTGTGATGGGACAAGAGCTGGCCTGAGTCACCGGAAACCTCTGTGAGCTCTGCACTGGAAACCAGTATTCTCCAAACCCGAGGATGGAGTCAGCATCAGCCACATTTTACAGACCCACTCACTCAGGTGTTAAACCACCAAGTCTCTTGTTCAGCCTCAGTCCTGTCCCTCCGAAACACCTTCCACCTTCCATCCTTTCCCAGCCCTCCTCCCACAACACAAAGCAACCATTGAATATGAGGAAACCAAAACTGCTTAGCCTGCAAGCAAATGTCAGATAGAGAACAGCATTGTGAGCTAATTCTTGGAGAAAGTACTCCAAGATACTCCAAGATGGGGATAGAAGTGTTCACTCTTATCCTAAAACTGCCTCATCTGGGCACATCTGCCATGTTTTAATGCCAATTCCATGGCTACTCGGAAAGCACAGCTGAAGAGGAGGAAATCAGTCCACATGATCCTTAAAGAGCACATCTGAGAAAGATTTTTCAATTTTGACTACTAAAAGGCTTGGTGAGGTTTTCAAGTTTCTTTTCCTAGCTGTAAAGTCTTTTCTTCAAGCAAAATATTATTCAGAAGCACAATGTATAACGCAGATTTAAATGGAGTTTCTGGTTTGGCTAAAGTTAGGGTGAAGGACGTTTATCCTTTAAGGTGACACTTCCATGGAAACCCCCCCTCAGGTTCCTGGAAACACAGTTTGAGAACCACTGGCCTGATGCAACAGAGGACAGGAATCTGTCTGGGGCAGTTAGGGGAGACCTATCAGCATTCCAACTTTCTGTCTTGGAAAAACAAGTGGATCCTTCCCTTTGTAGCCACTCAAACCCTGGGCCTGTAGCTCTGTAGTCACTATGGGCCCCATGACAAAATGCATCTGTTCATCCAACCCGGTCCCTTTGTGATCTCGGTTCTCACCTGCTTTGGCAAAGTCTTCCCGGTTATAACTGAAATCCTTGAGGAAGGTAATACTCTCACTGCCAGGGTTGTATCTCCGAGATGTCTCCAGAAGCATCACCTGCACACAAATATTGGGCTGGTCTCGGCCCAGGGCACCTTCAAGGGAAGGTCGAGCCCCTCATCCCTACTTCCCAGTGCATGTGGCTTCCCAGCTGTCTGGCGGGGGCCCCTCCCACAGACATCCCGCTCTGGTCCTCCTTTCACCCTCGGCCTTGCCAGCCACCTCAATTGCAGAGGTCTTCAGGAGGGCAATCTGGTCCTCCCGGCTGAGCTGCAGGAAGCCCGGCAGCTGTTTGGCAAAGTCAACGATCTCCTGCACAGAGACAATGGCCAGCTCCGTGAAGTGGGCAAAGCGTTGCTGACGGGCCTCCCGACTCTGGGGATCTGGTGCCATGGGCCAAGGCTACCCCAAAAGGCAAGGAGGAAAGAAACAAACCACTCTGAGTCAGGCATCAAGAAGCTAGCTGGTGCTCTGGGCACAGCGACCTCTCCCCAGGCCCCTCAGGTACCGTGACTCGAAGCCGGTCTGAGAAGGAACGTCTGTTACACTGCTGCTGGGCAGCCACCAGCTTCTCAATCATGCCCAGCTGCTCCGGGCTGAGCTGGGGCAGGACTTGGGGCGGAGAGGAAGCCCTCGGGGACACGGATGTGGCCTGAGCCTGTTCCTCCTCTTGCCGCTTCAGTTTCTTCAGACGGATCTGTTCTTCTGACAGAACACCTGAGAACAGAGCCAGATGTGAGGAGGGGAGAAGAGGGGGAGACAGGAAGTGGGGATGGGGCAGAGGCGTAGTTTGAGCCTCCAGAAAAGCAGAGAGTGTTAGGTAAAGACAAGGAAGAGATTTTAATCCACACTTAGGGACCGTGTAGCAAGGCCCACAGGCTCAGCTGCCTTTCTGCCCCCAGACCCTGGCACCCAGACATGCCCTCTTCCCCATCGGCCTAACCACACCCCTCCCCCAGCTTCAGTCCCCAGACACTCACACTCCTCCCGCATGCCGGCCTCGCGGCATTTGCGAAGGCGGCACTCCTGGCACTTGCGACGCATGTAGGTGTCCATGGGGCAGTGGCCCCCACTGTGGCAGACGTAGCGCGCCCCTTTGATGACACTGCGGCGGAAGAATCCCTTGCAGCCCTCGCAGCTCAGCACGTTGTAGTGGAAGCCGGAAGCCTTGTCCCCACACACACTGCACAGCTCATTCCCCAGCATTTTGGGGGCTGGCCCCTTTTTCCGCTTTTGTGGACGAAGCTCTGGGTACAGGAAAGAGCCTTAGTGTTCTTCTTCAGGGAAAAGGCTAGGTGCCCAGCTGGCTACTGCCCTGAGCACTCAGTGACCTTCATTTACTTCACTGTACAAAGTCTATCCAGTCTCTCTATTCTAAGAAAGTAGCTCTCGTATGCAAAGTGCTATTTATGTCCTAGGTACTGTCTGAGCCCTTTATACGCACTGATCCTTACAACCATAAGAGATAGGTACTCTTGTTATTTCCATTTTACAAACAAGGAAACTGAGGCTCAGAAAGGCCTAAGAAACAAAAGTTACACTCAGATCGCTTAGGTCTAGTTGACTCCAAAGCCTTTGGATTTAACCATGATCTTATAAGGTAAAGAGCCCTGAAGTTACCCCTCCCGGATCCAGGGAGCCCTTACCTCCTCCAAATCCAGCAGCTCCTCACCTGTGGACTCTGGAGGGGCCTCCACCCCGGGGAGCAGGGCTGTGGGCTCTGTTGCCTCCAGCCCCACCCGTGAAGTGCCCCCAGCAGATTGGGGTGTGCTAGATTCCTCCCTGAGGATACAGTTGCTGCTTCCCAGAGGCTGGCTGCTTGCATCTCGTGCATCTGGCTCCCACAGCTCCACTGCACAGTCTGAACCCCGAAAGAGAGGCACAAGGGCGTCTCAGGTCCCCAGCATTCTCCTGGGAAACTGCAAACTTATCTCCACCCATAGAGGGCAGTAAGACGTCGGCTCCGGCTTTGGGGCCCTGCGATTTGTGTGGGCTCTAGGGCTAATCACTTGTAGTCCCCTGCACCTCAATACCTTAAATAAGGATGTTAACCTTTGTCCCCTTTCGGGGCTGAAGTGCATCCATCTCAGAGATCAGACAGAACTCTTGAAAGCCAAGCTGGATAAGCACTGGACATGCCAAGCCTCCCCAACAGCAAGCCCCGATTGAGAAGGACGGACGAGTATCTGCAAGGGCCAGGCACCAGAACCGGGGCAGAGATAGCGTGGGCAGAAGGAGGCAAGCAACACCAAGAGTAGCTCTGGACTGCTCTCCAGGGAAGGGCAGAAGGTAGGTAGTGAAGGAGGCTGATTCCCGCGGGAGGAGAGGAGTTGGGGCCTGGGCTCAGGGGAGAGGGCTGGAGTGAAGAAGCTTACCAGGAGAAACATCAGGCACAGGGGCCTCCAGCCACAAAGACATCTCTTCCTGGAGCCCTGGACATTACCAAGGGACTGTCCTGCAGGAATGGTCCAGGTTACACTCTTCCCAAACTGGGTTCCCTCCCCTCCTGATCCTGCTTTTTGTCTGTACTCACATATCAGCTAACATTTACTTGCCATATATGTGTCAGCCTGTGCTAAGGCTTTCCATGCCTTCCTCACAATATCCCTATGAGGTCAGGGCTATTCTCAAGCCCAATTTACAGATGAGGAAACTGGGGTTCAAAGACATTAAGAAAATAGCCTATGGGCACACAGTTAGGCAGTGGTAGAGCCAAGACTCCGACTCTGGTCTCTCTGACATCGAAGTCTGATTTCTTGGCTACCATGCCACCTTTTCTCCCCAGGACACCCTCCAGGCCATCAGGGAATGTTTGGGCACAACTGCCCCGCTTCTGTCAGAGCCCCTTCCCCCTCACTCTAGCACTGGGGACCGCCAAAGTTGGGCAGAACCAGGACATGTGATCGAGGCTCCCTCCACCCAGTGAAACACACTGCTGGTTAGACAACCTCACTCCTGCCACCTTCCAGGGTCCCAAGACAAAACTCTTGCCTCCAGAAGTCACCCCAATTCACATCCAGGACCTCCTGCCCCTGACCCCCTCAGAAGTTATCATGGGACATAAACAGAATGCTGTCGCTGTCCGAGCTTCCGTCACCATCATCCTTTTCACTTCTCCCCAGAGACCCCTTTCTAAATGCACAGGACACCCCGCCACCCCCGCCCCCACCCGCGCCCCAGACACACAGGCAGAGCCCCAGGCCAGCGCTGAAGAGCAGACCCACCGAGTGCCCAGGCCGCCAGGCTCTGGCTGGGGCAGTCTCTGGAGCCCCCTTGCTGGGAGAGGAGGATGGTGCAGTCCCTGGTCCACAGGCCTCAGCGGCCGGGGAGCCGGAGCGGAGCAAGAGAGGGTCCGGGAGCCGGGAGCCGACCGACCGAAGCCCTGGCCTCCTCGCCCCCGCCCACGGGCCGCTTCCCCACCGTGCTGACTCCGCCCCCTGCCGGCCTGCCACCCCCTCGGCCCGGCGCCACCCCCGGCCCCTACCCCCAAGCCCGAAGGCCGCATTTTCCTGCAGATCTGCCCGGCTCTCCCCTTCCTCTCCTCACCCTGGCGGCTCTGAGCTGCTCTTACAGGCACCTCCCAGGCGCCCCCACCCCACTCCCGGCAGCCTCCAGAGTCGTTTCCTCCCTTCCACAGACACCTCGCGGAGCAAAGGTCCCGGCCCGGCCCGGAATTGCGACACCGAGCCCCAGCTTGCTTTCCCGGCCTCCCTCCTCCTCCTGTACCTCTGGAAAGGAGCCAAGAAGCTCTCCCCACTAGCCCCAGGCCTCAACCAAGCTGATAGAACTACAGGGGTGGAGACAGGCAGGTGCTGGGCCTTCCAGGGAGTCTGTGAACGTGGGTGCCCTGCGGAGGCCAGAGAAGGGAGGAGGCCAGAGGGGGGCGGTGTGGGTGGTGGAAAGAAGTCGCTACAGCAATGGATGGTCTGGGACGGAAGACGGTAGATCTGGGTGCCAGTCCAGGATGGATCTGAGAGGGTATGCAGGTACCCTCATCTGGGGAAGGGTTCCGTCAGAAGTGAGGGCAGGCTCTGTCCAGCATCTACTGAGACTGTAGCCGTGCCTTCTCGCCAGAACATGAGGTCCATCCCTGAAGGTAGACACCTCGTTTTACTGATTTTACCTCCCCTGAAACAGGGCCTGCCATAAAGTAGAAACAGAGTAGGTACTGTGGTTCTGTTTGTTGAATGAATAAGTAAACAAGAAAAATAGTATCATTCTCTTCTATCCCATACTTGTTGGCTCTAGTCAATTTCATCATTGCTTTAGTGCTTGGGCTCTGAGCTCAAATTTTGGGTTCAAATCCAGGCCTTGCCTCTGCCTCTTATTTGCTGTGTGATTTGATTAAGCAAGTTACTTAATGTCTCTGAACCTCTGTTTCTCTATCTTTAAAACTGGTATAATAATAATGGTTTTTGCCACATAAGGTTGTTGTGAGAATTAAACAATGTATCAGAGCACACAGTAAGAGTACTAGAAATGGAAGCACTAATTAAACTCCCAATCCTTTCAGCTATGGGTCTTCCCATCACCTTGAATCTGTACACTGTTAACCTTCCTGTGCTTATTTCCATCTACAAACCCCTCACTATCTCTTCTGGTCCTTAGAGCAGCCCCAGGAGGGAGGGAGGGTACAATAACACTGAGCTCATGGGAGAGTCTTTTCCAAGACCACACACAGTCAGCGGCCAAGCTGGGATCAGAATCCAGATGTCCTCACTCACGTCCCTGTCCTCTTTCTTTCTCCTGCGTCAGAGTCCAGGATACTCATCTTGTTGCCTCTCAGGTCTGCTGGACCAGTGAAGTGAGATGGACGAAGCTGGGGCTGGTGGGCTGCAGTGGGAGAGGCAAGGGGCCCTGGGGATGCTTCAGTCCAGATGTGGGAGGCAAGGAGCTGAGGTTACTGCTGGTTGTTCCCCCCCTACCCCACTCCCAGTTTCCTGCTCACAGGCTCTTCCTGTTTTGCTGTGAACTCCAGTTCCCATGGGCTCCACATGAAAGCACAGAAGGACAGGGGGCCAGGGCAGGCGGCCAGAGGCACTGAGACAGAGATGAACAGGACACCAGAGAAGAGGAGAAGAGAGCGAGTAGGGAAAGAGTGGACATGGGGTGTGGGGGAACAGGATGGGAGAAGGACAGGGAAAACAGAAATAGAAAGGAGCTCGGTGAAAGATGGGAGGAAGCACAGGGTGGGGCAGGAGGAACAGGCAGAGGTTAGGGAGCAAAACTTGAGAAGACAGCAGGCTGGATGGTGTTGCAAAATCCGTCCATGTATTCATTTTCACATTTCAGAAAAGCCCCTCTGACACCCCCATCTCAAAGTTCTGCCTCCAGCTTTTGCTCTTGTTCCCTCTCATCACAAGGTCATCCCCTCACAAGGCCCCCACCCTGGTCCGGGCATCTCTGAGTCATGAGCACAAGGCTCTCCATTTCTCTTGCTTATGTTCCCTCCCTGATTTTTACAAGGCCCCAGCTGTCCTGGGAAAGTAAAAACCAGGGACCGTAGCCCCTGGGAAACTAGAACTGTCCTGTCTTAGCACCCACATCATCGTTCCAGCTTCCTCCTCCACCTTTCTGCATCCCCAGAAGCTCCAGCACAGAGGCAGAGTCAGCGATGTCACTGAAACACTTGGTTCAAGGAACTTGGGATGGAACATTGGTCTGGGGGCTGATATCTATATTCTGGGAGTTGGGAGAAGACCCATTCACTCCTGATCCTCAGCTCCCTCTCCTGACACCCTGGTCTCCCCACAGGCCAAGACCCAGCACTACACACAAGCCGCATCGGGAGCCCTCTGACCCAGGCTAGAGCCAGTTGCTGAACAAGCAGGTTAGGGCGCCATCTCCCCCACACAAGGGATTCAGCCTCAGCCTAATCTCAAGTAAGGGAGGAGGAAGCATTACTGCCAGAGTTACCCCTTCAGGTTACGGGGGTTCAGGAGCTTCCCCGCATGAAGATGGGAAGGGAGAGCAAAAGGGGTGAAGACCAAAACCTGTTGGTGGTATCTCCACAAAGTTTCTAGAGATTAATGACTGGGACTTCTTCCCCAAACCAGGGCAAGTAGTCAGGTGATCTGCAGTGGGAATCACATGTCTCATTTTGCCAGACACCCCCCACCCCCAGCCGCTACTGTGCAGTCCCACCAGCCCACTGGAGGTGTTAGGTGCAAAGCCTCCCAGCCCCATGGGGCCTTTCCTATGTTTTCTTGGCTCCTAGAAGAGGCAACATGCCTGGGAACTCCTTTTAGGGTCTTCCAGGTCACACTTCTGACCCCCCAGAACCTCCAGAGGCTCCTCCTTGCAGCAAAGGGAATCTTGAAGCAAAGGCAGGAGCATTCACCAGCCCACAGTTATATGCACAACTGGATGGCACTCCCATGAGGCAGGCCACAAGGTACAGTTTGCAGGGATGGACTGGGGCAACGGCTTCTTGCTGCCTCCATCACAATTCTGGAAGGCTGAAAAGTGTGGGGGTCATCTTGCATGCTGCTCAAGTGACTCCTCCCCAGCCTCCCAATCACAGGAGAGAGAAGAACCCAGGAATTCCTGCTTCCCAGGTCTATGAGTTCAGAGATGATATAGACAGCAGAAAGAAGAAAAGTAACATTTATTAGGCCCTACTACATACATTTATCTTTACAGGTATTATTTTATTTCTCCTCATATGTAACCCTAGAAGAGAATACTAGCAAGGGGTCAAATATCAAATTTGAATACATGTATAGCTGACTCAAAAGCTCAAAACTCAAACAAAAAATGCCCACCTCACTGCATTACACAAAACTGCCCCCCCAGATAGGAAAAATACTCCACTCACCTGGATTTAGGTTTGCTTCTGCCAACACAGGGTGCAGCAGTGGTTCCCAAACCTGGCCTCATTTTCAGAGATTCTGATTTATTTGGTCTGAGGTACACCCATGTATCCATCTATCTAACTATCCATCTACACATCTATTCTTTTTGCATCTGTAGTTAGAAACCAAGGTGTGGGGACCACAGAATCATCTGGCAGAAAACATGCAGAAGCTGGGGGTCAAGAAACCAGGGCTCAGCTCTTGGCTCTACCATGTACTTGTGGTGTAATCCTTACCCTTCCTGGGTTTATTTCTCACCATAAAAAGTGAAATAGGGGCTTCCCTGGTGGCGCAGTGGTTGAGAGTCCGCCTGCCGATGCAGGGGACACGGGTTCGTGCCCCGGTCCGGGAGGATCCCACATGCCGCGGAGCGGCTGGGCCCGTGAGCCATGGCCGCTGAGCCTGCGCGTCCGGAACCTGTGCTCCGCAACGGGAGAGGCCACAACAGCGAGAGGCCCGCGTACCGCAAAAAAAAAAAAAAAAAAAAAAAAAAAAAAAAAAAAGTGAAATAATATCTTCTCCATCAATCTTTCCTACATCGGATGCTTGCAGGCACAACGAATATAGAAATACTCGAACAAGTGGGAAGAAAAGCAAAAGATGAATTTAAGGGATTTTTGTTCTACTTGCCAAAATTTAATAAGTCCGGGATTTACATTCTGAAATCACAATGCTCTGGCCAGTTTGCAAGGAGAGTAAGGGGCATATTAAAACAAAAGACTCAAAAAGTCCCACTAATATGTAGAATTTTGCCAATTAGCCATGTCCCATCCAACCCCACCAATGTGAAAAGGTTTCCTTTGCTAGAAATCTCTTCATTGAAAGTATTTGAGGGCCACTGAATACAGTTAAGCAATGCAGCTTGAGTAGCCTGTGAGAAATAAACCATTTTAAGGGCTATTTGACTGGAAATCAGAAAACTTGAGTTTTAATCCATTCTCCTAAACTGCGTGACCTTGGACAAGTCACTTCCTCTCACTGGGTTTGTTTTCTTATCTGTGAATTAAGGAGACTAGGTTAGATCAAGGATTCAGAGATGCTGATTTATGAAGCCTCATAATGGTCTTCATGAACCTCTTGGGATTGTATGCAAAATTCCATTTGTGTGTGTGGACATTTTTCTGGAGGAGAGGGGACTAAATTTTCATGATTCATAAAGGGGCCTGTAACAAAGAATAAGTACAATTCTGCAGCTCGTGGAAGGAAAAGCACATTCACAGAAAGACAGACAAAATGAAAAGGCAGAGGACTTTGTACCAGCTGAAGGAACAAGATAAAACCCCAGAAAAACAACTAAATGAAGTGGAGATAGGCAACCTTCCAGAAAAAGAATTCAGAATAATGATAGTGAAGATGATCCAGGACCTCGGAAAAAGAATGGAGGCAAAGATCGCGAAGATGCAAGAAATGTCTAACAAAGACCTAGAAGAATTAAAAAACAAACAAACAGAGATGAACAGTACAATAACTGAAATGAAAAATATACTAGAAGGAATCAATAGCAAAATAAGTGAGGCAGAGAGCAGATAAGTGACCTGGAAGACAGAATGGTGGAATTCACTGCCACGGAACAGAACAAAGAAAAAAGAAAAGAAATAAAGACAGCCTAAGAGACCTCTGGGACAACATTAAATGCAACAACATTTGCATTATAGGGGTCCCAGAAGAAGAAGAGAGAAAGGACTTGAGAAAATATTTGAAGAGATTATAGTCGAAAACTTCCCTAACATGGGAAAGGAAATAGCCACCCAAGTCCAGGAAGCACAGAGAGTCCGAGGCACGATAAACCCAAGGAGGAACATGCCGAGACACACAGTAATCAAACTGACAAAAATTAAAAGACAAAGAAAAATTATTGAAAGCAACAAAGGAAAAACAACAAAATAACATACAAGGGAACTCCCATAAGGTTAACACCTGATTTCTCAGCAGAAACTCTACAAGCCAGAAGGGAATGGCACGAAATATTTAAAGTGATGAAAGGGAAGAACCTACAACCAAGATTACCCTACCCTGCAAGGATCTCATTCAGATTCAAAGGAGAAATCAAAAGCTTTACAGACAAACAAAAGCTAAGAGAATTCAGTACCACCAAACCAGCTCTACAACAAATGCTAAAGGAACTTCTGTAAGTGGGAAACACAAGAAAAGAAAAGGACCTACAAAAACAAACCCAAAACAATTAAGAAAATGGTCATAGGAACATATATATCAATAATTACCTTAAACGTGAATGGATTAAATGCTCCAACCAAAAGACACAGGCTTGCTGAATGCATACAAAAACAAGACTCATATATATGCTGTCTACAAGAGACCCACTTCAGACCTAAGGACACATATAGACTGAAAGTGAGAGGATGGAAAAAGATATTCCATGCAAATGGAAATCAAAAGAAAGCTGGAGTAGCAATACTCTTATCAGATAAAATAGACTTTAAAATAAAGAATGTTACAAGAGACAAGGAAGGACACTACATAATGATCAAGGGATCAATCCAAGAAGAAGATATAACAATTATAAATATATACACACCCAACACAGGAGCACCTCAGTACGTAAGGCAACTGCTAACAGCTATAAAAGAGGAAATAGACAGTAACACCATAATAGTGGGGGACTTTAACACCTCACTTACACCAATGAACAGATCTTCCAAGCAAACAATTAATAAGGAAACACATATTAACAAATATTAACAAATTAAAGAATAAAAACCATATGATCATCTCATGCAGAAAAAGCTTTTGACAAAATTCAACATCCATTTATGATAAAAACTCTCCAGAAAGTGGGAATAGAGGGAGGCTACCTCAACATAATAAAGGCCATATACAACAAACCCACAGCAAACATCATTCTCAATGGTGAAAAACTGAAAGCATTTCCTCTAAGATCAGGAACAAGACAAGGATGTCCACTCTCACCACTATTATTCAACATAGTTTTGGAAGTCCTAGCCATGGCAATCAGAGAAGAAAAAGAAATAAAAGGGATACAAATTGGAAAAGAAGAAGTAAAACTGTCACTGTTGGCAGAAGACATGATACTATACATAGAGAATCCTAAAGATGCCTCCAGAAAACTACTAGAGCTAATCAATGAATTTGGTAAAGTTGCAAGATACAAAATTAATGCACAGAAATCTCTTGCATTCCTATACACTAACAACGAAAGATCAGAAAGAGAAATTAAGGAAACAATCCCATTCACCACTGCAACAAAAAGAATAAAATACCTAGGAATAAACCTACCTAAGGAGGTAAAAGACCTGTACTCAGAAAACTGTAAGACACTGATGAAAGAAATCAAAGATGACGCCAACAGATGGAGAGATATACCATGTCCTTGGATTGGAAGAATCAATATTGTGCAAATGACTATACTACTCAAAGCAATCTACAGATTCAATGCAATCCCTATCAATTTACCAATGGCATTTTTTACAGAACTAGAACAAAAAATCTTAAAATTTGTATGGAGACACAAAAGACCCCAAATAGCCAAAGCAGTCTTGAGGGGAAAAAACGGAGCTGGAGGAATCAGACTCCCTGACTTCAGACTATACTATAAAGCTACAGTAATCAAGACAATATGATACTGGCACAAAAACAGAAATACAGATCAATGGAAAAGGATAGAAAGCCCAGAGATAAACCCACGCACCTATAGTCAACTTATCTATGACAAAGGAGGCAAGGATATACAATGGAGAAAAGACAGTCTCTTCAATAGGTGGTGCTGGGAAAGCTGGACAGCTACATGTAAAAGAATGAAATTAGAACACTCCCTAATACCATTCACAAAAATAAACTCAAAATGGATTAGAGACCTAAATGTAAGACCGGACACTATAAAATTCTTAGAGGAAAACATAGGAAGAACACTCTTTGACATAAATCACAGCAAGATCTTTTTTGATCCACCTCCTAGAGAAATGGAAATAAAAACAAAAATAAACAAATGGGACCCAATGAAACTTAAAAGCTTTTGCAAAGCAACGGAAACTACAATCAAGACAAAAAGACAACCCTCGGAACGGGAAATATTTGCAAACGAATCAACGGACAAAGGATTAATCTCCAAAATATATAAACAGCTTATGCAGCTCAATATTAAAAAAACAAACAACCCAATCAAAAAATGGGCAGAAGACCTAAACAGACATTTCTCCAAAGAAGACATACAGATGGCCAAGAAGCACATGAAAAGCTGCTCAACATCACTAATTATTAGAGAAATGCAAATCAAAACTACAATGAGGTATCACCTCATACCAGTTAGAATGGGCATCATCAGAAAATCTACAAACAGGGCTCCCCTGGTGGTGCAGTGGTTGAGAGTCCGTTTGCCGATGCAGGGGACGCGGGTTCGTGCCCCGGTCCGGGAGGATCCCACATGCCACGCAGCGGCTGGGCCCGTGAGCCATGGCCCCTGAGCCTGTGCATCCGGAGCCTATGCTCCGCAACGGGAGAGGCCACAACAGTGAGAGGCCCGCGTACTGCAAAAAAAAGAAAAAAAAGAAAATCTACAAACAACAAATGCTGGAGAGGGAGTGGAGAAAAGGGAACCTCCTGCACTGTTGGTGGGAATGTAAATTGATACAGCCACTACAGAGAACAGTATGGAGGTTCCTTAAAAAACTAAAAATAGAATTACCATATGACCTAGCAATCCCACTCCTGGGAATATACCCAGAGAAAACCATAATTCAAAAAGACACATGCACCCCAATGTTCATTGCAGCACTATATTTACAATAGCCAGGTCACGGAAGCAACCTAAATGCCCATCAACAGATGAATGGATAAAGATGTGGTACATATATACAATGGAATATTACTCGGCCACATAAAGGAACGAAATTGGGTCATTTGTAGAGACGTGGGTGGATCTAGAGACTGTCATACAGAGTGAAGTAAGCCAGAAAGAGAAAAACAAATATCGTATATTAACGCATTTATGTGGAACCTAGAAAAATGGTACAGATGAACTGATTTGCAGGGCAGAAATAGAGATACAAATGTAGAGAACAAACGTATGGACACCAGGGGGGAAAGTGGCGGGGGTGGTGATGGTGATGGTGTGATGAATTGGGAGACTGGGATTGACATATACACTAATATAGATAAAATAGATAACTAATAAGAACCTGCTGTATAAAAAGTAAATAAAATTCAGGAAAAAAGGGGGGGGCTTGTGACTAAATAAGGCTAACTTTTCAGCTCTCAATTTCTATTCACTTCTCCATAACAATTCTGGAAGTAATGTTTAGATCCTGAGGTATATATAAATAATTCAATCTGGAATCCTGGGGCAAGATACTGACCCTGCTTTCTTCCATATATTCTGATCACGTTTTATTTCTCCAGTGATCTGAGGTGATTTGCTACTAGGGGGCAGATCTGAATCAAAGCATCCCAAGGGCCTACGATCTGACCTCCTGGAGCTGTGAGTCCCTCCAAGCTGAGTCACAAAGCCCTGAAGCCAACTGGCTGCACCTGTATCCTAATGGTCAGTGCCAAGGGGGCCTCTCTGATTCTGTGGAAACCCCACCTACTCCCACCGTATATGCTCCTTCCCCTTACCCCTATATATCTCCCCACTGGTCTGAAATTTCGCCCCTACGGATTCACTGCTTTGGTTTTGCAAAGTCTGAACATCCTGTGCAACCCAACTCCTTTGAGAAGAGGCATGACATCTTGATTCTAATTAACTAAAACTTGGAAGTGGACGGGTGGGAGAACAGGGAAAGGACTGGAAGGGGGAGTGAGAGGAGTCCTGAAGCTTTGCTCAGGAAATGAGCATTGGCTACACTGGGACCAACCTCAGGGACACAGGAGTCCAAAGGGCTGTTTACACGCTGTGCCCTACACCCAAAACAAGACTTCTTCCGGGGAAGAGAGCCAGTGCCAAGGCTCAAATTCCACCCGAAGGAAGGGGTGTGGAGAAAGGCGCCCTATACCACCCCTCGCCCCAATTCTGCACCCGCTCTCGCTCTAGGTCAGGCCCGGCAGCACCCCGGCCCGAGGGGGTCGCTTGCTGTGCCGGCCACGGTCCGGCCCAATACAAGAGCCACCTTGGTACTGGGTCTCCGCGGGCAGAGGCAAAACCCACGCTCAGTGTTCTCTTTACCAAGACGAGGTCTTCAAGCCCTTTCTGCAGGGCGAGGTCGCGCTACATTCCCACGCTTCTCCGCCACGGCGGGATCGCGAACCTCCTACAGGAATTCCCTACCTGATTCCCCCTCCCTCCATCCCTGCCCCCCCTTTAGCAAGATGGCGGCGAGAGCACTTCCGCCGTGTGTCCTTAAGGGTGCGTCCGGGCGGCTGCTGCAAGTGCCACTCAGCGGGTTCCAGCCTCTTTGCTGCACAGACCACAGCGGTGATGGCGGGTAGACAGTTCGGCTGGAGCCGGGTGGCTCTTCTCCAGCTCTTCCTTGGTGTTAACCTGATGGTGATGCCACCTACCCAGGCCCGGCGTCTGCGTTTCGTTACCTTGGTAATGAGATGGGGTCGCCAAAGGCTCGCCAGTGCTAGGAGGGCACCGGCCTGCGGGTGGAGGGATGGGCGGGGCTTTGCTGGGGTCTGGGGTCCATTGGAGGAGGAGCTGGTTTAAGAAGAGACAACCGGCCTGCGGGATTGGAGGCCAGGGTTCGCAGTTTTTGTGAAGCTCTGGGGTATCTGGGGGGACAGGGTGTACGGAGTTCAGTATTAGAGGATAGGTCGGGTGAGTCTGCCTTGGGACAGGGATGTAGCTGAATGATAAGAGGCTCGCGAAGAAAACCTTTGGTGATTTTTTTTCCAGTTTCCCCCACCATCTGCATTGCTTTTATTTCTTTTCCTTTCCCACCTGTACTTTTGATTTTCCCAAGGTCTCCAGTGACATTGCTTAGCCAAGTTAGAACCTCTGGAACCTGGAGGAAGTTACTGACTTCTGAGTTGGGGTCTTTTGCAGTTGGTAGAGTTAAGGCTTCCCAGAGGGAGTGACGGCTCCTTCTCAACATGGGGCAGAGTTTGGCTCTGTGTCCACATCGAGGGGACCCTTCTGACCTGTAGGCTAACCATTTTCTTCCCTCAGCTGTACCGACATGGAGACCGTTCGCCAGTGAAGACATACCCCAAGGACCCCTATCAGGAAGACGAATGGCCCCAGGGATTTGGTCAGCTAACCAAGGTGGGTCAGAAGCCAGCTCTCTCTCAGGATGAGCTGTAGAATGAGTGACCTCTAGAGCAGGCTGCAGAGCTTGGGGCCTTACCAAACTGCTTTTTCCCACGTGGGTGCTGATTTTGACATTTCTTAATCTTACTTTCATGTGTGCCCAGATTAAAATGGGCATACATAATGCCATGCACAGTCGGCCACTTAATAAATGACTCCTGGTATCAGATTAACCCACTCCTACTTTCAACCAAGAACTTGGAAAGCAATAGTGGCTAGGCCCTGTGGTAATCGTGAGCCATCCCTTCCCTGTGGGCCTCTTAACCCTTGGGTTTGCCCACAGGAGGGGATGCTACAGCACTGGGAGCTGGGCCAGGCTCTGCGACAGCGCTACCATAACTTCCTCAACACCTCTTACCACCGGCAAGAGGTAAGGCTGGGAGTTCTAGAGGCAAGGGAAATGGGAAGTGCTGTTCTCACCCTCTGCCCTCAGGGAGACTACGGGTGAGGCTGGGCACTCTGGCCTCCCTCCATGCACTTTTAGTTACAGCACAACTACGGGACAAGACATCCAAGGGCTGTCTAGAACAAAACCCTAGAGGCTGAGTTGCCCCTGCTTGGCTTGGAGAGAGGCAGAAGTGATCAAGCATCCCAGCTGACTTAAGGATCTGGCAAAGTAGTTTCTGACTCTGTGAAGTAACTCAGGCTTTCCATCCAAGACACTTACTGAGTACCTGTTACGGGGCAGGCACTATGCTAGCATTGCACATAATGATGCGCCACACAGATCTGATCTTTGTGCCTAGATGTTGTTATTGTTTCCTTGAGGGCCAGCCGTATCCTGATCTTGCCCTTTCTCACAGCTTATTCCTCCCTTTTCACAAGCAAATATCTCTGTTCCTTATTTTATTTCCTCTCCTGGTCTCTAAGACAGTTATAAAGGGGGGTGTGATTGAAGGCAGTTTCTGCCCTCAAGGACCCAGGCCTAGATAGGGAGACAGGTGTTGTAATAAACCAGGCAAGCAGACAGACCTGAGAGCCTTGTTGACTAAGCACTTTGGACTGGGAGGGGCATTTGAACTAGAGCCATTCCCACAGGAGTTCTTCACAGATGGGGGACAGCTACGCCCCCAGCTGAGTGGGCCTTGGCTGGGAAGAGGGATGGGGAAGGCCAGAGAAGGGGAGAGGGCCAGATGCATGGTTGATTTATAATTTGCTAGGTGACCATCAAGAACAGAACCACCCCTGGAGCCCCAGTGAGGGGCCAGAGCTCTCCCACCCCGCTCCCACAGGTGAGACTTATGTTGTCATCTCTGCAGGTTTATGTGCGAAGTACAGACTTTGACCGGACTCTCATGAGTGCTGAGGCCAACCTGGCTGGACTCTTCCCTCCCGACGGGATGCAGCACTTTAACCCAAACATCTCTTGGCAGCCTATCCCCGTCCACACTGTGCCCATTGCCGAGGACAGGGTAAGACCAGCCAGCTCTTCCCCAGAGGTGGTGACAGAGACAATTCTGGCCGTTGGCCTGCTGATCCCCGACTCCTTCTCTGCCTCTGCTTCCCCGCTTTGGTCTGCAGCTGCTGAAGTTCCCATTGGGCCCATGTCCCCGTTTTGAACAGCTGCAGAACGAGACCCGGCGGACACCGGAGTATCAGAATGAGAGTATTCAGAATGCAGTGAGTGGGGCTGAGGTGGAGGTCACCACACTGTCCTTTCCCCCAGGGCAGGACTGATCCCCTGATCCATTTTTCATAGCAATTTCTGGATATGGTGACCAACGAGACAGGGCTTACGGACCTGACACTGGAGACCATCTGGAATGTCTACGACACACTTTTCTGTGAGGTGAGCCGGCTCAGGGTCCCCGGTGTGACCGCTCTTCTCTCATACCTCAACAGGCCTAGGTGACCAGGCCAAGTAGAACACAGTGCCTGGACACCATGCTTACTGGGGAGGTCCAAGCAAGCCACCTCTTGTGAAACAAGGGAACTTCCCTCACGGGTGAAAAAGAACCTCAGAGTGGGAAATAGTTTCTCAGTCGTCAGCAGTTCCTGCTTCTGTCCACCCAGAGCTCTCGTGGTATCTGACTCCATTCTGCTGAGTCACACTTCTCGCTCCCAAGCCTGCTTTCCTGCTCCCTGCAGCCTAAACACCATCCACCATGTCTCCTGGTTCCAGTCCCTCTGCCTCCCCTCTCCCTCCCCTCTCTCTCTCACACACACACACAGGTACTGTCCCACGTGGGAAGAGAGCTGCTCTCGGGAGAGGCTCTGGCCTAGGCTGGGGAGCTAACCTGCCCGCTGCCGTACACAGCAGACACACGGGCTGGTCCTGCCGCCCTGGGCCTCGCCTCAAACCATGCAGCGTCTGAGCCGGCTAAAGGACTTCAGCTTCCGCTTCCTCTTCGGGATCTACGAGCAGGCAGAGAAGGCCCGGCTGCAGGGGGGTGAGTGACAAAAGCAGCATGTCACTCCCCTGTCAGAACCCTACAGCATTAGACATCTGCTGCTGGGGGCTTCTTACATGCTTACTTCTCTGCCTGAAGCGTTCTCTGCTCTTTCAGAACCACATCCCCCCAGTTATCCCGTCAGCCGTCCAGTCCCCCCAGTTATCCCGTCAGCCGTCCAGTCCCCCCAGTTATCCCGTCAGCCGTCCAGTCTCCCCAGTTGTCCCGTCAGCCGTCCAGTCTCCCCAGTTATCCCGTCAGCCATCCAGTCTCCCCAGTTCTGCAGATACTTAGCATGTTTGTCACTGTGTGAGTGACCACAGTTAGATTTTTGTGCTTTTCTGCCATTCATATCCTTAAGTTTCACCCTTCCCTCAAATGACCTCCTACCTCCAGAGGACCACCGGGGGCCACTCTGAAAGGACGCTGAGAGTGATACACGTCAGTTTCTTCAGCTGAGCACCCAAGGGAGTGCCAGCTGCCAGACCTTTCCAACATCTAGAAAGTTTTCAGAGCCTGAACATGACAGAGTTCCCCTGGCCTGGAGCCCCCATCCTGTGTGCTCTGAAGCAATCTTAAGTTTATATTTATTCCCAACTGGAGTAATTCTTCAAACATGGGCAGGGCCTCGTAGCTCCTTTATAAATAAATGGGCAGGTTTCCGCACCTGTGAGAAATATAGATATCTTGTTTTGTCTTGCTTCCTTCTGTAAATTTGGAAGTTATTAGAGAGCAGGGGCTGCTGTAGAGTTTGCGTGGTTCCCCTGAATCTAAAGCGTTCTCTGTGCTGGTGATCAGACCCAGGACTGGCAGAGGGGGAGAGGACCTCAGATAGGTCTAGTCAGAAGACGGTGATGGCTGTAGCCACTGACACTGGGGACTCTCTCCTTCAGGAGTCCTGCTGGCTCAGATACGGAAGAACCTGACCCTGATGGCAACCACCTCCCAGCTCCCTAAGCTGCTGGTCTACTCTGCGGTGAGCTCCCACAGTCCCCAGCGTGCTGACGCCACGTAGGAGCTGGATCCCTCCTCTCTTCAGCGCCTGGGGGTGTGGGGGGCAGTGCTGATGGGGAGCCCTTCTCTCCTACAGCACGACACCACCCTGGTTGCTCTGCAAATGGCGCTGGATGTCTACAATGGTGAACAAGCCCCCTACGCGTCCTGCCACATATTTGAACTGTACCAGGAAGATACTGGGTGAGTGGAGCTATGGGTCTGCCCTGAGGAGGGGCGCTCACGTGGGGACTGTGGGCAGCTCCCATCTTGTCTCCTATCAACCCTCAGGAATTTCTCAGTGGAAATGTACTTTCGGAATGAGAGTAACAAGGCCCCCTGGCCGCTGATCCTGCCTGGCTGCCCTCACCGCTGCCCGCTGCAGGACTTCCTTCGCCTCACAGAGCCTGTTGTGCCCAAGGATTGGCAGCAGGAGTGCCAGCTGGCAAGCAGTCCTGCAGACACAGGTGAGCTGCTGCCTGCCTCCATGCTGGCCGTGTCCCAGAACAGCTTACAATTCATATCCACAGGTCTCGAGAGAGCTGATGCACTTCCAGCCGTCCTGTTGCAGGGATGGCAGTCCTTTAGCCAACTCAGACGCTGCATGGTTTGGGGCGAGGCCCATCCTATCCCTAGACAGTTAATTTCCCACCCTGAGACGTACTCCTCACCCTCAGGCGATGCCCCTTTTCTTATACTAAGAGAAAATAAAAGCAACCGGGAGAGAACTGTCTTGTCCTCCCACCACCAGGTGTTCCAGCTTACTCGCTGGTACAAGCCACCAGTTGGAGCCAGCCTTTCCACTTACACTCTGGGTCCATCTCTTCTCACCTCAACACGGACCCCGGTGCTCAGTGTTACCGCTCTACTGGATCAGTGTCATCTCAAAGCCTAACAAAAACCTCTTTGGCCCACGTCCTTCTCCAGCTGCCACTCCTTTTCTCTCCCCCCTTTTCGGGTGTAATCCTTCAAAGGGTTGCCTAGACTCTGGTGTCACTGCCACACTGCCCATTCTCTCAGACTCACACTGGACAGTCTTATGTCACATGCCACTCCATGGAAGCCACTCTTGTCAAGGACCAATGACCTCCTCTTACCAAAGCCAGTGACCAATTCTTAGCTTCTCTCACCTCTCAGCAGCATTACAGAATCGATCACTCCTTCCTTAAACACTTCCTTGGCTTCTCTGGTTTTTCTAACTCAGAGGCAGCTTCCTTTACTAGCTTCTCCTCCCCACTAACCAGTGGATGGCCCAGGGCTCAGCCTCGCTCTTTCCCCATCCATGCCTGCTCCCAAGGTGAGCTTACCCAGCCTTATAGCCTTATATTACCATCTCCATGCTAAGTTCTGTCTTTTAATGACTCACAGATTCGTGGCCTCTTCTCTGAGCTGCAGGGTCACATATACAGCTGCTGACTTGAGGTCTCTACATGGATGTCAACTAATGCATGTCACAGTTGAAGTCTAAATCCAAATGCTCAAAAATCAATCAATCCATCCAAATGCTCTTCCCCCAAATCTGCTCTTCCTCCAGGCTTCCCTACCTTAGTAAATGCCGCATTAGCAACCTAGGTGTATAGCATAACCCAAAGCGCTATCCTGAATACCCTCTTCCTCAGACCCCACCTCCAAACCACTAGCAGATCCTACCAGCCCAATCTTTTTTTTTTTTTTTTTCCCCCCGGTACGCGGGCCTCTCACTGTTGTGGCCTCTCCCGCTGCGGAGCACAGGCTCCGGATGCGTAGGCTCAGTGGCCATGGCTCACGGGCCCAGCCGCTCCGCGGCATGTGGGATCTTCCCGGACCGGGGCACGAACCCGTGTCCCCTGCATCGGCAGGCGGACTCTCAACCACTGCGCCACCAGGGAAGCCCTAGCCCAATCTTTGAAGTACACGCTCTTGCTCCCTAGCCCAGTCTGCCATCATCTCTTGCCTGAAGTACTGAAAAGCTTCCTAACGTTCTTTCTGATTCTGTTCTTGGCCTTACCAGTGTTTCAGCACAACAGAGTTAATTTTTTTAAAACATAAATCAGTTCACATCACTACTCTTCTCAGAATCTTCCAGTGGCTTCCCATTACATTTGGAATAAAACCCAAGTTCTTGGGCTTCCCTGGTGGCACAGTGGTTAAGAGTCCACCTGCCAATGCAGGGGACACGGGTTCGAGCCCTGGTCCGGGAAGATCCCACATTGCCGCGGAGCAACTAAACCCGTGCACCACAGCTACTTAGCCTGCGCTCTAAAGCCCGCGAGCCACAACTACTAAGCCCGCGAGCCACAACTACTAAGCCCGTGAGCCACAACTACTGAGCCCGCATGCCACAAGTACTGAGCCCATGCGCTTAGAGCCCATGCTCCGCAACAAGAGAAGCCACTACAGTGAGAAGCCCGCGCACCACAACAAAGAGTAGCCCCTGCTCGCTGCAGCTAGAGAAAGCCCACATGCAGCAACAAAGACCCAACACAGCCAAAAATAAATAAGAAAAATAAATAAATTTAAAAAAAAAACAAAAACCCAAGTTCTTTACCATGGCCTCCAGGCCCTACTTGGTCTGGTCCTCTGCCCTCATCTCCTGTGCTTGTGTATTCTGCTCTAGCGATACTGACTTTCTTGCTAGTCCTAGAACATGCCAGGCAAATTCCCTTTTGCATTTGCTTCCCGTCCACCCACCCCACCCCCTGACCCCTGGCCTCAGGACACTCTTCTCTCAGATCTTTTGTATGTCTCAGTGACTCCAGGTCTCTGTTCAAATGGTCACTTTCTCAGTGACACCTTCCCTGACTGACCTACCTCTCCATCATTTCCCCCTTACCCTGCTTTGTTTTCCTTTATGGCATTTGCCACTAATCCATCATGTCTATCATTTGCCTGTCATGGCATCTCCTCTCCTAGAATGTAAAATCTACAAGGGAGACTTTGTCTTGGCCCCCTGTGATATCCCCATTGTAAGAACAGCACCTGGCGTGTGGCAGGCACTCAGATATTTGCTGAATGAACACTGACATGACCTTTCTCTCGCCCTCCCTGCCCCGTGCCCAGAGGTGATCGTGGCCTTGGCTGTATGTGGCTCCATCCTCTTCCTTCTCATAGTGCTGCTCCTCACCATCCTCTTCCGGATGCAGGCCCAGCCTCCTGGCTACCGCCACGTTCCAGACGGGGAGGACCATGCCTGACAACCACTCAGCCCCCTTCCCTCTGCCTCCTCGGGGAGGTGGGCTGGGCCTTGCTCCTGACTGTTGCTGCTCCCCAGCCCATGGACAGGAGACCCTGGGTTGGGCCTCCCTCTGGTCACCCCAGCCTAGATGAACAAGTGGGGCTCAGCTTGGCCTGTGGCACCTGTCACTCAGCATTCATGTGCCTGACGTTAACCAAGTACTGTGTTGGACGCTGGCTTTCTCCAAACCGGATTTGCCTCCTCCATGCTCCCTTCTAAGGACCTGAAATGTAGACGAGTATTCAAGTTTCACTCATGACCTAGGATAAAAAGGCTGAGGGAGTTGCCGCTTGATCTGCTTTGCCTCTCCATCAAGCCCTGCTCACTCTCTCTTCCAACCCAGAGTGTTTGGCAAATGGCCCAGAGGACACAGTCTTGCCTCTCAGTGCTTATTTTAGTGGGAAAAACTGCACAACACTGGGGGTACAAACACTGGCCACCAAGGAACCAGATCACCCAAGAGCCAGCCAGCGAAGTTTTCCTTTGTCCAGCTGAAGCCACCATTAACTGGAGTCAGACATAATGCTTCCAGCATCTTTGTCACCCCTGCACCTTGAGCAGGTCGGAAGGATGTGGGTACTTGGGAGGGAGTCGGGGGAGGTGTGGGGGGGTGAGTTGTACAGAATCACGAAACTACTATCCCTCTCATCTAGGCTGGGATCTCCTGGGATCTGCCAGGGATCTCCAGCTGGCAGGTTGTGAGCTGAATAGCTCCTGACTGTGACCCAGAATAGGGCTGAGACAGCTTCCAGAGAATGAAGGTTTTGGACTCTTAGTGCTGTTTTCTGTGCCTTTTCTTCATTTTGGGGACCTGAGAAGCCCTTTGACCAGGTCAGTGCTGGAAGACCCACTCAGAAGCTCAGTCGGGTATGGTTTTATTGGCCATGTGAATAGTGAACACAAATCGAAAACCACTACCTGATCCTCTGCCACTGCATGTCAGAGAGGAGAAAAGAGAAGCTTGGCTCCAGGCTAGATATAGCAAGGACCCTTGGGGCAGCTGGGTCGCCAACTCTGGAGTTTCTGGAGCTACGTCCAGAACAGTACATGCCAGTATCCCAGTCCCAGTGTCGCAGTCCCAGTTCCCCTGCTCCAACCCTAAGGACTCGGATACCTCTGGCCCTTTAACACAAAGCCGCCTCTTCTCGCAGAACTTGTTCCCATGGGGCTCCAAGCCCTTGCTTGGCCCCCACCTTCATTAATGTCTCTCATTTATGCTTCCCAGCTTCCTCCTGGCTCCAAATGAGAATGTGATAACCTAGGAGGAGTGAGACCAGTCTGACTCGCACCGTCCATTATCAGCCTCTGAAAACTTGGGGCTGGCGTGGGGAACCTAGGACTTGATAAGGAGATACCAGGAAACTGGGCAGCAGCCAGGCATTGCTGTGACCAAGACAAAGCAAGAGGGATGGAGGGCCTAGGCCAAAGAGCCCGCTGTCCCCTGGTCATCATCTTTACTGACTACGACCCTGGGGTGAATGGAGCAGCACTAAGCTGAGGTTAACCTGCCCTGAACCTTGGGGAGTAGGGTGGGCTTTACCAGCCTGAGATTCACTCACCCATCACAGAGGCCAGTGTGTCCCCCATGGGATTGAACTCATTGAGCTGCAGAGACAAGGGGATAAGCATGAGGAGGGAATGAGGGTACTGGGAGAAGGGCACATAAGGATTAATTTCTGGTCATTTTTGATCCAATAAGGTAAGGTGAATCCCTGCTTCCTCCCATTATTATTTGAGGGCCCAAGCCTCACCGACATGATACCAGAAGATTCTGGGTCATACAGCTGATACATCATCTTTCCTGAGCTTCCGTCAAACACATCGATCGTCCTTAATTCATGGGAGGTACAACTTTTGAAATTAGGATCTGGGTATCGGCCCACGACAATGAGGTTGTACCGAGGATGCCAGGTTGCCTAGGAGATGGAGAGGCAGGTCACAAGAGTAAACGCAGAACACTGTCAAGAGGGACATCAAAAGTATCTTTGCCACTAATAACACTTGTTAATACAACTGCCAACAATTTAATAATGGAGATAAGACCTACATGAAACAACAGGAATGGTTTTCAAGTGCGTGCGCATCTACCGTTGCAAATTTAAAATCCCCAGCTGGCCTCCCTGACCCTTAGGACACCTTCAGGCCTTCTCTCTCCTTTGCATTTCCTGAGATCATACCAACTGATAAATGTTTTAACATCAGCCCGACCCAGACATGAACCAAAGAGGTAAGCCTACAAACAAAGCGAAAAGCCTCCGGTAAGCAAAACCAAATAGGACCTAATAAGTTCTGAAGTAATCCCACTACTCTCCCTCCTCCATCAATGTCAATGAGTTGAGTAGAAAATGGCTAGTGACTGAAAAAGGGGAGGACACCTGTGTTCCTCAGATCACCCTGCTCAAAACAAATCTAGCAGCTATTGGAATGACAGAACTTGATGGGATTTTCCCAAGAAAGCTTTTCCAGGAAGTTCTGAAGGAGAAAAGACATGGTTAGCAGGAAGGAAGAAGTGCTACCGGCAGTGGCTTGGAAATAAGTCATAAATAAGCCACACCTGGGATGCTGTTGGTTGGGCTGGCTGGATACCAAGTGGGAGATAAGGAAGGAAGGATCAATGGGGAACACCAACTGCTAAAGGACCCTGATGTTACTGAGAGCTTGGATTTGATTTGAGGTACGTGGGGGCCACTCTACTACCAAGTCATCACTGTTTACTGAGTACTTACTAGGCGCTAAGCACGTTGCCACGTGCTTTAAGTATAAGGATTTATCCTCACAACAACCTTGTCAGGCAGATACCATTATTCGCTTTTTATAGACCAGGAAACTGGGATCCAAAATTTGAGTAATTTGCTCAAGGATTCTAACCCCGGGAGTGTCCGCCTGCCTGAACTATGCTATACTGACTAGAGAAGTACAGGCATGAGATCTGGAGGTCTGAAGAGGGGCTGTGGTTCTAGGAAAGAATATATACTAGTAAAGCAGAAGGACTGGCAGAGTTCAGACTGCTTGGGGCATGAGCAGGAAAGAATCACAGGACTTGAAGACTGTAAGCCTTAGGGACTGAGGCCAGAGAAGCCGCTAATGAGGGCTAAGGTTAGGTTGCAGATCAGCTGCACACACAGGTAACTGAAACTAAGGGCAGAACCGAGGGTTAGGATCTCAGAAAGTGCCCACAGTGAGAGCTGGGCTGTGTGGAAAAAACTCAGGGAAATAAGCTTATCAAAGAGACATGAAGAAAACTCAGCAAAATGGGATCACAGAGCTGGACAAAAGGTGCAGAGAGAGCCAGAGAATAAGAGATTGCTTTGTGTCAGCGCAGGAAGAGGTCTAGCATTGAAGGCTTCTGTATCTACCCCCTTCTCCCCACCCTGGTAGACCTGATCCATCCCATGGTCACAGCTCCCTTCCCTCCATTACTTACCTTGATGGGTGTCAGGTGCTGGAAGTGGCGATGAGGGTGTGGGATCAGGCTTGGGGGGCAGTCCCACTGGGAGGCAGAGTAAACACGGATCTCACTCTTCTGGTCAGTGGTCAGGAGCTGGGCACCGTCAGGACTGAAATGAGCTGGCAAAGTGAAAAGCCCCTGAGCTCAGGGAACCACGGGCGCCCTGTTGTCCTGGCTCTCACAGGCCTCTTGCAGGGGCACCCTCCCTCCCTCTCCTTTCTAGAGACAGGTGGAAGGGAGGTGAATCTGGGCTGCGAACAAAAACATCCTAGAGGCTCAGCAGCTGATACGAGCAGCTAGAGTCAGAAAGGCTTCAGGACTTCAGCTTGGCCGATGCTATCAGGGGTATGAAGGTTTGGCCTAGTGGCTTCTACACTTTGAGGGAAAACCCCTGAAGGGGTCGGGTCAGCAGGGTCTGCAGGAAGGACGAGGTCTGGTATACCACACCTGCGTTGACGGGATGCCTGTGCAGCAGCGAGTAGAGGAAGCTGGATTTCCCTCTAACCTGGCGCAGGTCCCAGATTTTCACTGTTTGATCTACGGAGGCTGTGGCCAGGAACCAATCACAGCACGGGTTCAGGGCCACGTGGGTCACTTTCTTTTTGTGCATTCTCAGATTCCAAAGCTGCAGAGAAGAGCTCGGTTCAGGTGGGGGGGTGCAGAACCGAGGCTGGGGGTCAGGGAGGGAAGGGGAGGACCTGGGCTCCAGAGAACGCACCTCCCTGCCGTCCATGTTCAGCAGGATCACGTTCCCCACGTTATCTCCTGTGACCACCACTCGACTTCTGACAGACACATCCAGGCTGCAAAACCAGAAGCTGGAGGGAGAGACTGTGCTGTAAGATTCTTGGGGACAGAGGCAAGTTCCATTTATTCACTGTTGCAGCTCACGTATATTAGACAGTCAATAAATATTTGTTGAATGAATGAATAACTTGTCGTGGACTCCCAGTGAGGAGCACTCAGACTTGTCTACCATCCCCACAGAGGTTATGGGGGTGGTGGGGCTCAGAAACTTGTCCAGTTACTGCTGGGCCCAGGATCCTCAGCTACTCAAGAGTCCCTGAAGCAGCCAAACCCAGAGCCATAACGCAGGTCCCCAGGCGGGCTTGCCCCCTTCAGCCCTGGGTCCTGAGGAAGACTCAGGTATTGCTTTCTCCCTTCACCCTCCACCCTTGGTCGGGCCAAAGGAGATGTGACACACCAAACAGGGACTGCCCAGCTCTGTTCCTCACAGCTGGCTAGAAAGGAACTTCTGCCCCCTTCTGAGCATTCAGGGGGAAAGGCACACACAACTCAGAAGCTGTATCTTGCTCTTTTGTCCCTCAGACTACATGATGTGAAGAGACGGGGTTGGAGGGTGCTTCAGGGATCCTGATACCCAGCCAGGAGAGCTCAGATTTACATTTTTTCCCCTCAAATCCTTGCTACACTGCCTTTTGCATCCCTTGTAAACATCTTTCAGGGGGAGGGCTTCTTGTGGAAGAGTAAGTCTATTCTGTCACCTGTCCTATTGCTCCTGTATTTCTTACCCCTGTGGGGCAGCCCAGTGCTAGTTAGACCCCCACACCCCCAAATACTTAGGGAGCAGAGTCATGTCTCTTGCTAGAAATCAAAGTGACAAGCATTTTGTAATTTCTCCAGCCACTTGCTCTTGGGGAGTCCGAAGTGCTTTATGGACATGATTGTATCCATTTAAGCTTCCATCAAGGAACTGGTCAGGTCATTACATCCCAGTGAATGCAAGGAATGGAATCTTAAGTTCTTCATTCCTGGTCCAGGCTTTAAGTGGCTTTCTAGGCAAATGCCATGTTGACTTGTCCAGTGAGAATCAAGGTCTAGTCTAATACAGGAATGACTGACAGAAGAGCTGAAGCTCCAGAACCACTCCCTGAAGCAGTAACCCACCTGGCCCAGAGTAAGAGCAGCTAAAGAAAACGTCTGAGAAAGAGAGGGAAACGTGGAAAGGAGCTAACACCTTTCCTTTCTTCCCTGTGCCAGGTTTGGGTGAAAGAAATGGGACCTGGATGCTCTCGCCAGAACTACACTGAGAGCCTAGAAGCCCTTTCCCCTCTGAGTTAAACTACTCACTTGCAGGTGCCTGAGCTGGCAAAAACTCGGAGAGTGTTGCCTTTAAAGTCTTGCAGCCTAGTTGTTCCCTCCATTGAGGAGGTGAAAAACTGGTTGGTATTGAGAGGGTTAAACTTCAGCCCAGTGATGCTCCCTCCAGCTCCAATCTAACACAAGGAAGAAAAAAGCCAGTGAGTGACAACGGCCCAGGAAGAGGACCAGGCCTGGGTGCACATACTCCGCTCAGACACAAGAGCCAGCCAGACTGCACTTGGGGCCAGGCCAGCTTAGATGCCTAGACAGTAGGATGCTCTCCACAGTACTGTTTCTTAAGGTTTTAGTTTTAATTTCATCCTTTTTAATTAACATACAGTAAATTTGTTGTTTTTGGTATACAGTTCTATGAATTTTAACACACGTATAGATTTGAATAACCACCACCAAAATTAGGGTGCAGGACAGTTGTGTCACTTCCCCCAAAATCCCTTGTGCTCTCCCATTGTAGTCCCATCCTCCCCCCCCGACTCCTATCCCCTGGCAACCACTGATCCGTTCTCCATCACTATACAATAGTTTTGCCTTTGACAGACTGTCATATAAATGAATTATACGGTATGCAGCCTTTTGAGACTGGCTTCTTTCATTTCACTCAGTGTAATGCCCCTGAGTTTCATCCAACTTGCTGTCTGTATCTATAGTTCATCCCATTTTATTGCTGAGTATTCCATTGTGTGAATGTACCATAATCTGTTTATCATATAACTGCTCTTTTCAGAAGAGCTTCAGCTTGGAACAGTGGCTGGGTTAGGAGGGCTGATGTCAGATCTGAGCCCCTTCCTGTTTTTTCCAGACATCTCAGACAATGATGATGAAAATAATCATGACATCAGTAGCATAACCTTATTAAGTGTTTATTATATATCAAGCACTGTTTTAAGAACTTTACATCCTCAAGGCTCTTCCTCCACTTCTCCCGTATGCTGTTGCTATCCCAGCCTTAGTTCTACAAGGCCTCTTACACAACATCCACTTAACTCAATCAGCATACTAACTGGTACTTTCCATTCCCTCTCTAAAACATTCTGATGCCCATGGTTCACCAAACCCTTGCTGCTATATGATAATCTGCTCCCACTAGCTGGGTTCTATGCTTACGAAGGGTTAGTTGTGTTTGTTCTTAAACCTATGTATGCCAGTTGTAGTTTGTATTGTAATCATGTAGTTTAATTTACATGATGTGATTTATTAAACATTTAAACTTTAAACACTTAAAACATTTCATCAAATGTAATTTAATTAAACTGATGAAATATGTGCAAAAAGAAAGACTATTGTTATTTCTATGAAATCCATATGAACACTTTGGAAAAACTAGATAAAAATGATTTGCTAAAAAAAAAATGATTTGCTAAAAATAATAGTTGTTGAATTAAGCATGGGTGAGATACTTATAAACAATTAGGGTGGGAAACAGTAATAAAAATTTTAAAAGAATCTGCAATCAGATTGCTCCACAACTAATTTTAAATTATGTCTCCACTTTTGGGGAATGGAAACTAGACCCTATAAAAAAGGCATTATGGATATGGTTTATGTAAGACCAGGTGAACCCTAATCAGTGAACACTTATTCCAAGAAAAGGACTAGCCCTATGTCAAAGCGTTAGTAATAAACACATGTAAACAATTTAAGGTAAAACGCATGAGCGTTCTAGCAAGGGTGGGCTAAATGGTTATGACCAACTCTTGCACTGAGAAGGACTAACCAAACCTGGACAAAATATGAAAAAGAGATATGTTTGAGACTTCCAATTCCAGTGATGGTGGGTTAGCTGGTGTCAGGCCAATCTTCTGTCAAGAAAAACTAGAAAAGACAGAAAAAATACATGTTTTCAAAGGAAAGTCTGAAGTCAACGAAGAGCTATCAAGGCATCAAGGACTTGAAGTCCAGCCTCCTAGAGAGAAGAGAAGCAGAGAGGTACGCCCGACATTTCGATGCTGCTTTTCCTCTTGAGGCGTATGCAGATTAAGAAAGTGGTGGCTGAGAAACTGAAGAGAGGCTCTGTCCGTCTCAAGAGGGGCAAAAACTGGAGTTCAGACCTGTCAAGGAGGAGAGGTCTTGGAAAAAACCCAGCTTTTAGTTAGGATCCCCGAAACCCTAAAAATAAGAGCAAACTGGAAACAGACCATCCCTCACAAAGACTGAAGTCCAGATTCAAATCATTTCAATCGCTGATCAGATTAAGATGATCTGATTCCACCTGACCTGCCTGCCAGAGGAAAGAAATTCTTTCTGGAGGAA
Organism: Monodon monoceros; assembly: GCF_005190385.1. Lineage (NCBI taxonomy): Eukaryota > Metazoa > Chordata > Mammalia > Artiodactyla > Monodontidae > Monodon > Monodon monoceros. The sequence goes on along the minus strand of NW_021703784.1, from coordinate 94,421,323 downwards.
AATAACAGCACTCAAAACTTCAAATTATATCTCTACAAGTTTTTATATGCAATATTTGGCATCAAATCTAAAATTATCCAGAATATCAAATAACCAATAACTAAGAGAAAAAACAATAGTTGAAAGACACTCACAGGAGATCCAGGTATTGGTGCTAACAGACACAGGCTTTAAAATAATTGTAATTAGTATACATTTAAAAAATAGACCTAATTTAAAAATGGACAAAGGGAATTCCCTCACGGTCCAGTGGTTAGGACTTGGCGCTTTCACTCCCATGGCCCAGGGTTCAATCTCTGGTTGGGGAACTAAGATCTGGCAAGCTGCACAGTGCAGCCAAAAAAAAAAAAAAAAAAAAAAAATGGACAAAGGATTTCAACAGACATTTCTCCAAAGAAGATATACGAATAGTCAGTGGCACATGAAAAGATGCTCAACATCATTAGTCATTAGGGAATTGCAAATCAAAACTACAATGAAATACTATTTCACATCCACTAGGATGGCTATAATCAAAAAGACAATTACAAGTGTTGTAAGACAGCCTATGGAATGGGAGAAAATACTGCAAACTATATATCTGATTAGGGGTTAATATTAACAATATATAAGGAACTTGGACAACTCAATAGCAAGAAAACAATCTGATTAAAAATGGGCAAAGGATTTGAATATACATTTTTCCAAAGAATATATACAGATGGCCAACAGGTACATGAAAAGGTGCTCAACATCACTAATCATCAGGGAAATGCAAAACTACAATGAGATATCACCTCACACCTGTTAGAATGACTATTATCAAAAAGACAAGCGATAACAAGTGCTGGCCAAGATGTGGAGAAGAGGGAACTCTTGAACACTGTTGATGGGAATGTAAATTGGTAGAGGCATTATGGAAAATAGTATGGAGGTTCCTCAAAAAATTTAAAATAGAACTACCATATGATCCAGTAATTCCATTTCTGGGTGTATATCAAAAGGAAATGAAATCAGTTTCTCAAAGAGTTCTGTCCTCCCCTGTCCATTGCAGCATTATTCACAATTGCCAAGATACGGAAACAACTTAAGTGTCTGCTGATGAATGGATGGATAAAGAAAATGTGGTGTGTGTGTGTGTATAATGGAATATTATTCAGCCTTAAAAAAAGGGAAATCCTGCCATTTGCAACAACATGGATGAACATGGAGGACGTCAGACACAGAAAAACAAATACTGAATGATCTCAATTTCATGTGCAATCTAAAAAAGTCAAACTCACAAAGGCAGAGAGTAGAATAGTGGTTGCCAGGGGCTGGGGTGGGGGGAGGGGAATGGGGAGATGTTTGTCAAAGGGTACAAAGTTTCAGTTGTTCTTGAGATCTAATGTACAGCATGGTGACTACAGTTAATATACTGTACTGTATACTTGAAATTTTCTGAGTAGATAAGTGTTCTCAGCACGCATGCGCGCATGCACACACACAAAAAACTATGTAAGGTGATGGATGTTAATTAGCTTGATGGTGTAATCACTTCACAGTACATGCATGTATTAAAACATCATGTGGTACACCTTAAATATGTACAATTTTTGTCAGTTAAGTGTGAGGATGTGGAGGAACTGAAGCCCTCCTACATTGCTGGTGGGAAAGTGAAATGAGCAGTTGCTTTGGCAAACAGGCAATTCCTCAAAAAATTAAACATAGAGTTACCATATGACCCAGGAGATAGATACACCCAGGAGATATATACTCAACAGAAATGAATATGTTGATGTAAAAACTTGTATGCAGATATTCACAGGAGCATATTCATAATGACAGTTAAAAAAGGTAAACATCAATGACTCAAACATCCATCTCAAGGAGCTGTAAAACAAACAAGAAGCTAAGACCAAAGAAAGTAAAAAAAAAGAACAGAAATTAATGAAATAAAACAAATACACTGTGGAAAGAATCAACAAAGCCAAAAGTTGGTTCCATGAAAAGACTAATATAATTAAATTGATAAATCCCTGGTGAGAATGACCAAACAAGAAGGCACAAATAACCAATTTAATGAATGGAAAAGATTATCAACATAAATCTTAGACATTTTAAAAGATAATAAGAGGACATCATAAACAATCTTTTGCCAATAAATTTGAAAACTTAGAGTTAATAGTCAAATTCCTAGAAAAGTACAAACTTGCCAGACTGACAGAAGATGAAAAAGAAAAATCTGAATACCCTGGTATCTATTAAAGAAATTGAGTCACAACTAAAAACTTTCTTGCAAAGTAAATTCCAGATCCTAATGGCTTCAGTGGTGAATGTACTAAATATTTAAGGAAGAAACAATCTTTTTTTTTTAAACTTTATTTTCAAACTATCTCAAACTCATAGAAGAGTTGCAAGAATAGCACAAAGAACTGTTTTTCCAGAACCATTTGATAATAAATTGCCAACATGATGTCCCATCACACTCAAATACTTTATTGTGTACTTCCTACAAGAATATTCTCTGACATAGCCACAGTAAAACCGTAAAACCACCAAAACTTAGTGGTATCTAAAGTAGTTCAAGCTCATAGAAGCAGAAAGTAGAACTGTGGTTGCCAAAGGCTGGAGGGAAGGGGAAATGGTGAGTTGTTATTCAGTGGGCACAGTTTCAGTTTTACAAGATGAAAAAGTTCTAGAACTCTGTTGCAAAACAATGTGAATATAGTGTTAGTGCACTTAAAAATGGTTCAGATGATACATTTTGTGTTATGTGCTTTTCCCACAGTTTTTAAAAGAAGCAGTATCACTTGCTAGAAATATAACTGTAAAGGTAAAAGAGTGAAAAAAATAACATTTAAATGAAAAAATCGACTATAACTAATGAACCAAAACAAACAGAAAACAGTGTAGTTTACCACATTAATAGAATAGAGGAAGAAAATCATTGCTGACCTCAAGAGACAAAAAAGTATTTGATGAAATTCAATTATCATTCACGATGAGAGCTTCTGGCAAACTATGAATAAAAGAGGAACTTACTCAATCTGATAAAAGGTATTTAAAAACAAGTTTTAAAAACAAACAAGCTCTTAGGTATATACACAAAAGAACTGAGAACAGTTCTAACAAAAACTTGTACATGAACATTCATGGCAGCTGAATCATAACAGCAAAAGGCAGAAACAATCCAAATGTCCATCAACAGATGAATGATGAAACAAAATTTGGTGTATTCATACAATTGAATATTATTCAACTACAAAAAGGAATAAAGGGCTGATACATGCTATAACATGGATGAACCCTGAAAACATTATGCTAAGTGAAAGGAGTCAGACCCCAAAGGACAAATATTTATTGTATGATTCCACTTATATGCAGTACCTAGAATTATCAAATTCAGAGACAGAAAACAGATTAGTAGGGCTGAGGGGAGGGGTAATAGAGAGTCATTGTTTAATGGGTACAGAGTTTTATTTGGGGATGAAGAAGTTCTGGAGATGGATATTGATGATGGTTGCACAACAATGTAAATGTACTTAGTACCACTGAGTTGTATGCTTTAAAATGGTTAAAATGGTAATTTTCATGTTATGTATATCTTAACACAATAAAAAGTAGCAGAAACCTTATTTAATGACAAAAAATAAAAGCCTTCTATAATCAAGAATAAGACAAGGGGCTTCCCTGGTGGCACAGTGGTTGAGAGTCCGCCTGCCGATGAGAGGACACAGGTTCGTGCCCTGGTCCGGGAGGATCCCACATGCCCTGGAGCAGCTGGGCCCGTGAGCCATGGCCGCTGAGCCTGTGCATCCGGAGCCTCTGCTCCACAGCGGGAGAGGCCACAACGGTGAGAGGCCCGCATACCGCAAAAAAAAAAAAAAAAAAAAAAAAAAAAAAGAATAAGACAAGGATGTCTGTTATAGCCAACATTCAACAAAGTAGTAGAGGTCTTAGCCAATGGAATAAGGCAAAAAAAGAAGTGAAAAAATGGTAAAGTAAGAATTCAAACTCTCATTTATTTGTAGATGACAAAACTGTGTAGGAAAAAAATTTAAATCCTCAGAGAAACTATTAAAATTAGTTAAGTATGAATTTCTACTTCCAGCTATGATGCAGTGTCAGAAACCAGATATATCCTCCTGCCTTACACAACTAAAAAAAAATGAAAAAATACACGAAATGAGTTTTCAGACATTGGGCAACAGGCAGCACAAGACAAGAGGGAAAGAAATGAGGTAGCCCTGCAATTGTCCCAGCTTACTGCTTGGAAAGAGTATCCAGGCTGCAGCACAGGGAGGGAGGACCCAAACAGCCTAATAGTCTCATTAAGCTGAGGTGACAAGTTGGGAAAGCCAACAGGGCAAGAATTTGTGGGGGAAAATGCTGGAGGGGGAGATATACAGAGAGAGCATTCTGGAGATTTTCAGAGGGGTCCCCTCAGGCCTTGGAGTAAATACTGTTGGGTAAATATGTATAAGGAAACTACATAAGGCTGAGGTAAAACCACCAGAAGTGAATAGAAGGAGAAATCCTCAGAACAGTCTGTATTCTCACCATCCAGAATGAAAAAATTCTTAATATACAGAACATTGAGTAGAGTCCTCAGAAGGGTACTGCCTCAGGGTGAGGTCAACTCACATCTAAACTATAGGCTGCCTTAGACCCATGCTAACTGGAGTAGGTTGAATGATGGTCCCCCAAGATGTCCATGCCCTGATCCCTGGAACCTGTGAATATTACTTTAGATGACAAAGGGACCATTTTTAAAGCAGCCAAAAGAAAAAAAGAAGAATCACATGAAGAGGAACATAAGAATGAGAGCAAACTTTGCATCAGAAATTATCTTTAAAGTACTAAAAGAAAAAAAAAGTCCTATGAACCTAGAATTCTATACCCAGCAAAATTACCTTCAAAAAAAAAAAAAAAACGGAGGGGGGGCAAAATAAAGACATTCTCAGACAAACAAAAGGAAAAAAAGCATCACCAACCAACCTACATTACAGGAAATGTTAAAGGAATCTCTTCAAGCAGAAAGAAAATGGAAAATGTTACCAAAAGGAAGTCTGGATCATACAAAGGAATGAAAAGCCCTGGAGATGGCAAATATGTGGGTAAATATTGAAGTTTTTTTCTCATTTAAAAAATATCTTGGGACTTCCCTGGGTCCAGTGGTAAAGCATCCACCTTCCAATTTAGGGGACACAGGTTCGATCCCTGGTTGGGGAACTAAGATCCCACATGCCACGGGGCAACTAAGCCCATGCGCTGCAACTACAGAGCTCGTGCGCCTCAACGAGAGAGCCTGCCTGCTGAAAACTAAAGAGCCCATGTGCTCTGGAGCCTGAGCGCCACAACTAGAGAGAAGCCAACGTGCCACAACAGAGCCCGCACTGCAATGAAAGATCTCGTGTGCCTCAACGAAGATCTCGCATGCCCCAATTAAGTCCTGACGCAGCCAAAAAAAATAAAATAATAAAGTAAATATTTAAAAAAATTAAAAATTAAAAAAATATCTTTAGGGACTTCCCTGGTGGTCCAGTGGCTAAGACTCCACGCTCCCAATGCAGGTGGCCTGTGTTCGATCCCTGGTCAAGGAACTAGATCACATGCTGCAACTAAGAGTTCGCTTGCCGCAACTAAAGATCCCACATACCGCAACAAAGATCCCATGTGCCACAACTAAAACCCAGTACAGCCAAATAAATAAATAAATATTTATAAAAATAAATAAAAAATATCTTTAAAAGATACCTGCCCTGCAATCCAGCTATTCCACAACTAGGTATTTACTCGAGAAAAATGAAAACATATATCCACACAAAGACTTGTACATGCATGTTCACAGCAGCTTTATTTGCAACAGTCAAAAACTGGAAAAAGTCCAAATGCCCTTCGACAGGTGAATGGATAAATAAACTGTGGTATATCGATACACTGGAAAACTACTCAGAAAGAAAAAAAATACTACTGATACATGCAAAAATGCAGATGAATCTCAAATATTTATACTGCATGAAAGAAGCCAAAAAGAAAAGAGTATATATTGTATGGTGCCATTTATATAAAAGCCTTGAAAATGCAAATTTATCAATAGGGATAGAAAGTGGATCAATGGTTTTCAGGTGTCAGGACAGAGGGAAGAAAGGAATGGATTTCCAAGGTGTATGAGGAAACTTCGGGGGTGATGGATATGTTCATTATTTTAATTGTGGTGATGGTTTCATGGTTGTATACGTATGTCAAAACTCATCAAATCGTACACTTTAAACATATGCAGTTTATCATATATTAGCTATATCTCAATAAAGATTTAACAAAAAACAGAAACAAAAAGATAATTGTGTAAAGCAAAAATAAAAATGTAGGGTTTATAACATATGTAGAAGTAAAATGTAGGACAATGACAGAAGGGAGAAAACAGAAGTAAATATATAGTTGTAAGAGTCTTACAATACATGTGAAGTGGTATAACATTATTTCAAGGTTCTCTCTTACATTAAAGATGTACATTGTGGGGAATTCCCTGGTGGTCCAGTGGTTAGGACTCCTCACTTTCACTGCCAAGGGCCCAGGTTCAATCCCTAGTCAGGGAACTAAGATCCCACAAGCTGTGTGGTCAAAAAAAAAGAGATGTACATTATAAACCCAAGAACAACTACTAAAAGAGAGAAAAGAGAAAGGAAAAGAAGTGTAACTAATAATCCAATAGTGGAGATAAAATGGAATCATAAAAAGTACTCAACCAAAAAGAAGACAAGAAAAAAAGAAAAATGGAGCAAAGCAATGGGACAAATAGAAATATAAGATAACAGACTTAAACCCAATCATATTTATAATCATATTAAATGTAAATGGTCAAATGCTCCAATTAAAAGGTAGAGATTTGGGGCTTCCCTGGTGGCGCAGTGGTTGAGAGTCCGCCTGCCGATGCAAGGGACACGGGTTCATGCCCCGGTCCGGGAAGATCCCACATGCCGCAGAGCAGCTAGGCCCGTGAGCCATGGCCGCTGAGCCTGTGCATCCGGAGCCTGTGCTCCGCAACAGGAGAGGCCACAGCAGTGAGACGCCTCCGTACCACAAAAAAAAAAAAAAAAAAAAAAGGTAGAGATTGTCAGATTGGATTTTTTTGTTTTTTGGCTGTGCCACCATGTGCCTTGTGGGATCTTAGCTCCCCAACCATGGACTGAACCCAGGCCCTCAGCAGTGAAAGCACCAAGTCTTTTTTTTTTTTTTTTTTTACATCTTTATTGGAGTATAATTGCTTTACAATGGTGTGTTAGCTTCTGCTTTATAACAAAAAGCACCAAGTCTTAACCACTGGACCACTAGGGAATTTCCCACAGGTTAACTTTATTTTAAATGAAATTTTTTTAAAAATTACTGAGATATTGACATATAACACTGTATTAGTTTTAGGAGTCCTAACCACTGGACCACCATGGAATTCCCAGATTGGATTTTTTTTTACATGCTATCTACAGGAAACTCATTTATATACAAATACACAAATACATTAAGAATAAAAGGATGAAAAAAAAGATATACAATGCAAATACTAATGATAAAAAAGCTGCAGTGGCTACATTAATATCAAACAAAGATTTCAAAACAAGAAATATTACCAGAGGTAAAGGGAGACATCACACAATGACAAAGTTGTCAATTCATCAAAATGACATAATTTTAAACGTGTAAGCACCTAATAACAGAGTTTCCAAATGCTTGAAGCAAACACTAAAGGAAAATAGACAGAACCACAATTTTATAGTTGAAGATTCCAATATTCCTCTCTCAATAACTGATGAGACATAAAATCTTATAGGATACAGAACATTAAGAAAAAAAAAAGATACAAAATACTTAAACAACACTATCAACCAACTTAACCTAACTGACATTTAGAGAATAATTCACCCCAAAACAGGGACTTCCCTGGCAGTCCAGTGATTAAGACTCCATTCTTCCACTGCAGGCGGCATGGGTTCTATCCGTGGTCGGGGAACTAAGATCCCACATGCTGCGCAGTGCAGCCACAGGAAAAAAAAAAAAAAATTCACCCCAAAACAGCAGAATACACATTTTTTTTTCAAATGCATATGGAAAACTCACTAAGATAGTCCGTATGCTTAGCCAAAATACAAATAAAAAATGTAAAATGACTGGAAATCACATAAAATGTCTTTTGTTCGTAACAGAATTGAACTAGAAATCAATAACAGGGAGGTATCTCAACAGTGCCCAAATATTTGGAAATTAAACAAAATACTTCAGAATAACCCATAGGTCAAAGAAGAAATCATAAAGAATTTGGGGGGCTTCCCTGGTGGCGCAGTAGTTGAGAGTCCGCCTGCCGATGCAGGGGACACGGGTTCGTGCCCTGGTCCGTGAGGATCCCACGTGCCGCGGAGCGGCTGGGCCCGTGAGCCATGGCCGCTGAGCCTACGCGTCCGGAGCCTGTGCTCCGCAACGGGAGAGGCCACAGCGGTGAGAGCTGCGCGTACCGCAAAAAAAAAAAAAAAGAAATATGAGGGAGGACATTACTACAGATCCTATGGATATTAAAAGGATAATAAGGGAATACTATGATCAACTTTACACCACTAAATTCAAAAATTTAGATAAAGTGGACAAATTACTTGAAAGAAACTACCAAGCTCCTTCAAGAAGAAATAGATAACCTAAATTGCCCTGTATCTATTAAGAAATTGAATATATAGTTAGAAACCCTCCAACAAAGAAAACTCCAGGCCCAGATGGCTTCACTAGTGAATGCTATTAAAAAATTTAAGAAAGGAATAGTACCAATTCTATACAAATTATTCCAGAAAATTCAAGTGGAGGGAATACTTCCCAACTCTTTACATGAGGTCTACATTACTCTGACACCAAAACCAAAGGCATTACCAAAAAAAGGAAATAAGATATATATTTTAAAATTTTATTTATTTATTTTTGGCCATGCCCAGTAGCATGTGGGAATCTTAGTGCCCCAACCAGGGATCGAACCCATGACTCCTGCAGTGGAAGCATGGAGTCTTAACCACTGGACCGCCAGGGAAGTCCAGGAAATAAGATATTTTTAAGTGGTCGTCATCTGGTACAAGATGACTAAACTAGGATATGATCTAATAAGTAAAATACAACAGATTCTAGGATAGAATATTTACATAAAAATATAAGTAGAAGAACGGGTGTGTATAACAGTATATACACGCACATAAAGATGCCTCAAATGGGGATTTCAGGTAATAGTTACTTTATTCTTTATACTTTTTTCTGTATTGCCTGAATTTCTTACAATGAGCACAGGTCATTTTTACAATGAGAACAAAATAATCTTCATTTTCAAAATGTAATACATGTCCCCTTGCCAAGGGCCTGAAAGATTAAGATCAGAGCCAAGGTCAGATGACTAAAGAAATGACAAAATGAAGCACTGCTGCTCCCTCGGTCACTGGTCTCAAATCAACGTTCTGCTGTCAGTTCCTGGGAGTAAAAACAGACAGTTCTCCAGACCACCTACCCTTCTCCTGCTACAACCTAGTTCCCTACTAGTCACAGAGTTCAAATGCCCAGACCAATCTCCACAACAGTGTGTAAGGAAACGTCACTTAAATGCACATCATAATAAAGGGTGATATAAACCAAAAGCAGCTTCAGCCTGACACAAGTTCAAAGCAGTTATCATTCCCCTTTTTGTCAGGAAACTCTTCCCCTAGGACACTCTTAGGCTGTTTCTTAAAGTTCTCTATTCCCACGTCCTGGACGCCTAGGAAGAAAACCAATCTCCTCCTGCCTGAGCTCTGGGTTCTGACTTCAACTTAAAGCTACCCCTCCTGGGGGTCACCTGTCTCACCAGCTGGGTAGACAGACCACCAAGTAATCCCCTGGCTGCCTTTCTTTGGGCTTCAGGCACTTATTTTCTTGAACACTGATCTCACCTTGAATCCTAATCTTCAAGCCTGCCTAACCTGGCCTTTTCTGATGAGCTGCTCTCCAAACCCTCCACTTAAAAGAACTCATCCTGGGTTTACCTTTGGCCTCTAAACCTGAGGTAGAAAAACAGTGAGCTAATGCAGAATCCAGTTCACAAATGTGTTTTGTTTAGCTACAGAGCATGTTCAATTTCACTTAGTTCCCAACATTAAAAACCAGGATATTTTAAATTGAAACCCCTGAGTACTGTTGGCGGGAATGTAAAATGGTACAGCCTCTATGGAAAACAGTATGGTGGTTCCTCAAAAAATGAAAAATAGAGTCACAATGTGATCCAGCAATTCCACTATGGGTACATAACCAAAAGAACTGAAAGCTGGGGCTCGAAGAGATATCTGTACAACCGCGTTCACAGCAGCATTATTCACAAAAGCCAAAAGGTGGAAGCAACCCAAATGTCCATCAACAGATGAATGGATAAACAAAATGTGGTACATACATACAGTGGAATATTATTCAGCCTTAAAAGGGAAGAAAATTCTGACACATGCTGCAACATGGATAAAACTTGAGGACACTGTGCTAAGTGAAATAAGCCTATCACAAAAGGACAAATACTGTCTGATTCCACTTGTATGAGATACTTAGTCGAAATCATAGAGACAGAAAGCAGAATGTGGTTGCCAGGGTCTGGAGGGAAGGAGGAATGGGGAATTAGTGTTTAATGGCTACAGAGTTTCAGTTTTGCAAGATGAAAAAGTTCTGGAGACTGGTTACACAAGAATGTAAATGTACTTAAAGCCACTGAGCTGTAAACTTAAAAATGGTTAAGATGGTAAATTTTATATGTGTTTCATTACAATTTTTTAAAGTCAGAACATTTCAGTCTTCATTTGAAAAAATCAGATCTGATACCTCAGGACCTAGATTCTCACCTGTCAACCATCTACAGGAAATAAGATATTAGTGGTGTACCACTAAGATATCAGTGTACCACTAACCACCCTCCTACATCATTATCTGTCTGGCTTCTTTACGCATGTGAATTTGTGGCTCCTGCTCTAAACCCAGAGCATCACCTTTCACAGTATAGCCCTCCAATGTCAGTCCCCAGCTGGGCAAGCTAACGGTCTTGTCTTTGGTGGAGGGGCCAATACCCTCACCCCTCAGCGACTGATGACAAACACTAGCACAATTAAGAGCATCCCTAAAAAGCTCTATGCCAAACCTTGCCCCAAACACACTCTGCCTTTCCTCCTTTTCTCTCCATTTATCTAAATATTGTTCTTCCTCACTCCTCACTCATCTATGAAACCTCTATTGACTCTAATTCACAAGAGGTTCTTCCTTCTCTCATGTTCTGTATGTAGCATTTAGCATCTGTACTGCTGTATTGTTAGTTATCTTGTCGGTAGACATCCCACCTATCCAGTTATACTCCAAGCCCCTCATTCATTCAACAAATACAAAGCAGCTATCTAGGCCAAACATTGTTTTAGGTACTGGGGATACAGTGGTAAATCAGAAAAACAAGGTCCCTGCCATCATGGAGCTTACCTTCCAGTGGGTAAAGACATACAAATAAGTAAAACATTTCAGATATTGATAAACATTGTGGGGGAAAAGTGAAGCAGGATAATGAGATAGGGAGTCATCAGTGATTAGGCAGAGCGGTCAGTAACAGCCTTTTTGAAAAAATATATTGAGCCGAGACCTGAATGATAAGAGGGAGCCAGCCATGAGAAAACCATGGGAAAGAGCACTCCAGTCACAGGGAACAGCAAGTGCAAAGACTCAGCTTCAGGAAGAGAAATAGCCAGTATGGCTAAAGCATAGGAAATGAGGAAAGACAGTAGTACAAGATGAGGTCAAGGAGGTAAGAAAGGGCTTAGATTCTAGGTAATTTACGAGGGTGATCAATATTTCATACTTCCTAATATTTTAAGGGCAGGCGTTCAATAAAGAGTTGAGTATCATCACCATTGACTCGTTTGAAAATACCCATAGTTATTTTTGATCCCAATTATCTCCTTGTTACCGGATGACTTTTCATCCCTTCAACACACACTTCTTCAGCACTATCGTCTGGCACAGGGAACTGCTCACCCCTTTAATGAAGGTGGGTTTGTCCTTTATGCCAAAGTTCCAGAGCAAGATATCTCCCCCTTTGGAACCCACAGCCAGGGTGCTGGGGTGAGTTGGGTGCCACGCCAGGGATGTGGCCCTCCTGTCAAAAGGGGCAGCCTTTTGGAATATCCGGTAAGAAGCCAGAGAGTTCAAAAAGGACTGCTGGAGACCCTGATACAGAGAGAAAAAAATTAAGTTGAATTAAAACATAAGGGTAAATTGCCAATCTCTGACTCCCGCATAGATAAGTGGGGTCAGGTCCTCCCACTAAAGGAAAAATAACTGCCTGACTCTGTGCATAAAAATATTTGCAATATACATGACCTAATCATGGAAAGCAAGGAGGCAGGGTGCATTCCTGCTGGGACACCCTACAGCATAGGACTTCTACATGGCTGAGTGCCCAGTGGGCACTTCTACATGGCTGAGTGCCCAGTAGTCAACAAGATGGGGGTGATCTGACCACTCCGACGACTCACTGAACCAACCCAGCATCTAATTTTGGACCATCCAGCAGTAAAAAAAAAAAAAAAGCCACCATGCAAACCCTTGAGCTCTTCAGCCAGGAAACGCCTCACCTGCTGTAGTGATGGCCAGGCAGCTGTGCCCAGCTTATGCTGGTGGAGGGCCCTGACGATGCTGCATGGTGGCGGGACCCGCAGGCTAGCCAACCCCGCCCAAAGGCAGCCTGAGTCAAATCTTCTGCTAGGACCTGCCAAGCAGAACAGACACATATTTTCCGCTCCAATCTCACTCAAAGATTTTTCTGCTGAAACATCCCAAAAAGAAAGCCTTGTTCCTTCATTCGGCATAGACAATCTCTCTTATCATCTCCTAAGGTTTTTCCACGTTCTGCTCAGTCTCACCCAGCACAACAAATAAATAGTGAGTAGGAATTCAGCCCCTTCCAAAAAACATTCCCCAAAATAGTACTTCTGAAGTGAAACTATGATCTTGCAGGGTTCCTGAGAACTGAGCCAAAGAAACACATGAGAACTGCAGAACTCTTCCCAGTTTGGGCTGGAGAACTAGTGATAGGGTTGAGTGACAATTTAAAAGTTACATATAAAGCACAATAAAAAGATTTTAGGACAGCACAGAAGTGACTTTTTGGGAAAAGCAGTTTCTTTAAATCCTATATTAAAATAATGTAGAGGTGACCAGTGGTTGGCCCTAAGTCCAATCTCTTCTCCTTAAAACCAGCAGGATCCATAGGGTCCGGTGTGGCGCTAAATTCGCTAGGCTACTTTTGGGAAGGTAGATCCACCTAGAATAGGAATAAAGCAACTCTGGATTACCAACATGTACTTGAGGACCTGATCTCTATGAATCCGGCCTCGTGACAACCAATTCTTTCTTCTCATGAACAAAAAAAACACTTCATCAACAACCCCCTGTCTTTTGAGTTCCCTACATTCCTTATAGCCCCAGGTTCAAGCCCCAATAAACCCCTAAGAATGAGTTTTCCAAGGAAGGAAGGAGGGAAATGGGAGGGTTTCCGCAGTTAAACCAAGGACATACAGCTAGCAATCGTGACTAGAGAAATTAAGTACACACACCACTAGGCAAAGTAGGATTATCTTAAGCAGTCCTCAGTGTGTAAAAATTCTGGTACAAACAAGGAATTTGAAAAGTCCGTTGTGTCTGTTGTAATGGAGCTCATCTGCCTCTTCCTGTCACCTGAGGGAGGTTAAGCCCAAGCTCTAAGGTGTCAAAGGACCTGCAGACAAAATGCACAGCCTGAGGCGTTCATAATTTGGGACAGCCTCAGGGACCCAGGCGCACCCACCCCCCACTCCAGCCTCCTGTGTGAGAACCCCAAATGGCGGAATTAATTAAAGCAGCAGGCGCAGGCAGTACCGGGGCCCTTCAAACAGAGCTTCTTGGCCTCGGGTTCCAGCTCCCAGGGGCTTCTGTTCCTCTTGCTCTTGGGGCGCACAACCACCTCGGGGGTCTTCTGGGTTTCTGGGCGTTTCCTGGGAGCCATGGCGTCCTCCGTGCGAAGGGGTACTATGCCTTATGCCGAGATGACCGACGAAAGATTGAGAAGCTTCTGGGGAAAAACAAGGCGGGGACCACAGGACCCGCTGAGCCACAGGTAGGCCAACTAAGCCAACTTCCCGCCAAACAGGCTCACCGGCAAGGCGGGGGCGCGCGCGGAGAGATGGGAAGTGTGTGAGGGGAGGGCCTCATCCGCTCCCCAGAGAAAAGGGATACCGCCTACGTGTTGGCCCTGAGTTAGTCCAAGTCAGCTGACCTGCCAGAAATAAACATGGCCGTTGGTGCTCGGCCTCGCAACTTGAAGCCTCTTCAGACGCGGCGCTGCCAGGCCTCTGGGCCCCGCCCCCCGCCCCAGACCGGATGCTAATCAAGGCTTCGGCTCCGCCTTCTCCACCTTCTACTTGGCGACCACGCCCCCTCGGGTTGTGTGATTGGCTGAACCGTACAGTTGGCGTGAGTAGGCTTTGTAGAAAGCAAACCGCATCCCGGCGGTGGAAACCGAGCTGATTCTGCCTGCTGGCTTTGCGGTCGATGTCGATTGCTTATACTTCTCCAGCTTTGACGAATCCCAGCGTCTCTGTGGAGAGTGGTTGAAACTCGCAGCTTTTAATTAAAGTTTCCCCAAACCTGCTTAGTGTCCTCCTAAGGAGCAACCCGGAGCAGTGATGATGGGCCGGAGAGCGTGCGGCTAACTGCCCAGGCTGAGGTCTTGTGCCAAAGGCCATTGCAGTGAGCCTCATAGGCGTCCCACCCGGCCCGACAGGAGACAGCTCTGATGCACCCCGCTTTCTGCGTCGAGCCAGGCAGGAGATGGGGTTGGTCAGGAACTGCTGGTCCTTTCCTTCCACCGTCTAAGTCAGGTGCCAGGTGCTTTGGGAGAGTGACAGGAGACAAAAATTCATTAATGGTAGATCCTGCATTCAAGGAGCTTTCAGACAGGTAGAGAGAAGAGAGTGCCAAAAGAAATAATAACTCTTGGAAAGAAATGATTGCTCCAGAAGAAAAATTGGAAAAAGCTTTCTTGATGGGAAGATCAGCTCAGGGTGTTAGAAATGGCAGCCAGCAGGGGAAAGGGCAAGCTAATGGTTTCTCCCCTACAGGCCTGTAGCTGTGTTTTCAGAGCTGTGATACAGAAGCAAGCTGCCCTCTCCCCCTTACTCAGACCAGCCATTCGTTTCACCTCAGCGGGCGCTCATTTCTGGAGGATCCTGAAGTATGAGAAACAGCCCTGCCCCTAAATAAGGTTTACAATCTACTAAGAAGAAAAATACATGCTAGGGCTTCCCTGGTGGTGCAGTGGTTAAGAATCTGTCTGCCAATGCAAGGGACACGGGTTCGAGCCCTGGCCCGGGAGGATCCCACATGCTGCGGAGCAACTAAGCCCGTGCGCCACAACTAATGAGCCTGCGCTCAACAGCCCGCAAGCCACAACTACTGAGCCCACGTGCCACAACTACTGAAGCCTGCGCGCCTAGAGTCCGTGCTCCACAACAAGAGAAGCCACCGCAATGAGAAGCCCGCGCACTGCAACAAAGAGTAGCCCCCGCTCACCGCAGCTAGAGAAAGCCCACACACAGCAAGGACGACCCAACACAGCCAAAAATAAAAACAAATAAATAAATTTATTTAAAAAAATACGTGTGAAACCAGTCAAACAATTCAGGCTAGAACACAGTTGAGTACTAAACTGTGGTATGCCAACCAAGACTTTTAGATGCATTCAGAAAAGATAATCTAATGGAGAAAGTAGTATTTAGGAAAGCCTCATGGGGAAGATGGGGTTTTGTGGAGTTTGCTGGGGAACGGAGAATAGCATCCTAAGAGGAGAAAGAGATTGATGAAAGTTAGGAATGGGTGTGGGTTATGAGAAAGAGAAAAGCAGCTCCTTGGCATCTGGGTGCTGGCCTGGTATTATTCGCTAGGCCTTAGTGTTCTGTAGAAATAATTTTGCAAGTCATCAGCACAGACAAGGCCATTCTGTGACCACGATAGATCAACACAAAAACATAATCACTGATGTTTGAACACAGGCAAAAGTATGAACATTATCCGAACCACAGAAATGACCAAACATCCCCCTGTTATTTTGGCTAATATGAATGACTGCAGATTCTTTGTTAATCACAGCCTTAGCTTTGCTTCATTCTTACTGATAGCCAATCACAGAATCACCCCTGTTTCCTGACAGCCTCCAATACAGAGCAAAACCCCACTTCTCTGATCCATTATACAAACCATCCAACACAAGCCAATCATGTTTTGTTTTTTGGGTTGTTTTGTTTTGTTTTGTTTTTCTGGCCACAACGCACAGCATGTGGGATCCTAGTTCCCCGACCAGGGAATTCGGGCCCTTGGCAGTGAGACCACGGAGTCCCAACCACTGGAATGCCAGGGAATTCCCTCCTATTTCTTTCTAATACTTTCTTCCAGAGATGTCCCACCCTTCCCCATGGTATGCATCCTCTGTTGCAATGAGCAATAGACCCAGAGTTCAACTACAGGAGTGTCCCTGATAGTATTTGGCTTGGGGGCATTTATAGGTAGATTAAGAGGCAGCTTGAAGAGGAGAAAATTGATCACATTAAGGATTTGGGCAAAGTAAGAGAGGACAGATAAAGGGGGAGGTTGAATGGCAAGCAGAAGAATTCATTCTACTGACGTTTATCAAAAACCTACACTGTTGCTGGCATTATTCCAGTCAAAAAGAATGCTGACTTTGCTGTACAGCAGAAATTAACACAACATTGTAAATCAGCCATACTTCAATAAAATTAAAAAAAAAGAATGCTGATATGAAAAATGTTCTTTCCCCCCATGGAGTGTGCCTTTTTTTTTTTTTTTTTTTGCGGTACGCGGGCCTCCCACTGTTGTGGCCTCTCCCATTGCGGAGCACAGGCTCCGGACACGCAGGCTCAGCGGCCATGGCTCACGTGGTGTGTGCCTTTTAACAGACAAATAAACCTAAAGCTACAGTATTGTGTGACAAGCTGGGTGAGAGAGGAAGCGTTGGATTCACGTGGGGTGGGGGTGGGGTACAGAAAAAGGATGCTTGAACTCAGCTTGGAGTGAGGTAAAGAAGGGGCAGTGTTGGGACTTCCCTGGCGGTCCAGTGGTTAAGACTCCTCACTCCCAATGTAGGGGACGCGGGTTCGATCCCTGGTCAGGGAATTAAGATTCTACGTGCCATACGGGCGTGGCCAAAAAATTAAAAAAAAAAAAAAAAAAAAAAAAAACAGTCAAGGAAATGTTCCCAGAGAAGGTGACACTTAAGCTGAATCTTGAGAGAAGACTGAGGGAGGGGAGAGTGGGAGAACATTCCAGGCAGAAGGAGTAGAAAATGGAAAGGCAGGAGGGTTATAGCCGTTCATGAGCAAAGGAAATGTCCTGCTTAATGCCAGATTTTCCCACGATCCCTTTTTAGGATTGAGGAGTCTTCCATGGTGGATTAAAAAACAAACAAACCAACCACGTGTGAGCAGTGAAAACCTGCCTTGCACACACCGGTAAAGCGCGTTGCCTCAGGTTGTGTGTCGGGCCGTCCTTACCCTGAGTTTTGCTGTTTCACTGCAAAGCAGCTGCTAAGGGGCTTGATGTCATCCATTCCCATCTGATGAACCGTCGGGTGCAGGTGGATAAAAGTATTTAATACATGTTTTTTGACGCAGCTAATCTGATAATGAGGTGAATGGTACAGTATTGCTCTGGTTTCATGCCACGGAGAGGCTGTGCCATGAAACCACATTTATAGATGTTTTGGTTCTAACTGTGACACTACTTTTGACCTAAGGCATCACAAGGCAATTCATTCAAAAGCTGCTGGTGATAACAAATCAAGGTCTCGTGTTTGCACTGGAAGCTGGGCAGACCATGAGCGTGACCCTAAATAATGCCAGTTTCTTTGATCTGCAAAACAATATGTGGCTTAGGTGTTTTCTGGAATAAATACTATGGCACGGTGGAAAGAGCACTGTACTTAGACTGTGTATGTGATCTTGGAGTCATCATTTCACTTCTCTATGCCTTAGTTTCCTCGTCATAAAATAAAGGGGAGAGAAGATGTGGTCTCTCAGATCCTTTCCGGTTGTAAAATCTGTGATTCTATGACTTGCTGTTAAAGCAGCAGAAACGAGTGACTGCTTTCAACTCTGGCCTCCCTGTGGGAAGTTTCCATCTAGTAGGAACTATTTTCCTGTTGCAGGCTGATACATGACTCTGATTCTGATCAAGCCGTCGATGGATCCAAACACTCCGCTGAGTCTGCAAAACCATCCATAATCCACACGGATGGTGTGTGCAGGCTTCCCACACACAGTTACTGCATGAAGTGGTTTGCAAATGACAGCCTCAAGGATTCTGCAGCATTTGCAGGGAACTGAAGTTTAAATTCCTCCTAAAGGTTTGGAAACAGACTGAATACAGCATCCAGGGTCCTTGTTGCTTGGCATCTCCGATACATATTTAACTGCCCCAGTATGAATAGATTTGTAATAAAGCGAAATGAAAGCATGCTTCCCGCCCTCTGGGAACAGCATCAGTTTTCAAAAATATGATTTTGGGTAGCTTTGGAAGTGTCAAACAGCTGTGTAAATACCCCAAAACCCCACCTTCTGTCTCTGCTGTGCGGGATGAGGCACCATCCACACACTAAATCAATATCCTGTCATGAAATACCACTGGTGCAGGATGCCAGGAAACTTCTCTAGGAAGCCAGAGTTACAGGGCAGTTGCCAGAGTGCTGAAATAATATACGAAAGTGCTTTGCAAACTGTAAAGTGTTCTACAAATAGAAGTTGTTATATAATCTCCCGGCAGCATGTTATTTACTGATAAGGTTTGATAAAGGTGGTGAAGAAGCTGTTCTCAAGAGTTCTCACCAGTCGCTAAGCCATCATGGAAAGAGTGGAGACCAGAGAATCAGAAACCAGGGGTTTGAGTTCTGCCAATGCCTTCTACTCACTCTTTTCATGCCAAAGGTCTCGAGGACTGCAAAAATCCCAAGTGGCAGAAATAAAAATGATTCTGTCTGTGGTACAGCTGAGCCAGTTCTCTGTGAGCACATGAGTCACAGGCTGGTGGGACCGGGAGAACTACATTTACATCACTTTACATTCCGCTCTTCCCACTCGCCTCCCCACTGCCCTGCTTTGGCTCCTGTCCATAGGAGCCAATGTCCTGTTATTAGGTCATTGTAACTTCAGCAGCATGTGACAAGAAGCTCGCCCAAGGAACCTCGGCTAACATTCTCCTTGTGGAGGAAGGTGGTGAGCTGCCCAGGTAGCTGTGGTTCTTATAGGTGAAACTGATAGCCTCGGGAAGAGGGTGTTTCTAGGTACAGATTCACACACAATCTCCCCAACACTCCACACTCTGATTGGGCATCATTGCTGGCACATTTACTGTAATTCCCTTTTGTGCTCAAATATCCCGTGTCTAAAGGCCCCAGAATCTGAGCATTTTGTCATAATTACAGGCAGTCTGGAAGAGCAAGCCACATTTGTGTTGGCAGCATTTAGGCTGCTGATCCATTCCACAAAGAGGCACATTTGTGAAATCGGATGAAGGAAGACTGAAAGGCAGCCTGTTTTTTAAGCTCAAGAAGCATTTTACTAGATTTCCAAGGCCAGCAGCTCTGGCCTCCTCTAGCCTCTTGTGGTGGGTTGAATGATGGCCCCTGAAAAGATATATCCATATCCTAATCTCCAGAACCTGTGAATGATACCTTATTTAGAAAAACAGTCTTTGCAGATGTAGTTAAGGATTTCAAAATAAGGAGATCATCTTGGATTATCCAATTAGACTGTAAATCCAGTGGCAAGTGTCCTTAGAAGAGTGAGGCAGAGGGAGAAAAGACACAGAGACAGACACACAGAGAAGATGATGTGAAGAAAGAAGGAGAGACTGGAGTAATATGGCTATCAACCAAGGGATGCCAAAGAAGCTACCAGATTGCCAGCAGCCAACAGCAGCCAGCAGAAGGGCAAGGAAAGATTCTCCCCCAGAGCCTGGGGAGGGAGTGTGGCCCTACCAACACTTTGGTTTTGGACCTTTGACCTCCAGAACCGTAAGAGAAGAAATTTCTGCTGTTTTAAGTCACCAGTTTGTTCTATTTGTTATGGCAGCTCTAGGATGCTAATATACTCAGTATCTGCCATGGGTGGTCAGTATCAGCAAGAAGGAAAAATCGCTGGCGAACCCTCACATTCCCACTTCCTAGCTGTGTCCTAAAGCAGATCTGCACCTCTCTAAGTCTCTTTCCTCGTTTGTAAACTGGGAAGAATAAGTCCAACTGGACAGGGTTGTTACGAGGCTGAGGTGACCAAGTGCTGAGCAGCATACCTGCGATTCCATAGATACTCCACAAACTTCCCCCCCGACCCCCTTTGTCCAGCCTCACCTCAGGCACAGAGCTCCCATTCTGAGGTTGAGCTGCACAGTTTCTATACCTTCTCCCAGGTCTCGGGCTCATCAGTGAGATTCAGGATAGTGCCTGGCCCTGCCTTTTTGACACATTCTCAGATCAACATCTCAAACCTAAACTGTCCAAAGTGAAGTCTGTGGACTTCCCTGGTGGTCCAGTGGTTAGGACTCTGTCCTTTCACTGCTGAGGGCCCAGGTTCAATCCCTGGTCGGGGAACTAAGATCCCACAAGCCCTGTGGTACGGCAAAAAAAAAAAAAAAAGACAAAGTGAAGTCTGATCCTCCCCTCTTCTCCTGCCTCTTTACCATTTTCCCCATCCCGGTAAATGACCTGTCTATGTAGATACTCAAGCTGAAAACCAGGGAGTCATTTTTACTTTGTTTTAATCTATTTTTATTTTTCAACTTCTCATTTTGAAATAGTTTCAGACTTACAAAGAGTTGCAAAAATGTTACAAAGAACTTTTGTTTTAATGTTTATTTATTTTGGCTGCACCGGGTCTTAGTGGCCGCACACAGGATCTTTAGTTGCAATATGTGGACTTCTTAGCTGTGGCGTGCATGCAGGATCTAGTTCCCCGACACGGGACTGAACCCCGAGCCCCCTGCATTGGGAGCGCAGATTCTTACCCACTGGACCACCAGGGAAGTCCGAACAAAGAATTTAAATATACTCTTCCCTAAATCCCCAAATGTTACATCATACAGGACCACAATACAATGATCAAGGTGAGGAAATGAACAGGAACGACACTATTACCTAATCAACAAACTTTATTCAAATTTTGTCAAGTGCCCCACTAATGTCCTACTCTGAGTCCTCCAAACTCATGGGAGGGAGTCTTTTTTTAAATATTTATTTTATTTATCTATTTATTTATTTAGGCTGCACCAGGTCTTAGTGGTGGCACACGGGATCTTTGTCACGGCACGCAGGATCTTTAGTTGCGGCATGCGGGAACTTTTAGTTGTGGCATGCACGCTTCTTAGTTGTGGCATGCATGTGGGATCTAGTTCCCCGACCAGGGATCGAACCCCGGCCTCCGGCATTGGGAGCCTGGAGTCTTATCCACTGGACAACCAGGGAAGTCCCTGGAGGGTGTCATTTTGAAATGTCTCTCCCCCCTACCATGCACACTTGAGCAAATTGTACCGATTCTCTCCCCCGGATACTTCAGGCCACGCACTGAGCACCTCCACGGCTACCACCTAGAACAGGTCCCTATCATCTTGCACCTGATGACTACAGCAATCTCCTAATTGGTCTTCTTCAAATCCAGGAGCCGGCATAGTTTTTGTGTAAAGGGCTTGATAGTAGATATTTTAGGCTTTGCAGGCATGCAATCACCATTGCAACTACTCAGCTCTGCCACTGCAGTGCCAAAGCAGCTGTAGACAATTTGTAAGCAAGTGAGCGTGGCTGTGTGCCAATAAAACTTTATTGAAAATTTTAATTTCAATAAATAATTGAAATTATTGACACTGAAATTTGAATTCCTTAAAACCTTCACATAACACATAGAGTATTCTTCTTCTTTTGATTCTTTTTAACCATATAATGATGTAAAAACCATTCTTAGGGCTTCCCTGGTGGCACAGTGGTTAAGAATCCGCCTGCCAATGCAGGGGACACGGGTTTGAGCACTGGTCTGGGAAGATTCCACATGTCGTGGAGCAACTAAGCCCGTGTGCCACAACTGCTGAGCCTGTGAACCACAACTAACGAAGCCCGCACATCTAGATCGCATGCTCCACAGCAAGAGAAGCCACAGCAATGAGAAGCCTGTGCACTGCAACAAAGAGTAACCCACGCTCGCCGCAACTAGAGAAAGCCCGCGTGCCGCAACTAGAGAAAGCCCGCACGCAGCAAAGAAGACCCAATGTGGCCAAAAATAAATAAAGTAAAAAAAAAAAAGGATGACTTGTATCCTTCTTTAAAAAAAAAATAAATAAATAATTAAAAACCATTCTTAGCTTGTGGGCCATCCAGGCTACAGTTTGCTGATCCCCTGCTCTAATCCATTCCTCACACAACATCCAGAAAGACATTCAGATCTCTCTTCTGCTTAAATTCTGCACTCAGAATAAAACAAAGCCTGCAGTGTCTGGGTGCTGCCTGCCCCTCTTTACCTCACCCTGGCCCTCTCACCCTCTCACTCACCACGCCCTACCCACTCTACCCTTCTTTCCCAGGTCAAGTTCCCATTTCAGAGACTTTGCACACATCAGTCCTTCTGCCTGGAATCCCGTTTTCTAGGTTCCCTCTTTACTTAGCTAACTTCCATTTGTCTTTTGGGCCCATATGGGGTAGAGAAGCTTAAACTTCCTGAGAGACATCTTCTCTGACCCTCTGCCAATTGAAATTATGTTCCCCTTGTTATTATTCTCTCATAGCACTTATCTTTTTTATTGCACTTTAAAACACATATCACAATTTGTAATTATGTACTCAGGCCTCTGACTTTAATGGGAAACCCCACGGAGTCAAGGACCATGTCTGCTTTGTTTGCACTGGACCAAGCACCCAGCATCGTGTCTTGCATAGTAGGTGTTCCCTGAAAGTCAGCTAAATTAGTGGATCCCCCACTAGAACTCCTCTTTCACCAAAAAGGAGGTCCCCAGTGGACTTCGGGGAAGGGCCCCAATGAACTAGGGCAGGCCTCCTGAGCAGAACCCTTGCCTGTGGAGCTGAAACGTGGACTGTGCAACTGTACCTTCCAAAGAATCTGCCCGGGGCAAATTCCTGACCCTGGAGAAACTTTCTCTACGGTCCCTGCTCTGAAACCTGCTACACATTTCCACTCTAATGCTATCCGTCTGCTGTTCTTCCTGTGTTCCAACCCAGAGACAGCCTCCCCCACTAAGGTTAACCCTTCTCAATAACTCGGACAAGTTTTTCCACCTGGGGTTGCCTGAGATCTGAAAAACATAGCTGTTGAATCAGAGTACTTTACTCAGCTGCCCATCTGGAATGCTGGGGCAATGTCCAGAGGCCACAGAGACAAACAGCGGCCTTCGGAGGAGATAAACCTTGCCTGCAGCCCTCTGCCTGCTCTAATCTATACTCTGAAGGGCTGCCAGAGTTATCTTTTAAAAGGATAAATCTGATCTAGTCACTTCCATTCATACTCCTCACTATCTATAGGATAAAACCCAAACTCCTTAGCCCATCTTGCAAATCACCGTTCAATCCCAACCCATCTTTCCAGCCACATCTTCCATCTGCCTCTACCCCATCCTGAACTCAATGTTCTAGATATTCTAGCCGGGAACTGTCCAATACAGTTGCCACTGGCCACACGTAGCGAATACATTTTTAATTAATTAAAATTAAATTAAATTTAAAATTCAGGAACTTCCCTGGTGGTCCAGTGGGTAAGACTCCATGCTCTCAATGCAGGGGGCCCAGGTTCGATCCCTGATTGGGGAACTAGATCCCACATGCATGCTGCAGCTAAGAGTCCGTGTGCCGCAACTAAGAAGTCCGCATGCTACAACTAAATATCTTGTACGCCGCAACGAAGTTTCCGCGTGTCGCAAGTAAGACCCAGTGCAGCCCAAATAAATAAATAAATAAATAAATAAAATTAAAATAAATTAATAAAATTCAGTTCCTCTATCACACTAGCCACATTTCAAGTGCTCAATAGACACACGTGGCTAGTGACTACCATATTGGATAGCACAGCTATTTTCCATTAATGCAGAAAATTCTATTTGGACAGCACCGTTTCAGACAATAAGACCCATCACCATCTCCTAAAACAAAACTCTTTATCTTAATGATATATTTTACACATAAGTACATTCTCATTGTTAATTTTCAAACATTACAAAACTCTCCCTCACCAATTCTCTCTAGAGAGAATCATCAAAATCAGTTTGGTGTATAGTCTCTGAATATTTTGAGTGTTTTGCTTTTTCTTCAACAGTGTCTTGGAGGTTTTCATATAAGAGCACATCTCTACCTCCCCTGTGCTTTAGTTATTGCAGAGTAATCCAAGAGCATGAATGGACTTTAGGTTATTCAACCATTGCCTTCTTTTTTTTTTTTTTTTTTGCCGTACGCGGGCCTCTCACTGTTGTGGCCTTTCCCGTTGCAGAGCACAGGCTCCTGACGCGCAGGCTCAGTGGCCATGGCTCACGGGCCCAGCCGCTAGGCGGCATGTGGGATCTTCCCGGACCGGGGCACGAACCCGTGTCCCCTGCATCGGCGGGCGGACTCTCAACCACTGCGCCACCAGGGAAGCCCCATTGCCTTCTTTTTTAAAAAAAATTGATTGATTTATTTAATTTTATTTATTTACTTTTAGCTGTGTTGGGTCTTCGTTGTTTCACGCGGGCTTTCTCTAGTTGCCGCAAGCGGGGGCTACTCTTCGTTGGGGTGCACGGGCTTCTCATTGCAGTGGCTTCTCTTGCTGTGGAGCACGGGCTCTAGGTGCACAGTCTTCAGTAGCTGTGGCTTGCGGGCTCTAGAGTGCAGGCTCAGTAGTTGTGGCGCACGGGCTTAAGTTGCTCTGAGGCATGTGGGATCTTCCTGGACCAGGGATTGAACCTGTGTCCCCTGCACTGGCAGGCGGATTCTTAACCACTGTGCTACCCAGGAAGTCCCTCAACCATTGCCCTCCTGATGGACATTTGTTTCCAGTTTTTCCCTATTGCAAACAATACTATATGCAAACATCCTTGTACCCTTTTCTGGACTTGTACATGTTTGTCTACAGTAGATACCGAAAAGTGGAATTGCTGGGTCACCAGGTCATATGCTAACACCTCTGGGGCTTGGCACACCCAGGTGCTCCCGCCTAGAATGCCTCTCCACATGACTAACTCCTGCTTATCAAGACCAGTCAAGTGTCATCACCTGGTGAGAAGTGGTCTCGTCTGCTTCTGTTTTCCCATAGTACTTCCTGTCCATATTGTATCATTGTCATACCTTTAGGACTCTGCCTTATTTATCTTTGTATTCAACATCCAGCATAGGGCTTAGCATAAAGCAAAAATTTAAATGTTTTCTTAACTGGATGAATGAATAAATAAACACATGAAGGTACAGTGGTTAGGACATTCCAGAAACTCAAGGTGAGTGAGTCTGTGAAGGTTGTGAACTTGGGCTTTGGACCAACCTGCCACCTGGTGCCCCGGGCCAAGCTACCTCTGGGTTTCTGTCTATCCAGTCCTCTGACCTTGAGCATCTCATCTTGAACTCTGTTCAAGTTGGGTACCTCACTGATGGAGCCGTGTGAGTGTGTAGGGGCTCTGGCCGCAGCACAGAAATCTGAGCACTGGGGCAGCACTAGGATGGGGTTGGCTTTCCAAGGTCAGCTCTGTCTCCTTTCACCCTTGAAACAGCTCAGTATGCTCGAGTTTTGTTGTTGTTGTTTTTTTCTCTCCCTACAGTACCTTAGGGGCAATTAAGATCAGCGGCAACATTTGTGCTCTCTGCCTCCAGGTTTGAACCCAAGGGAAGCCAGATGTTTTCCACTCCGCATTCCCTTCTCCTTGTGGTCTGATGAATAGCTCTGGTTTTTTTTTTTTTGTGGCCTGGCTTCCCTAGATCCCAAAGCCTGGCTTGCAGTCTTTATTTTTAATAGGGTTTTAATAGGTGGCTCCTGTAATTAATTTCATTCTTGTGTTTTCACACTTTCTCTCCAGGTGCCTAAAGCCCCCAGGCACTTGGTGGGATGTTAACTGATTTTGAATAATACAAAACAGTATTGCTGTCATTAGATATTACCTCAGCTCCTCTCATTTGCAGTCGTTTTATAATCATTAATTGCCTGGGGCACATGCCCGTTTGGGAGGTCAGCCCAGTCACCTGTCATGTTTCATAGAGGTAGAAACAGAGATATGCAGAAAAGGGACTTGTCCAAGCCCCAACAGACAGTGGGTGTTGAAACTTGTTTCAGAAGCTGCACCCTGAGAGCGCCAAGGCAAGGATCCACAACTCAGGTACGATTGGCCAAACACGGCTTGTCTCGGGTGCCCCACAGGCGGTTTCACCCTCCCACAAGGACTGCGGAGCGAGTCAGCCCTCAGCGGCTAAAATTACCACCTGAAATTACCCGCCATTCTCTTCAGGGCCCCTTTCCATTTTACGAGCGGATTTATCTGCACAAAGAACGCGTCCGTGATTCCTCCCGGATTTAGAAACTACATAGTTTTGCTATTTTTAAAGCCGCCGTTTACAAATCCATACACACGTACTCACACTCCTCGGGGAGTGGGGGTGGGATGGGCTTGCGGGGAGTGAGGACGAAGAGTACGTGCTGGAAAGAGAACAGCGTGGCTCTTGGCTTCCCAGAGCGCCGCGCGGTCCCCTGGGGGCGCACTCCTCGGAGCGCGCGGCGGGGTTCGCAACCGCCAGCCATGTGCGCGGTCTAGACCCTCTGAGTGCCCCCGGCGTCGGACCGCGCAGACCTGCGCTCCCTCCCTCCTGCCAGGCCGCCTGGTCACCGGGCCCAGGAGGGAGAGGGAGGGGCGGGGAGACCGAGCAGGTGGCGATTAGGTCAGCCTCAGAACATTCTTGGACCGCTCCAGCAGTGGATATAAATAACCGATGGACAGGCTCCGAAAAATCCCAGGGTGGGGGGCAAGGGGGTGAGGAAGAGGGATTTATTAAGGGGCGGGGGAGTGGCATCGTGGCGATCTGCAAAGATCTACTAACAAAGGGGGTGGAGGGGCGAAGGGATTTAAGAATGAATCGTGGTACAAAATCTGGGAATAAGAACACGGAGGGGGAGGAGCTCGTGCCGTTCTGCCCCACCTCCACTACTTGTCTGCCCAGTCCTCAGAATGGGCCCTCGGATTGGCAAGGAGGGCTGTGCAAAGAAAGGGCACGGCTTTGGAGTCCCGACCCTGCCCGACTACAGATCTTGTGCAAGCTAGTAAAGATCACTGAGCCTCAGTTTTTGCATCTATACAATGGGAGTCCTAATGCTTACAAGGAGATGATTGTGAGCCTCGTGGGAGTTAAGAAGGGTGTGCTCAGCAAAAAGAGTAAGGCAGGGTAGCCCCCAGACCTCCCTCCAAAGGGAGCCAGCGCAGGCCCGATCCCTTCGCATTTCCACCGGTCTCCCAGGCTCTGCGGAGGCCGGGGAGGGGCAAAGCCGAAATCTGACTCCCTATAGCCGCGCGGCGCCACCCTGGGGAGTCGGCCCTGGCGCTTCTCAGGCGGGAGCTGAGACCCCACGGCCCGTGCCCCGGGAAGCGCCGGTCGCTGCTATGCCGGCAGCCCCTGCCCCGGCCGCTGGCCGGTGGGGTTGCGGCCGCAGCAGCGAGGAGAGGGCGGGGCCGAGGGCTGGGCTTCCCGGGGGAGGGCCCGGCGCGCGCCGGGAGGCGGCGGCCCCGGCCCGGGAGCGGCAGGACTTGGGCCGGAGCGTGGCCGGACCCCCACCCGCCGAGGCGCCCAGGGAGGACGCGGTGAGTGCTGCCCGGGCGCGGCGGGGAGGCGGCGGCGGGAGCCGCGGCTCGAGCACGCCCTCTCCTCCTCCGGCTCCTGAAGTTTGCAATGGCAGTGACTCCCTCCCCGAGCCCCCGGCCACCGCGCTCTGCGGGAGGACAGCAAGAGCTGCCGCCGAGCCGAAGGGGTCTATTATCTGCGGCGCCGCGCACCCGGCGGGGACCTGCCGGGAAGACGGAGGCGTCGGGGCTGGCGGGCCACACCATCTCCTGGGGCCCCTAAAAGGCCCCAATCCGCCCTGGGACCCCAGTAGGGGCCTTACTCCCCAGGACCCCTCGCCCTTAGCAAAGAGCCCCAATTCCTGGGGCCGCAGCCCCGGGCAACCATCTGGAGTTCGAGGCGGCGCCGGCCAAGGCAGGGTGCGCCCCCTCCCCTCAGCGATGACCGGCTGGCCCCACCCCCGCCGAGACCAAGTTCAACGAGTTTGCCCAAGAAGTCCTAGCTAGAGTCTCCATGGCTAGGCCTGGCCCGGCCGCTCCGCGTGGGCTCCATGGGCTCCGGGCCGTGCAGCGCCGGGCCCGCAAGAGGGCCAGGTCAAAGGGAGCCGTCCTTAAGGGTTGAGGTTAGAGACGGCAGCCCCTGGCCTCCGAGGTCTGGTGTGAGCGCTCCGGCTTTAGAGCGCGTCATCAGGGAGCAGGCACCTCAGGCGGCAGGTCGGGTTTCCAAAAGCGCCCCTTTGTTATGCCCCTCCCTGGCCCTGCCTCCTCTTCTTTCCCCGCGCCACCCCCTCCCCCAGCCTCCCGGGCCTCTCTGGCTTCTGGTTCCAGTCGCTCTTGCCTAAGTACCCCTCTCTGGACCAGTCGACCGGCCCCTCCTGTGCCTTCAAATCCTCGGGCTGCGGGCGGATCTGGAGGGGCGGCTGGGAGAAGAGGTCCTGAGGCCAAGCCTGTGCCTCAGGACAGAGGATGGGCAGGGCAGAGCAGCAGTGCTCCCTCCCAGGGGCATGCCCCCGGCTTCTGGAAAGGGTGGGGGCTGGTCTGGTTGGGGGTACATACCCGCCTCAGGTAAGGGAGTGGGTTCTTCCCTGAACTCCAAGACTCCCTACCTTGGCTTAGCAAGCTGTGAGAAGACCCTGCCAAGCCCCAGAGGACTTGTCCCAGCCCAGTAGGTGCTGGCTCCATGGGCTGGGAAGGTTCATTATCTGCTTTCTGAGCGCTTGCCTGTGGTGGAGCGTGTTGTGGGGACCAATCTGGGTCTCTGCTGGGGTCAGGAGGCACAGGGTGCTGGCCCTTCTCCGCAGGGGCCAAGGCACAAGGCCCACCCCTGCTGCTAGGTCCCGTGGGGCAGTGGGGCCTGGCTGTGCCTGGGGCTTGGGCTTGTGTTTGCTCTGGGAGGCTGAAGGGAGCAGTGCCAGCCCTGCACACACAGCTTGCTCTGTTCTGGGGCCAGAGAGAGGGAACGGGTGGGGGGCAGCTCTCCCGGGAGCCAGGAGCACAGAGGCTGGAGCAGGCAGGGGGCCCAGGCCCCTGTCTGCCTGACTGGGACAGCTCTGAGGCCCTGGGATTTACAGCTGCAGCTGGGTTTCTCTCCATCTGGTTGGCAAGTCCTTTCTGGGTAAGTGGGACAGACTCAAGAGGAAGCAAGGGGAAGTGCTGAGGACCCTGGTGGGGCAAGCTGCTCTGCTCCTCTCCTGCTCTGGGCCCAGGCACCTCCACTGTAGGCCTGAGCTCTCCCTCCTGTTAGCTGAGTGGTGGAAGCCCACTCAGGCCATGCTTTCTCAAAGCTGCTATAGCCAGTGGGTTTCCTGGTCTTCAGGTGGATGTCATTTGTTTTCTCATTCAGCTACTAACTAACTCCAGTGCCTGCAGAAACACAAACTGGACCCTCAGGAAGTCTCTGCCAGTGACTGGGGACAGATCCTGTCCTGTAGTCACAACCCAATGGGATATAGATGGGTGGGAGATGGGGATGGAGGAATGGACGGGGGGCTGGAGAAGGTGCCTTACTCTGAGTTTTGAAGGATGGGGAGAGATTTATCAGTTTGGGGAGTACTGTGATAGAGCCCTGCTTTGGGAGCAACAAGCACACTGTCCTCCTGGGTCTGGCGGTGTCCCTTGGGCTTGCTCAGAGGAGGAAGTGATTTCCTTCTAGGGGCTTGAATAGATGCTGGGGACAGCTGAGACCCTGCCCAGAGACAGGAGGGGAGTGGCCACATGCCACTGTGTCCTCTAGCCCCTGGGGGGGTGGCTCTGGGGTTGGAATCTGCCTTGTCCTCCTCCGCAGTTCTGGAGCACACTGTCATAACTGGCTGATCACCTGTCTGACACCCCGTGCCGCCCCATACTCTGGGCTTTCTGAGGGTGGGGCTGAGTTACTCATTATCCACGGAGCCCTTTGGGACCTCATAGTGGATGCTGTGGAGCGGGATGTGTGTCCCTCGTGACTGTCGGGCCCCTCACATTTCTTGTTCATTGCCTGGTTTGAGTCTTGTACCCGCCCTGGCACGGAAGCAGACCAGGAGGTGGAATTTCCATCTTAGGAGGGAGCTGAAGCCCCTTAGGAGAGGACAGTCTAATGCACTTGTTCGAGCTTCATGGCCAAGATAAGACTCAGGCCTCTTGGTTCCCAGTCTGCTCTTCCCAGCACGGGGAGCTACTGCAGTGTGGCTGGGCACCCTCTGACCTGGCCTGGTCTGGTAAAGGGTCGCCTTGTTCAAGGAGAGGCCACAGAGCCCTGGCTTGGGCAGGCGTCCTCTTGTCTCATCTGCGGTTGGGGCAGTGAGAGGCTCTCTGCCCACTACCCACCCCCGCCGGCCATGTAATCCCCAGCTGGACCATGTGACCCGACTGGCATTCTCCTGGTTGGAATCTGGCGCTTCTGACAGCAGTTGCTATATTGGGGGAGCTGGGCACCGCCCTGGACACTGTCAGCTCCACCCTCACCCCCTGCTTTGCTCTTGTTAGCTCCAAGGCAGAATCACAGTGGCAGCTTTGAGAGTTGGACACCCAGGTCCCTGAAGTGAGCTCTAGGCCCCAGGTACATGGAGTGAGGTGGTGGCGAGGGCAAACCAGGGCGAGAGGAGGACCTTTGAAACTACCATCTTTGCCCCCACCCTGGGCCCTCCTGGGGACTTCCAGACCCCTGCCTGCTAAGTCCTGGCTCTTAACAGTTCCTTGGGTAGTGGGGACGGCAGTGGGGGACAAAAGCCAGGGATAGGAGAGGGTCTTTTCCTGTCCCCAAAAGTGTGTGTCTGGCTTCCCTGCTTACACCTCTGCCCTCTACAGCTCTAATCCGCCACCATTCCGTGCTGCGGGGACACCATGGCTCCAGAGGAAGATGCTGGAGGGGAGGCCCTAGAGGGCAGTTTCTGGGAGGTGAGCAGCTAGCTGGGTCCCAGGTTTGGGGGTGGCACGGAAATGCTCACCCCTCTCTGGGCCCAGTCATCTGTCCAAGGGAGGAGCCTAGCTGTTAGCCCCGGCCCCTGCCGGGGGCTTCTCCCTGGTGACACTATCCTTCTCGTATCCTCCCCAGGCTGGCAACTACAGGCGGACGGTGCAGCGGGTGGAGGATGGGCATCGGCTGTGTGGGGACCTGGTCAGCTGCTTCCAGGAGCGTGCCCGCATCGAGAAGGCCTATGCCCAGCAGCTGGCCGAATGGGCCCGCAAGTGGAGGGGCTCCGTGGAGAAGGGTGAGCCTGTGCTCGGGCCTACTGGGAGAAGAAGGCTGCCGAGGGTGGGGTGACCAGGCAAGGCAGCTTCTTTTTGCACCTCTCGTGGAAAAGTTCAAGGCTTCCACGTCTGCCTTCCCTTTAAAGCGAGATGATCCTCCTGGTTATTCTTATAGCTGTGCTCTTAGAGTTCCCAAAGTACTGTCATGAGTCATTTTGATATTTCTAACAACCCTATAATGGAGATGGTCTTCTTCTACCCATTTTCCAGAGGAGAATGTGGCAGTTCAGAGAGGCTAAGTGACTTGCCTGAAGTCACACAGCTAAGAAGAACTAAAGCTTGAGCCCAGGCCTTCTGACTCAGGAGCTTGAGATCTTTCCATCCAAACAAGCTGCCTTCCTTGGGGACGGACACTAGTTCTTCCCTCTGAGGCAATAGAATATAGTGGATTATACCACAGTCCTGGGTTTGAATTTCAGCTCCAATTGTAGCTGTAATGCTTTGGGCAATTACTTTCACTTCTCTGGGCTGCCTTTTTGCTGGTTCCATGTTGTTTGTGACACTGTCTTCACAATGGTGGATGAGACAAGGATCCAGTGAGATCTCGTATGTCCAGGTACAGATTAGGTATTCAGTAAGCAGCAGCTGACATTATTTGTTGTTATCTTTGCATTTCTGCTCCATGTCTGGCACCCAGAGCAGCACCCGACGAGAGGGGGTGGGCTCATTGCAAGTGGCATCCCCGGCCCAGCCCAAGCCCCTTCCCTCCCTGCAGGCCCTCAGTATGGCACGCTGGAGAAGGCCTGGCATGCCTTCTTCACTGCGGCCGAGCGGCTGAGCGCCCTGCACCTGGAGGTGCGGGAGAAGCTGCAGGGCCAGGACAGCGAGCGGGTGCGCGCCTGGCAGCGGGGGGCCTTCCACCGGCCTGTGCTGGGCGGCTTCCGCGAGAGCCGGGCTGCCGAGGACGGCTTCCGCAAGGCCCAGAAGCCCTGGCTAAAGAGGCTGAAGGAGGTGAGCCTGGGCGGGATGGGCAGCAGAGGCACACACCTTCCTGGGTTGGCCTGGGGCTAGAGGGGGCCAAAGCATGGCATACAGGGTCCAAACTGGTCCCTGTGTGTGTGCCAGGTCGAGGCTTCCAAGAAGAGCTACCATGCGGCCCGGAAGGAGGAGAAGACAGCCCAGACTCGGGAGAGCCACGCGAAGGCGGACAGCGCTGTCTCCCAGGAGCAGCTGCGGAAGCTGCAGGAGCGGGTGGAACGCTGCTCCAAGGAGTCCGAGAAGGTACTGGCTGAGGGACTGGGCTGGCCCAGGTCAGGGCTTCCTGAGTGCCTTTTCCAGTCCCCAGCAGTTGTATTGCTCTCATCCTCACCTGCCACCTTCTCTCCAGATTATCAGTTAAGGGAGGAACCTGAGAAAGATGATGCTTTACTCAGGAGAGAAATGGTGTGGTTTCGGGCACTGGGATAATCTTCGCAGTTGCGGAGAACTTCCCAGCTCCTCCTTTCACAGTGTCCCACCTGGGACAAGTTCTCATGTTGTCTACCCGGCCAGAGCGCCCTTCCTCCAGCTCTGCACATCGAGCTCCTCCCTGTCCTCTGAGGTGCTGCTCAGTTTCCACCTCCTCCGGGAAGCCTTTTCTGATTTCTCCCACTGCTCCCCGTAGGTTGACCTCATCTCACTCTCCACCAGACTCTTAAAGCTGCTGTGCCTGAATGCCACCTCCCTTGTTAGGCTCCTGGGGTTCCTCAAGGGCAGGGGCCAGGTTTTGGGACCCTGGTGCCTAGCCCACAGTCTAGCCCACAGGAGGTGCTCAGTAAATACTAGCAATACAAGGTCTTGTCCTCACCAGACCCCCTCCTCTCCCACCCAGATGAAAACCCAGTATGAGCAGACACTGGCGGAGCTGCATCATTACACCCCACGCTACATGGAGGACATGGAGCAGGCCTTCGAGACCTGCCAGGCTGCCGAGCGCCAGCGGCTTCTCTTCTTCAAGGATATGCTGCTCACCTTACACCAGCACCTTGACCTCTCCAGCAGTGAGAGGTACGGCCTGCAGGGTGGGCATGGAGATCTGGGTGATGCTGGGTCTCCTCCATCTCCCCTGGGCTCTGGCTGGGCTGAATGAGATTGGGGTGCGCAGAGGCCCAGGACTTCCCAGCCTGAGGGTTGTGCCTGGGGCACAGGTTCCACGAACTCCACCGAGACCTGCATCAGGGCATCGAGGCAGCCAGCGACAGGGAGGATCTGCGGTGGTGGCGCAGCACCCACGGGCCGGGCATGGCCATGAACTGGCCCCAGTTTGAGGTACGTGTTCCAGGCAGGCTGGTGCTGGGAGGTGGGGTGGGCTCCCACTGGACTGAGCCTGGACCTCAGGAGGGAGGCTGGGGCTTGGGACGAAGGAGGTCAAGGTGGTCTGGGTGGTCCTGGCGGCCACCAGAGCCTGCAGCCCCGCCTGACCCTGAACACTGCCCCCACAGGAGTGGTCCTGGGACACACAGAGGACAATCAGCCGGAAGGAGAAGGGTGGCCGGAGCCCTGACGAGGTTACTCTGACCAGCATCGTACCCACAAGAGATGGCGCTGCATCCCCACCCCAGTGCCTGGGGTCCCCAGGGTGAGAGCCAGGATTCGGGCTGTGGGAAGGAAGCCGCTCTGCCCCCTGCTCTGCCCTCCTTCCTCTGTCCCTTCCCTTCATTCCCGTCACACCTGAAGTGGGTTGAAAATCGGTGCCAGGCACCTTAGGACATGCTTATGAGTTGTAATGATGCCAGTTTTTATGGTGGTTTAGATTTGCCAGGCGTTTCCCACATTCCCTCTCATCTACTGCTTATGTCAGCTCTGTATGGCAGAAGTGTGCCTGAGCTTGCAGACATTCATGGCAGAGGTCAGGCTAGAATCTTGCAGCTTTTCCCCACCTGCCTCTCCCTGGGTTCCTCCAGGAGGAACCTCCAGGAGGTGAGCCCTTGGCCCTGAGTCCTAGGCTCTCTCGCTCATGTTCCTTGTGCCCTGAGACTGCCCCTTTGTCCTTCCCTCTCTAGCGGCGGGCAGGATGAGGAGTGGTCAGATGAGGAGAACCCCCGGAAGGTTGCTACTGGGGTCCGGGTGCGGGCACTCTATGACTACGCGGGCCAGGAAGCTGATGAGCTGAGCTTCCGAGCAGGTACCCTGGAACTCCTTTCTTGATCCTTTCCAGACTTCAGCCCCTCCACCCCTTTTCCCTGCCCCTTTACTAGCCTGAGCAGGATTGTGGAAAAGGGAAGCCAGACATCCACTTATCAAGGGCCAGTTCTCTGACTCTTAGGGCTGCTCTGGGTCCAGCCCCCAGGAGTCAGAGCGTCTGCTTGGAGTCCTCATTTGCCTCTCAAAGTCATCAGCTACGGCCTGACTGCTGCATTCAGGGTTGGGGGTGGAGTGGCTGACTTTGACCTCCCTCTGCCTGAGCCAGGTCTCTTCTAGCTGGGCTCTCCGACTACCCCCTCCCCCTCAGTCCTTGACCCAATTGCAGGAATGGGGCTGGGCCAGGACAATTGCCAGTGACCAATCCCCCTTCTCGCAGGGGAGGAGCTGCTGAAGATGAGCGAGGAGGATGAGCAGGGCTGGTGTCAGGGCCAGCTGCAGAGTGGCAGGATTGGCCTGTACCCGGCCAACTATGTGGAGTGTGTGGGGGCCTGACCTGCCCTGGCAGCCCTTCTGCAACGTTTCTCCACCCTGGGTCAGAGCCCAGCTTGTCTGGACAGCGGGACCTGAGGGCCTTGAACCATCCTGCCCCTGCTGCCCCTCTGTCCCTTGAGGAGGGAGGAAGTCCTGGGACCCAGGGAACGGGAGGGGCCTGTGTCTAAGAAGGGACTGGTAGGGAATGGCCAACTGAGTCTAGGCTGAGGGGAAGATGGGGAGGTCAGGAGGTGACAGAAGGGCCCAGGGGTGCCTGGGCCTCCCCAAGAGTCCTCCAGTCTCCCCAGGAGCTGTGGATGCAGCTCCTGATCTCTGTGTTTTGGGGTTCCTGGGGTTGGCCTGGGGTGAGTGTAGTTCTGGGCTAGCAGCACTCTTTTGTGGCTTGTTCTAGTGTGTATTAAACTTGGAAGAAAAAACAAAACAGGCTTGTATGCATCTTTTTCGCTATTCCACCCTTGCCAGGCTGCCGAGGGCATCTGGAGAGAGGCACTGAGGAGGTCGTGGGCCTGGAGTATATTGGGGGGCGGGGGTTGGGCGAAGGTCTGCCAGCCTGGTACCTGTTCTGAGCCTTCGGGACCCTAACCTGGGGTGGAAGGGACTCGAGATCAGAGTTGGTGTGAGCCATCCAGGCTTGGTGGAGGCTGGGTGCTGAGTTCGGAGCCAGGCGGGAGCCCAGCCAGTTTATCTTCCCGTCCAGGCCGGCGGGACTACGACTGCTTGGTAGGACTGTTAATCATCACTCACCGTTCGGCAACTGGCCGGAGCTAAGGCCGGGTGCTGGGCCTCGCAGTCCACGCTTCTGTGAGGTGGCTCCACCTCCTGGGGGTGGCGGGGCTTGCGGGCGGCTCTGCGGCGAGGTTTGGGCCTGTGGGCCGGCCGTCGCCCCGCCCCGGCTGCGGATTGGCCCCGGCGCGGCGCGGCGCGGCGCGGCGTGGATTCGGGCGACCTCATGGGGCCCGGGACGCTGACGTCTCGGCGCCAGCTCCGCCGGCCGCCCATTGGTCCAGATCGGGACAAATCACCCCACCCCTCGGCGGGCCGGCCCCCGTTGAGGCCCACCCAACTGTGCCGCCTTCGCGGCCGCGGATTGGCCCGTGACGGGACCCGTCGATCGCGCTGGTGCCTGGGAGGGAGAGAAAATGGCGGCCGAGCCGAGCAAGACAGAGATCCAGACCCTTTTTAAGAGGCTTCGCGCAATTCCGACCAACAAGGTGCGTGAGAGGGAGGCGCGCGGCGCCCGGCGCCCGGCGCCGGCCGAGAGGGACTCTCCCGGCTCCCCTGGGTTCTGAGGGAGGGAGAGGGGTCGGCGCGGGCTGTTTTCCTGGGGTGTCAGCGCCCGGCCTCGACTCGGGGCCCCTGACCATTCGCTCATCTCCTTCTCCACCCAGGCCTGCTTCGACTGTGGCGCCAAGAATCCGAGTTGGGCCAGCATCACGTACGGTGTGTTCTTGTGCATTGACTGTTCCGGGGTGCATCGCTCCCTGGGCGTCCATCTCAGCTTCATCAGGTGGGGTCTCCTCGCCGTCGGTCGGGACTGGGTGCTCAGCAGGGCAGAGTGGCTGCCTGGACTTGGAGCGCCCTGGGTTTGGTGTTCGCCAGCTTCTCACGGGAGGCAGCCGCCAGTGTGGGCCCCTTGTTACACAGGCGGTTCGTTTCCGCGTCTGGGTCAAAACTCCGTTATTTCCTGGTGGTCAAACTCGACGCTCCAAGCGTTAGTTTCAGGGAAAAGTTATCTGCGTTGTTCTTGTTGCTGATGCACTGGAGCGAGACTGTGGCTGGCCTTAAGGGAAAGGCCGAGTCCAAGCTTCGACCTCCTTTCGCATCTGGAAAATAATTAGTACCTTTTGGACTAGATGAATAAAGAGCAGAGCTTTCCTGGACAGGGTAGGGTGGAGGAAACAGGGAGGTGGCTGATGAATGTCTCCTGGGTGCCTACTGCAGCCCGAGGCCAGATGACAGGTGTGGGTCTGCCAGGGAAGCGTCTCCTGGAACCTGCTGGTAGGTGACACACGGCCCTTGCACACAGGTCCACAGAGTTGGATTCCAACTGGAACTGGTTCCAGCTGAGGTGTATGCAGGTCGGCGGGAATGCCAATGCGGTAAAGCTCCTCCTTACCATCCTCCTGCCCCCGTTCTTCTGCCTGGGTACTGATTTCACAGTGACTTCTTGGAGGCCCTCTCAGTTTCTCTGTTCAGAGGATTCTCTGGTCTATGGCAACACTGTACACTATTCTCTACACTTGGAGATTGGTCGTTGTTCTTTTCCAAGGGGCTCTGGATTCGAACTAAACTGGACAGACGTTCTTGGGGGAGAGGCCAAGGGCTTGGGGCCTCCACGGTTGTCTGGGTCTCGTGGGCTTGGATGAAGGAAGGGCAGAGTGGGTACAGCATGCTGTCCTCAGGCAGAGCTGAGTGAGGTCTGGGCTTCAGTCATTCATCGTAGAGGATGGGAGGCTGTGTTTTTTGTAGGAGTTTCTGAGGAACTTTATGAAAAACTGCTGGTGTCAGTAGAGCATACTGTCCTATATAAGTAATAACCAGACTGTTAGAAGGAGGTGTCTGTTTTGCTCTGGGGAGAACCACCTGTAGCACGTTCTCCTCTCTTCTTTGCTCACCAGACAGCCTTCTTCCGCCAACATGGATGCACAGCCAGTGATGCCAACACCAAATATAATAGCCGAGCTGCCCAGATGTACCGGGAAAAGATCCGGCAGCTGGGGAGTGCGGCCCTGGCTAGGCATGGCACTGATGTAAGTGCCTGTTCTCCCGGGCTGGGGTCATGGGGTAACTGGGAATATTCAGAGTCCTGTGTTTCAGTTGTGTCTTCTTTCTAGCTTTGGATAGACAATATGAGTAGTGCTCCCAGTCACTCGCCAGAGAAGAAGGACTCTGATTTCTTCTCGGAACACACTCAAGTGAGTGCGCACAAGGAATGTTTCCCACAGTTGTTCCTGACAGGTGGTTTACTTACTGAGGCCAAGGCCCACAGTCATGGGCATGGATTCCATTCGCCTTGGTGTGATACCTCATACGGGGAATGTTTGGGGCCCACTGCTGGATAGACCCAGGTGTTTCCTCTTCCCATGAGTAGGGGTGCAATGAGGCCCTCCTTAGGAACACACCCCTATAAGCTGGGGTGGTAGGGAGGACGAGAAGCTTCTTAAAGGCTCGAGGTATCAGGAACCCCAAATAACTTTTCCTGGATTCTTCCCCTATGATAAAGGCACTGTGGCTGGGGACAATGAAGGGATTCCCTCCCAAGCAACCTACCCCTGGGAGGAGGTTTCCCCTCTACCCACCCACTGGGTGCTGAAGTCAGACTCTGTTTGAATCCCTGCTCCTCTACTTGGTCTTTCTAGTGTGGTGGCTAAGACACCTAACCTCAGTCTCTAAGATGGAGAACGTATCTACCTCATAGGCTTGTTGTGATAATAAAACATATTTACATGTAAAAAGCCCTTAGACTTGTACCTGGCACATGGTGAGTGCCCGATGTAATTATTAAATTAAGGGAATGGGTTCTGGCTCTAAGTAAACAGTGAAGGGATGGAGGTGGCTGCTAGTTTTGTGCTGCCTTCTTCCATAGTGAATAGCAACTATAATTTTGATTGCTAACCTCCAGTATTCTTTCCTCATGGGCTTGGAGTAGGGCCTTGTACCCACAAGGTATTTGGCACTCTTTGCCAGCAGGAATGGCTCATCAAGGCTTCTGTCATCTGGCTTTTCAGCCCCCTGCCTGGAATGCACCAGCCACGGACCCATCAGAGACCCAGCAGCCACCCCCATCTGCAGAGAGCAGTGGCCTGGCACGTGAGTTTAGCCCAGATTCCAACTATGTGCCTTGGTCCTGGCAAAGGACTTGGGGCTAGGAATGGGACACCTGGCCAAGGTAATGGGAGTGAGGGGTCTCCTACTATCTCTGGGTGGGCTGGGATTCACTTAAGTCCCTCAGAGGAGGTGGTGGGCATTCTTTCTCTATTTTGGTGGCCTCAGAAAGCTGAGGAAAGTCGGTGCCCCTACTTTTACCCCATCACTTCCCTTAAGGGGAGGTCATAGGAAGTTTTGAGTCTTCCACCTGATTCCCATCATTGCATCCACAGAGCCGGAGCACGGCCCCAACATGGAGCTGCTTGGCACCTCACCCAAAGCTTCTCTGGGTCAGTATACCAGGTGGCAGGTGTGGGGTGCCTGGGAGAGGGTCGGCCTCGGGGGTTCTTTTCAGATCTGCTGCTGCCTGGTCATGTGGACTGAGGTCCCAGGAGACTGAGCATCTGATCTCTCTGGAGTGGGGCTTGGGATTGAAGTTGTGGCTGCAACATCGACCACAAGGACTTGAGAGCAAGCCCTTGGCGGCCGGTGTCCCAGGCCTGGGGTTTGCCTCTGGGGGTGGGGCTGGGGCTGGCCAGCATAAGGCTGGACACCTAACCCTGGGGGCCGAGGCAGGATTGGCCTGTCTGGTCTATTTCACGAGAAAGGGGACAACTCTGAGCTGCTAATGGCTGGAGGCAACATTGTCCTTTCTCGGCCAGTCCCTGGCCTTTTGGCTCTTTTCTACTCTCTTCTTGATGTCCTTCAGACTTAGTTCAGGGTGAACAGTCCATTTGCTGCCCTGGTTTGTTTTGTCGACCTTTGGGCATTGGGGCAGGAAGCCAGCAGAATGACCGTCAGTCTGACCCCATGGGAAGGCTGGCATGGCCTGGTCCGGAGTGAGGCTCTGTAGAGGCCTCTGGGCTTGGGAGCTATATGGAGGCTCTGAGGTGGGGCCCCCTGTTAGCCACAAGTCTGTTTTTCTCCAGAGTCCGTGTATCTGTCACCTAAAGGGGCTCTTCCTGCCAGAGGTAACCAGCAGCTTCTTGGGGAGCCCCTTGCGTGCCCGCTTCCTCTGCTCTAGGAGCTGAGGCTGGCGTTTGCTGCTGCCCCTGCCTGGCGGTCTTCGTGTCGGGTCAGGGACTTTGTCTCTGGTGCTTCAGGTCTAGGTTCTTAGGTCCATCGGCTGGGAATCAGTAACCTCCTCTAACCTCGTCTGTCTTGGCTTGGACGTCCTGACACCATTGGTTGGAGCTGGTGGTGGCAGCTTTGCCTTCCCCTGCCTGAAGCGGTTCTTTGTAGAAGCTCTTGCCAGAAAGCTGCATGATGCGGACTGAGCTGCTGCCTCTGACCTCCCTTTGTCTCTGCTCACGCCCCACCCTCTTCCTCACACAGAACTGAAAACCTCCCTCATTGGCAAGAAGAAGCCAGCAACAGCCAAGAAAGGGGTAGGTGGGGAGAGGCAGTATGGCAGAGTGGTTAGGAGCTGGAGTCAGACGCCTGGGTTCCCCCTTTGCCCTGACCACTTACTGGCTGTATGACTGGAAAGGTGCTTAGCTTCTCTGCACCTGATCTGTGAGGGGCTGTCAAGATGCTTGTCTCTAAGGGGCCCCTGGGAGGAGTCAGTGAGATTGTGCACATAAGTGCTTGGCACATCCCGGGCCTGGTAGCGTTAGCCGTTGTCCTCCGGCCCCCAGGCCTCTGCTGGGGTTGTGTGGGCCACGTTATGCTCAGCTCCAGCAGAACCACTGTTCTCCCTCTCCACCATGCTGACGGGGCTCCTGTTTTTTTACACTAAACTTTAAGAAGGAACCCTTTCCTTGTGGGTGTTTCCATGCATTGTGGTTGGCAAAGCTCTCATCACATAATTCTGCCAGCTGGGTGCCAAGAAAGGCCTAGGGGCCCAGAAGGTGAGCAGCCAGAGTTTCAGCGAGATTGAGCGGCAGGCCCAGGTGGCAGAGAAGCTCCGTGAGCAGCAGGTGGCTGATGCCAAGAAGCAGGCCGAGGAGTCCATGTGAGTGTTTGCCAGAGGGGCCCCAGCTTGTATGGGGTTGGGTGGGCAGGTAGGACAGGTCAGGATGGTGCCGGCCTCTGACACGTTTGTTCCCTCTAAGGGTTGCCTCCATGCGTCTGGCCTACCAGGAGCTTCAGATTGACCGTAAGAAGGAGGAGAAGAAGCTACAGAATCTGGAAGGGAAGAAGCGAGAGCAGGCAGAGAGGTTGGGCATGGGACTGGTGTCCCGAAGGTGAGGCTCAGCTTTGGGGTGTGGCAGGGAAATGCCATTGTTCCCCTGGGAACCATTGAAGGTTCTTCCCAGCAATTTGGGGTTCTAGGCTTAGTCTTCCTCCAAGGCTGAATAGATGACTTTGCTTATTGTCTTCAAGCCCCTAGTATAGTGCTTGGCACATAGTAGGTACATGCTCGCTAAGTATTTGTTGAACGAATGAAACACAGGATCAGGTGCTCTTTCGATATGTCCAAGAGACTAGGGTGGTATTTCTTTTTCTTTTTTTTTTGATATTTATTTATTTATTTGGCCGCACCGGGTCTTAGTTGCAGCATGCGGGATCTTTAGTTGTGGCATGCGGGCTCTAAGTTGCGGCATGCAGGATTTAGTTTCCTGACCAGGGATTAAACCTGGGCCCCCTGCGTTGGGAGCGTGGAGTCTTAACCACTGGACCACCAGGGAAGTCCCTAGGGTGATGTTTCTTAAAAAGGGTGCTAATGGCACTTTGAATGGCAGGACAGTTTTCTCAAGAGCTTCCCAAGAATCGCAGGGCTTTCAGCATTCCTAATACCTGTCCACTAAATGCCATTAGTGTCACCAGATGCCATAACACCCAGAAATAACCCCAGACATTTAAATGCCCTTTGGTTGGGTGGTACCCTTCCTGTTTCAGGACCACTGGGTTTATGTTGCCGTGGTTTTCTTAAAAAAAAAAAAAAAAGAACAAGGGCTGCTGACCAGTTCTCTTATGCATTTTGTTTGCTTCACAATAAGAGTTAGCATCTAGAGATTTCAGTAATGCTAGATTTTTTATCCCTCTTAAAAATTGGAATATCTGGCAGCACCAGGGTGAGCAATCCTGGCTACAGTGAGCTTGTGCTAAGTGGTGTCTGCTCCTTTCCAGGGGGCGTGAGCTTCGCCAATGGCCTTATGTACTTAAATACAGCAGTGTCATACAGGAGGTATTGTTTTCCCTTTTTACAAATGAGAAAATTGAGACTCAGAGCAATTAAGCAATTTGCCTAAAGCCCCAAAATCTAGTAATTCTTACAACTAGATTTTGAACATAGAACTGTTTGATTTCACATTTAGTATTTGTAGCCATTATGCTCTACTTCTCTGGAAGAAGATACAGCTGGGTATTTCTACTTAATCTTTCAGGACATGGCCAGTTGGATTTAAGTTATTCCCTTTTAGTCTGTGTGCTAATAGTGTAACCCACAGCTAATCAGGGAGACAAAATTTTATCCGAAAAGGACTTTCCTCTTCCCTGTTTTGTTCACAGGAATGACTGGATTAAAGGGTATATTTAAAACTTTCTTTTTCTTTTTTGTACTGCAGTAGAATCATTTAAACCCAGCCCACCTTATATAAAATCCTATTGCAAAATATTCACTCCTTGGAGTTCTGCCAACCAAAAGCAGTAGATACTTTTTAATGAATTTATTTAAATGAAATTAATCCTTAAAAGCCTCTGTGGAGCTTAACACAGGAGGGAAGAGAGGCATCACGAGTTGGTACTGGCTGCCAAATTCAATGCCTCTTCTCATTGGGAAACCAAATAGCAGATCCAGGTTTTAGTGCGTAAGGCCAGACTCTACTTTGAAATGCTTTCTTCTTTAAAAAAAAAAAAAAAAAAAATGGATGGGATAATTAAGAACTCATCCTTTGATGCCATTAGACTCACTTCCCTGGTTCTGGGGCATTTCATCTTTTTTGTTTTATGTG
This sequence comes from Monodon monoceros, assembly GCF_005190385.1. Classification (NCBI taxonomy): domain Eukaryota; kingdom Metazoa; phylum Chordata; class Mammalia; order Artiodactyla; family Monodontidae; genus Monodon; species Monodon monoceros. The sequence goes on along the minus strand of NW_021703784.1, from coordinate 94,378,367 downwards.
TCTATCTTGGTGAAGGATGTGGCTCATGGTGCAGCAAGTTGAGGACAGAAAGCACTATTATTTGGTGCACATTATCGTTAAAATTAAAACAGGCCAAACAGTCATTTGTCAGGGAAACCCTACTTTGAGAAAACAAAGCTGATGTATTGACAGGTGAGGAGTGCTCTCCAGTTTACACAGTTGCTAGCACTTCCTGCTGGGTCTTGCCCAGCCCTGGGCACAGTCAGGGGAAGAAGGTTCTGGGTGGTGCTCAGTGAAGGAGAACCCAGGTTTCTGCCAGCAGCTGGGCATCTTCTCTTCTCTTTCTTTTTTTTTTAATAAAGTTATTTATTTTTGGCTGCGTTGTGTCTTCGTTGCTGCGCTCGGGCTTTCCGTAGTTGCACCGAGCAGGGGCTTCTCTTCATTGTGGTGTGGGCTTCTCATCGTGGTGGCTTCTCTTGTTGTGGAGCACAGGCTCTAGCTGTGTGGGCTATAGTCGCACGGGCTTCGGTAGTTGTGGCTCATGGGCTCTAGAGTGCAGGCTCAGTAGTTGTGGTGCACGGGCTTAGTCGCTCCATGGCATGTGGGATCTTCCGGGACCAGGGCTTGAATCTGTGTCCCCTGCCTTGGCAGGCAGATTCTTAACCAGTGCGTCATCAGGGAAGCCCTGAGCATCTTCTCTTGTGCAGTGACACTGATGCTCACTCCTGCTTTTCTCCACAGTTCCGTCTCCCACTCGGTGCTGTCTGAGATGCAGGTGATCGAACAGGAAACCCCAGTGAGTGCAAAATCCTCCCGCTCACAGCTGGACTTGTTTGACGATGTTGGTACTTTCGCCTCTGGACCCCCAAAGTAAGGCTATTGTTGGGGTGCAGACTGGGCTACCATGTTCCTCATCAAGCTTCTCTGAGCCACTGTACTGTCTCCCCAGGTACAAGGACAACCCCTTTTCCTTGGGGGAGAGTTTTGGTTCCCGCTGGGATACAGATGCTGCCTGGGGTATGGACGGGATGGAGGAGAAGGAGCCAGAAGTGACTGTCTCAAGCGTCCGGCCCATTTCAGAAAGGTGGAGTGCTCTAGGTCAGCGCTGTCCAGTAGGATGCTCTGTGATGCTGGCAGTGCTACTGTGTGGTGTGGTAGCCACCAAGTATGTGGCTAGCGAGTCCTTAAAAAGTGTCTAGGGTTAATTGAGGAACTGAGTTTTTAATTTAATTTGAATAAATTTGAATAGCCACATGTGGCTAGTGGCTACCAGATTAGAGAGTGCAGGAATCAGGCTTTGGTTTGAGCTGTGCTCTGCCATTGCAGGAAGCCTTGTAGCCTCTTGTGCTTGAGGTCCATTTCTCTGGCAGGAGGAGCCTGATTTTGTGTCTCTGGCCTTCATCTAGTAATTTTTTAAAAGCATATTCCATGTTAATCGGGGTAGTCCTTAACTGATAAATAATCTGCAGATAATCCATTTGTAAAATGGGGACATAACTAATGACTTCAGAGCTGCCATAGGGATTAAATGTAATGAAACTTATGAAACACCTAGCTCAGTGTCTGTGTCAGTGCTAGGTGGGAGTGACCGTACACCTTTTCAGCCACACTGGCATGCTTTTGAGAGTAAAAAGGGGGGGGGGGTAATACTATTAATTACGCCAGGAGAGTAGGTGTAAATCCAGGCAGACTGAGACATTTGATCATCCTAGTGGTTTGGGGCAGAAGCGTTGGCCCCTCCAAACCCTATTTCCATGCTACCTAGTGGAGGGAACATAAGCTCTATGTGCCTTGGCTTCAGTGTGGAGAAGAGAGGGCCCCTGGGTCCCAGAGCCGTAGTCAGATGGAGCCATGGTGAGCGTCCCCAGAAGGCCACTGGTGCTTTTTTTGGCCTCCGGTAGGAATGGGATAGTAATGCTATAGTGATACTATTGCCTGGTAGCAATGGGAAGAGTCAGAGCTGTTGTCCCACATGCACCCCTCAGAGTCACAAACCGGAGGGAAGTGGAAAGCCGGAGCTCAGGCCTTGAGTCGAGTGAAGCCCGACAGAAATTTGCAGGAGCCAAAGCCATCTCATCTGACATGTTCTTTGGGCGGGAAGTGGATACTGAGGTAAGTAGAGTTGTCTGCTTACCTGAGCCTGGAGGCAGCAGGTAGAAGCAGAGTTTCTTCCCTACTGTTTTGGACTTTGGCACCAGGGTGGCTGGGCCTGGATGAGTTCTTGGGTCATCGGCCCAGAGGTCCTGAGGCCTTGCCTTTTCTTCACCGCAGCATGAAGCCAGGTCCCGGCTACAGCGGCTCTCAGGCAGCAGCGCCATCAGCTCTTCGGACCTCTTTGGGGACATGGATGGTGCTCATGGAGCAGGTAGGCCCCAAGCGAAGCCTGCGAGCAGAGCTGGGGCCCCCTGGACTGGGAAGGGCTTCCTGCTGGGCTCTGGGTCACCCTTTCCCTTGCTTTGACAGGTAGTGTGTCTCTGGGGAACGTGCTGCCCACAGCTGACATTGCCCAGTTTAAGCAGGGTGTCAAGTCTGTGGCCGGGAAGATGGCCGTGCTGGCCAATGGTGTGATGAATTCTTTGCAGGTGAGGCTGGGACTGCTTGACCTGGGGTGGGAGGAGACCAAAGGGTAATGCTTGGAAGTTGGCCTTCTCCACCAGATCCAGACGTAGCTGCACGGTAGCCCTCAGCCCGAGAGAGCATTTTCTTTTCCTGAAGGGCAGCTTCCTTCCTTTGAGCTTGGTACCAGGGCTGGGCCTCTCCCTAAGACGATGCCATGTCTGCAGTGATTTTCCCCCACTCTTGTCATCTGTACTGTTTCTCCTCCCTCTCCAGCTTCTGTGAGATCAGGCAGGGCTTCCCCCTTGGGATCTGGCCACAACCCCTTTCCTGGGTCACAGTAAAACAGAAAACAGTCTCTGCCAGGGTGAGATTGGTGCCTGATTCCCCCGCCTGCCAGTACCCCAGTCCCGAGGGGTGTGTTGGGGGAGGGTGTGCATGCTGGAAAGCTGATGCAGGTTAGAGACCCTGACTTTGTTTTTTCTTTCCCCATCCCCAGGATCGCTATGGTTCCTACTGATCCAGGCTCCATGGCTCAGACACATGGTGTTGACAGCAGCAAAAACCTCATGATTCCTAGGCCTGGGATGCTTGCCTTGTGGAAGCTGGGGAGGCATTGTTATTTTATACCTGTGGTGTGTGAGTGGGTGGCCTTTGAGGATCTCGGGTGAGGGATGGGCAGTATCAGCCCCTGACCTCTGTCTGGAGATTGCGCCCTTTATCCTCTTCTCACACTCCCACCCCTGTGTGCTAGATTATTGTTAATCCAGTCCTGCCCCCAAAGCTGCTGCTCACTTGTCCTGCCACACTGGGAGTGAAGGGGGAGAGTTCCCTCAGGATGGCTTATCCTGGGTCCAGGCCTTCCCCGAGTAGGGAAAGTAAAAAGTATAAGGCTTTTTTGCTGGCTCTAGGATCCTTCCAGATTGTCTGAGGGTTTGGCCCCTGTCCTCTGGAACCAGCAGGGAGGTCTGGAAAGAGTTCTGCTGTAGATCAGCCCCCAGGGGAGGGAGGCTCTGGACTAGGCTGCTGCTGTTGCTGCTCCAGTGGTCTCTTCTGGGCACCAGGAGAGGGCAGGGGAGGGGAAGGACCTTCGTGTGGGCCTTACTGAGGGCTAGAAACTTTACCTGGTACCTAAAGGTTTCATTTGGGGTCAGACTGGAGGCCCGGGTGATCTTCTCCTGTCTCACTGCCCCTTTTTACAGTGATCACTTGGAGGATTACTGCTCCTCCTGGGTGTCTCGGAGTTCTCCCATACCATCCATTGTGGACCACAGGACCCTCTGTCCCCTCCCGAGACTCTGTCCCTTCTTCCCTTGCTTGGTGGCCATGGTGGGTCTCATCTGCCCTGTGCTCTGCTCTGGATGCTGTGAGTGTAAAGCTGGCCAAGAAAGCAGAGGACGTGAGGGACAGGAGCAGGCTCCTGGGGCTCAGCTTTCTTCCTCCTCATCGTCTGGGTCTTGGGGCCTGGACAGCACCCCACCACTGAGAGCCTGAGGCGCCTACAGAGCTGCAGGTCTCACCCCTCTGGGCCACACACTCATCCTTGGTGCCATCGTCCCCTGCCGTGCTGGCAGCCTGGGCCCGCCCCACCCTGCGGTTGAGGGTTGAGGTTCCGAGCAACAGACCACTGTTCCCACCACCCCCTCACCCAAAGGGATGTGACTTTCTTTCTGGACTGTTTGTATTGAAACTAAGTGGTGTCAAATAAAGCCCCGACGGGGCCCTAGGCCTCTGTTGGTCTGAGTGAAGTAGTGTCCTCTCTGGATCCTGCCTCCCTGCCCAGTGCAAGCCCCTCGCCTCACTCTCTGGGCTCCCACCAATATGGGTAGGGCGTCGGTGCTGAAGCTGAGGGCGCTCTCTCCGGGGCCTCCAGCTTGTCCCTTCTCTGAAAGCCAAAGGCCCCCAGCTCCTTGGCCCTGTGCTGCTGTGAGGTGCGGTGCAGCCTTGACCTCACCACCCCGTGGCACACGGAGGACAGAGCTGATATTACTTGGCCCTTTAACTCACCCACTGAGCCATATGGCTGCAGGCAGGCGAGCGACTTCAGCATCGTACACCTCATCCCAGCAGTAGGCTTGGTTTGGGGGGGGTGTCTCAGTGCAGTTAAAAAAAAAAAGGTTGTGTGTGTGTGTGTGTGTGGCTTGGCAACCGTTTTCCCCTATAGGGGCTCTGGGAGATGGGTGGAGGGAGCCATGGGGGCTCTAAGCCAGTGATTTCCAAACTGGGGATCTTGGAGCTTTGGAATCTGGAGTGTTCATAATGGAGATTTCTGTGCTGGAGCTTGGTCATTTGCGTTGTAAGCAAGCTCCCCAGGTGACTGATGCATGTCAGGATTTTTGAACTGCTCTCAATCAGCTGGAGGCTGGAGATCACTGGTCCTGAGTCCTCACCACATGGCTTGGAACTTCCAGTCCTGGCCCGGGGCTGCAGAGCTTTCGGAGCCAGTCCCTGTAACTAACTAACTATCCAGGGGTGCTGGTCTGGGCAGGGAGGAGCCCAGGAAAATGTGTGTGCCCAGTGGCTTCAGAGGAAGCAGCCTGCTCTGGGTCCCTAGGTGGGTGTTAACTGCCCAATTCAAGGACCCCTGCCCAATTCAGGGAAGTTGAAGACCACCTGCCTTACCTTCCAGCCTTGGCTGGAAGCTGGTACTCCTCGGCCTGTCTTGTTCATAGCTGCATCCCCACTGGCCTAACCCCGAGCAGGTACTTGGAAAATGCTTAATGAAACTCTGGTTGAGAGGCTCTGCAACGCTCACCCTTCGCGGCCAGAGTCTCTAAAGTTACGGGAACCTGGCCTTGAACCATCTGAGCTTGTTCCCTGAAGGTCCATTCCAGCTGTGAGGCACCTTTCCCATGAAAGGCTGAGGACGTGCAGGAGGTAAGCCCCTCTTTGCCATTATCTGAGGCGGTTCTCCAGGCTTGAGTGGTCCTCTGGCCCCCACTTCCCAGTCCTGCCAGAAAAAAGCTGGAACTTGGCACCAAAAACTCAAACTTGCCCCTTCCCTTCACCCCCTCAGTCTAGTGGCTTTGGACTCACCACTTACCAGACACAAGGGACTTTATTCATTTCACATATTTAACTGTTAGACACAGAGGAGACGAAGCAGTGTTTGAAAGTGAAATTTGTCTTTTCACCCACCCTTCTCCATCTTATGGCTAGTGGCTATTCCTCCAGCAGAAGGCCACCGTGGCTATATCCTCCTAATACTTGCATCACTGGGTGTCACCCTTTACCATGCAAGGTCCTGCATGGTTGTGCACGGCCTCCCTCTTCCTGGAGTTGCTGTGAGGAGATGGGGACCGTCAGCAAAAGGCTAAAGCCAAGTCACCTTACTGGTGGCCTCGGCTCAATCTGCTGTCAGCTTGGGCGCCCGATGAAAGGCTGACAGAGCCAGGAGAGTAGGCTGTTAACTTGCTAGGGTCACTGCTTAGCTTGGCTGATCATAAGAACCCCTCTGGCGGGTCTCTGGGCTGGGGCCGTTATTTGGCCTTTTCACCAACAGAGGGCAGCATGACACGGGGGTGGGAGAGGAGGTGGCCGGGAGTCCCAAGGGCTGGAGGGGAGGGGGGGCGGGGAGCTGGGTACTGGGCGTTGTAGACAGGACCCTTCAGACTCCTCATGTCTCGGACTCATCTGTTTCTTCGGTGGAGCCGTCGCTTTCTGCATCCACTTTCCGGGCGTGATGCAGGGGTCTCCAGGGGGAGCCAACCCGGGGAGGGGTCCGGGCAGGCAGGCAGCTGGCCTCTGGACCGGCAGTGACCGAGTTGACCAGGCCTGGGATCTGCGCCAGCCTGAAGAAGGGAAGAAGCCCAGAGGGCAGCGAGGTGCCTCCCGTCCGGAGACCAGGACCTCCGCACTCACTCTTGCATGTGGATGAAACCATGGGCTGTATTCCCAAAGGACTCAGAGAGGATCCCTCAGGCCTCTGCTGGCCCCCAAACCCCTCCCCAACCGATGGACAAGTGCTGTGTGACCCATGACGGGGCATTACCGTTTCTGACTGAGGTTTTGTCCCCACAAGGGGGCAGCATCTTCCCACCTGACACTTACAGCCGTTCTAGTTCCTCATCCAGAGCTGGGTCGTGCATCAGGTCCCCTTTGTCAGGCAAAGCTCCTAGGAAATAATTGGGGGCACAGAACTTAATCTGAGGATCCTTCACCCGGGCTGCAGTCACACAGCCCCGTGCCCAGCAGATGCCTATGTGCCCCTCACCTTCATGTCTGCCTATTCTGCCAACCCTGGGAGAGCTGATCTAAAAGCTTTGGGGAACAGAAGTTTAAGAGGTCTGCTAGGGGGGCAGTAAGTCCTAGGTACTACTGGAAAAATTTAGTGAAGCCCACTGCCTACCCTCCCCAGTCATAGCTACGAGACATCCCCAAACCTCAAGGTCATTGCACAAACAGGACGATCTCCTTCCAAGGCTAGATAGATGGTGGGTTGTGAGCAGGTACTGAGGGTTTGGTCCTTTCCTGAGGCCCCAGTTACTGAGCTGAAAAGGAGCCAGAGACACAGGATACAGCCCAGGCCCCAAAGACCACAAGTTATCTAGTTTTGTGCCTCTAAATCAGAGTGACCCCACTTTGGAGACAGAATGGTCAAAAACGCTGCCTCAGCCTCTCCAGGGAGGGTCCCAGGGTGAGAAGAGAAGGCGGGGTCAGGATCAGATCAAACTCTCCTCTGCGTGGCCAGAAGCCGCCGGGAGGGGAGCTTGTCCCTTCTCTGCCACAAATCTCCTTGAGCTGGTTTCCTCAGCTATAAGCCAAGGGAAGTAATTTTTGGATACTGGGGAAAGGTGAGAGGAGAGGGTCTAGGATGCTCTTTGGAGCAGTTAACAGTGGGAGGGAAGGTAAAGCTGAAGTTTGCAGATAGATTTTCTTAACAGCAAATTGTTAGAGAAAAGAGCTTCACTGGTGGTCAGAAGCAAGATGTGGCTTCTAACAGTGCTAGTCTCTAGAAAGCCTCAAACTTAAAATTATCCATCTGGCTCTAGTTCAATTCCTGACTTTTTCAGATGATGCCTCCTGGCCCCTTTTGTTCTAAGTGGTGTTTAAACTATGGTCCGATGGAACCCTCTTGTTGTTTTGTGTCTGTGAGTGGGGGGGGGGTGCCTTGAGGAGGACTAAGGGAACAGGACAACCCCTCCACAACTGGCTGCACCTGGGGGACCTCAGGTCTCTATTTCATACACTGGAGATGCAGGTGAGGGTAGAGACCATACACTTCTTTCCATCTCCCACTTGCCCGACGTTAGTGCTCTGTAAAGGAACTTAAATGAATGACTGTCCTTCTTAAAGGACCCAGAAAAAGTGAAGGCATGACGTTAGTCTACGCTGTGACCCAGATGCTACTTAGCTTTTCCTTTTTCTTCCTAGTGGCTGACTTGTGGACAGGAAGGGAGGGTCAGTTACCTAGGAGTGTAAAAGAAAACCTAAGCCAATTCCCCACTCCCTGCCCCCTTATTGCTGACTCCTATTTGCCACATTTGTATTCCTCCTCCAGTTGGTGACCTTGGCTACCAACCTCATTCAGCTGAGGGGGCCCCACACCCGTGCACTGTGCCTGAGTGGACCCTCAGTCAGTCCTGCTGAGGTTTGTGCTCCCGTGCACCCAGGCCACCCCTAGCAGGCTCCCTGTCCTGTAAGATCTAAAGCATCTAGCCCAGCACTTGGGCTGCTGTGGCTGGCATTTAACGAATGTTCAATTTCCTTCTCTTGACCCCATTCCTGCAACTGGCAAAAGTCTTCTTTTGAGACTTAGGAACCTGGGATCTCAAGCACACCTGGATATCTCTTGAGGAGAGAGACTAATAATAAGAACCCCTCTCAAGCTCTGTGGCGATGACAGCCTGGTGGCCCCTCCCCTGGGAGGGCAGCAGGTGTGGGAGGGGGAAGAGGAGGGTGGGTGGGAAGGCCAACCAGTGAGAGTAAAACGATGGACAGGAAAAACTGGGCCAGTGCGGGCCTCTCTCCGCCCCCCGCCCCCCTTTTTTTCCACTCCCTTTCAGACTAATAAGATTTTTTTTCCAGATGGGAAAAAGGTCTCCCCAGACACACCTTTGCCCTGTTTACAAATGGGATTCAGGTGCCTCTGATACAAATAGCCCTGTGTCTGCCCAACCTGCAGGCCACTCCCCAAGGCAGAAATGAGGATTCCATGGGAGGGGCTGGGCACGCCTCTGCCATGGAGAGGCTGCTTCATGTTGGGGCAGGACCTCGGGCGGGGAAGGCTCTCCCTTGCCACGGGAGGGTGAGAGGCCTCAGAGGGCACATCTTGTGTTATGCGTGTTCTGGCTCCCTAGGCCTCAGAGTCTGGCCCTGAGAAGTCAAGGCAGACATGGTGAAGCTGCCTCCCCCTTGGGATTCTGTCCACCAACACGGGCCAGCTCCTATGTGGCTTTACACTGTAGGGGCAGGAGAGGCTGGCCACAGCTAGCTCTGGCTTACCTAGGGCTTGGTTGATCCCATGATGCTTTGAGAGGGCCACGAGGAATCCATAGAAGGTCAGTCTCTGAACGTTGCTTAGGACCTCTTTGACGAGTGCTGGGGGTGGGCAGCTAGAAGGGAGAATACAGATGCCAAATTCAAAGACTAGTGAGTCTGAGTGCCATCTTTTCATCCAAACCTTCAGGCTTAGGGGGATGCCCAAAGCCAAGACCGAGGGATCTGCCTACCCTGGGAGCCCTAAGACCCTGGGGAGTATAGCAGATCTCCAGAAGCAAGGCCTTGACTGTGAACAGAAAGGCTGGCATGTTCACTAACTGGTGCTTCACTGGCAGGGGTGGGAGTGGGGGAACGGGGAAATGGCGCTGGGCAAGGCCTCCTCTTGGAGGAGACCAAAACTGGCTGCTTTGTCCCCAAGGGGACTTTGTGCTACACAGGACAGCTTAACCCTCCCTTTCTGTAGGGTGAATTCCTCGCACAGTGAATATTTTTTTTCCTTCTCTCTAAAAAGTCAAGACCAATCTATCTCCTGGCAAGGAGAAGGGGCCCAACTTGGTCATCTACAGCTGCTCTTGCCCAGGTGAAAGCAATCCTTCCTGTGAGCCACCTGGGAAGACTTTCAGTCAACAGCCTGGACTGGGGGCAAATGGCACTGTTCTAATTTATACTATGACCATCAAGGGCCTAAAAGCCCTGGGCCAGTCAGAACAGCCTGCTGGAGATCTGTTCTGGGCCAGGAGCCTGCAATCCTGGGGCTGAGGTGGGGTCTGCGTGCCCATTGCTCACCTGTACTTGTGCCGGTCACACAAGTTCTCCAGGCACTGGTAGAACAGTGGTGCCTCCACGCCCTCCAGCATGCTGGCCTCGCCCGAGGTAGGCCGCTGGCGGTGCTGCCCACTGGATGACGTCGGCACAATCACCGTATTGGGGTTCTTGCCTGACAGTAGGTCCTGATAGATGGCAGCCACGCTCTCCAGGAATTCTGGGTACAGGAGTAGAGGGGCACAGGTCAGGCGGGGACGACACACTTGGTCCCCTCACAGTGCCCTCCCTTCTCTGTGTGTTAGCTCAGCTCCACAGCAGCCTCAGTCCTCAGTGCACAGTGTCCTGGGAGCAGGGGCCCTCGGCCTCATGTGACCACTACACTCATGAGAGATGACACTAATATGTGTTTCAGCTCAAATGTCCCCTCCTCTGGCAGTTGTTCCTAGACCAGGTGAGACCCCCTGTTACATACTTTCATGCACCCTGTACTCCTCTGTAGTGCTTATCCAGTGAGGGGTTTTCTGTGTAACTACTTGTTCACTCTGTCTCCCTGCTGGAATGGAAGATCTTGCATAAAGGCCTGGATCATGCCTTGTCAGCCTTCCTGTCCCAGCACCTAGCACTGTGCCCGGCACATAGAAAATGCTATAAATATTTCTGAAAAATTTTGAAAGGGGCTTCCCTGGTGGCGCAGTGGTTGAGAGTCCGCCTGCCGATGCAGGGGACACGGGTTCGTGCCCCGGTCCGGGAAGATCCCACATGCCGCGGAGCCGCTGGGCCCGTGAGCCATGGCCGCTGAGCCTGCGCGTCCGGAGCCTGTGCTCCGCAAGGGGAGAGGCCACAGCAGTGAGAGGCCCGCATACCGCAAAAAAAAAAAAATTTTGAATGGTGAACGTGTGCACGGTCCTGCTGGTAAGCCCATCTTGTGAGCCACATGCCTCTCTGACTCAAGAAAGCAGGTTGGAATACCAGTGTGGGACAGAAAGCTTGCAAGCTGCTCATTTATTAAACATTTGAATTCGTTTTCAAATGTTAGTAGCTGAGCCCTCGTAGGTAAGCAGAGACTTATGGCCCATCTCCCCGCTGCTGCCCCATCCTGGGACCGCTGTGAGGAGAGCCCCGACAGACAGCCAAGGGAAGAGGATCTCCACACGTGGCTGTTCCTTCTCTAGGGCCCAAGAAACTTCAGAGAAATGGGAAATAGACACCTGGAGCTGCTAAGAGCAGGTGGCGAGACCCCAGGCTCCAGCCCCTGCCTGACCAGGCCCTTGGGCCGCCATCAGGAAAACAGAATGTGGCGCCTGAGTGAGGCCAGGGCTGGCTGGGGCCACCCGTTGGCAGGAAGGCCACGTCCAGGCTCCAAGGACAGCCTTCTGTTTACTGGAATAGCCTGTTTTAAACAAGTTTGTTTATGGACATAGCCAGCAGTTTCTAAATCCAACATTCCATTTGATGTTGCTGTGTGTGAGCTGCTGGGCACTGGCGTTCATTCATCTATTTTTATTCCACCTGAGCCCAGAAGGTATTTAAGGGCACAGCTGGTGAGCACTGGGGAGCAGGGTGGGAGTGTGAGAGAGGACTGGCGTGCGCTTATTGAAAGCTGTGTGGGTGGAAAATGTGTGCTCACACATCTGAGTCAGGGCCCAGGGAGAGACCCCCGATCGCAGTGACACAGCAGAGAGGCTGAGCGCACCGGCTGTGGAGTGGGCCCTCTGCAGGTCTGGGCTCCACTCCCATAAGCGCGGTGTCTCTGGCAGCTTGACCTCTGTCAGCTTCTCTCTTAAAGGACCTACCTCTCAGGGCTGCTGTAAGGGTTAAGGTGCTTAGTGCTATGCCTGGCACACAGTAAGTTTTCGATAGTGAATTTATCGGGTGTTGTTCCAATAGTGTGTATTGTTGTTACTGTCATTATCACTTAAACTGATGTGTTGCGCTGCTGGCTGGAAGCACTGCAGTTTCCTATGTCTTGAGGAGGCTGAGGGAGTCGGCTCTGCAGACTGAATCTTGTGACCACCAGCAAGAACTAGACATCCTGCTGGTGGGTGACCGGCTGTGAAGCACACCACGGAGGGAGGAGGGGAGAAGTGCACGTGCCGGGCACACCGATGGAAAGGGCAACAGGGTAGGAGAGGGCACGTGGTCCTGACAGGAGCCACAGGGGTCCTGGGAGACTGTCACCTGAGTAGTAAAACTGGATCTGGAAGGCAAAAAGGAAATCTGAAAAAGACATCAAGCAGTCCATGGCGTCGTCCATGAGCACAATCCTGAGGGGGGAAGAGAGAGAAAATATGAGAGGATGCATGTACGTGTGTGTCTGGGGGAGCATTCGAGCGAGCTGTCCCTGGGGATCCAGTCTCCCTTGGGACAGCAAGACACTGGGGAGAGGGCTCCCCCAGACAAGGTCCTCCCGGTCACGCCACTTCTCCATCGTTTGGACTCTGTCACCAAACTGAACTGAAGCGGGAGGCAGGCGCCCGCTTCAGTGTCTGTGGCACCAGCTGGAGGATGGGACATGGGTGGGTGCTGACAAGGAGAGGGGGTGCAGCTGCAACGCAGCCAAGACCCCTTTTCATACCCTTAAGCAGTAAACACTTCCATCCTGCAGTGAGGACCATTTAGTTCAGAATAAATACAGCTGATCAGAAAAGGCAAAAAGAACAGCCAAGAGGTTTAAAGGGGTCTTGGCAAGTGGCACTGAGATTTAATAAGCTACCAAGGGCCTTCAGAACGGCTACAGGCACCTCCGTGCTGGGACACAGCTGGCACAAAGAGCAGAGGGTACCGCTTTGGGTCTGCACTTGAGAGGGTCCAAGAACACACCCCATCCTGCGGCGCTGCGGGTCCTCCACGCACGCCATTCGCTCTCACAAGCTGGCCACCTCCTGCTGTCTGCTCTCTCTACCCCTCCGCCTGTGCACTCACCTCGCAGGAAGAAAACCATGTGACCACTAAAGGGCTCAGACCAAGGCCACGTTCATACTCTGCTCAGGGCCTCACTGGACAGGACAGGAAGAGAAGGAAGTTAGCACTCGCTGGACTCCATCCATGTGCCAGGCAGGGTGCCAAACTCACCTACTGATGGGAAGCTGGGCCCCCCATCTGTTTCTTTTCTTTGTTGTTTTTTGTTTTGGCTGTGCTGTGTGGCATATGGGATCTTAGCTCCCCGACCAGGGATCGAACCCGCACCCCCAGCAGTGGAAGCACAGAGTCCTAACCACTGGACCACCAGGGAAGTACCCGCCCTCACCTCCCCATCTGTTTTTGACTGGGCCCTATCTTTCCTTTAAAAACAAAAAACCTTTTATTTTGCTCTCTCGTGCATTTTTCTAATTCTCTCTCCACCTCCCTGGGTCCGAGAATCCCCAGACTGGCAACTGGATCAGCTCCAGAGAGAGCAGGCATTGCTCACCTCTGGGGAAGGGGCTTTTAGAGAGAATATAATGGGAGCAGTGCCCCTGGAATTGTGCCAGGCAGCTGCCCTGGTTTCAGGTCTCCCCAAAGAAAGCAATGGTTCCTACCTCTAGTCTTCAGTTGTAATAATGGTAATGATAGAAACAGGCCATACTGACTGACTACTTACTTCATGGCAGGCACGGTATAAGGTATTTTACTTATACTAATTAAAATTTATCCCACAACAATCCTATGAGGTAGGTCTTGTTGATTATTCCCATTTTACAGGTGAAGAGATTAAGTCTCAGAGCAGTCAGCTTGCTGAGGTCGCACAGCTGGTGAATTTGCTCTACACGTCATGTACTTACTTTCTACTAGGTCTCACTGCCTCTTTTAAAATAAAGATACAGAATATGAACACTTGCACTTTAATTCTTAGTTTATCAGTTGCCTAACTTATCTTTTTTCTTCTCACCTATATCTTAGGGCCTTAACTGTTTCTCATGTATCTCCTGGGGAAGACAAAAGCTGCCTCAACTACCAGAATTCAACGTTAAAATTCCAGCTGGAAAAAAATTCAAGGCCAGAGTGGGAGGACGCAATGCTGCCAACGGCCACATGAGGGCGTCCTGGTCTCTCCGGCAGAGGCTCCTGGGCCCAAGCGTTGAGCCGTTGGCCAAGTAGTTACCCCGTTTCTCATAACCTCAGGCAGGCGAAAGGGAAGAGAGAGGGCACAAAGCCCAGATTCTGATATCTGGATGGGGAGAGAGAGGCGAGAGAGGTAGAGAGAAGGCCGGTAGTAGGGACTGGGTGACAGAGACACCCAAACTACAGAGGAAGAGTGAGCTCTCCCGGAGCCCCAGGGAGGAGGAGCCACGAGCACCTCCAAGTCGTTCCTTCCCAGGCTCACAGGGAAGGAAAGGTCCCAGAGGAGAGAAGGCAGTGACGTCTCCTTCCTGCCCCACTCCCAGGACAGCTGAGAACCCGAATGGCCCGAAGTTAATTGCTAGGGAAGAGTGCCGGGCTGAGAACACCCCCAAGCAGGAAACCACGAAGGGAACCAAAGCCTTTGAAGGTGTTGCATGGCTCCTCTTGGTTTATCATCAACCCGGGACCTGGTGCTCCTGTTTATAGCAGTTACGTCCATTTACAATTTCTCTCTTCACCTATTTATTCATTCATTTCATACAGATGGTCCCCGACTTACGATGGTTCAACTTTGGTTTTTTGACTTTACAATGGTGTGAAAGCAAGACGAATTTGGTAGAAACCATGTTTTGAATTTTAAATCTTGATCTTTCCCTGGCCTAGCGATGCGCAGGACATACTCCCTCGTGATGCTGGGCGGTGGCAGCTCCCGGTCAGCTACACGGTCACCAGGGTGGACACAGACAGCCATTCTGTACCAGACTACCATTCTGTTTCTCACTTTCAGTACAGTGTTCAATCAATAACATAAGAGATTCAACACTTTATTATAAAATAGGCTTTGTGTTAGATGATTTTGTTCAACTGTAGGCTGATGTAAGTGTTCTGAGCACGTTTAAGGTAGGCTGGGCTCAGCTATGATCTATGGTAGGTTAGGCGTAAAAACGCATTTTTGACTTTTGATATTTTCAACTTACAACAGGTTTATCAGGACATAAACCCATTGAAACTCGAGGAAGATCTGTATTGCAATATAATTCAAATACCATAAAATTCACCCTTTGAAAGTGTACAGTGGGGCTTCCCTGGTGGCGCAGTGGTTGAGAGTCCGCCTGCCGATGCAGGGGACACGGGTTCGTGCCCCGGTCCGGGAAGATCCCACATGCCGCGGAGCGGCTGGGCCCGTGAGCCATGGCCGCTGAGCCTGCGCGTCCGGAGCCTGTGCTCCGCAACGGGAGAGGCCACAACAGTGAGAGGCCTGCGTACCACACACACACACACACACACACACACACAAAAGTGTTTTTTAGTATACTCACAAACTTGCACAATCATCACCACTGTTTAATTCCAGAAGTTGTAATTCTTGCGGACCATCATGCTCCTGAGACAGGCCCTGCCACGCCAGGGCTTCCAGCCAATTGCCATAAGCATCTTCCTCTCCCAGCCGCAGCCAGGACTGGCAGCTGCAAGCAGGGCCCGCCCTTCCAGCCCCAGCCCCGGCTGCAGCTTTCTGTCGGCAGCCATTCTTGACTAGGAACGGTAGCTCCCTCTTTTGAGAGGGTGGCAGCAGTCTCCGTGGGAGCAGGGCGACCCTGCGTGTGCTCTGGTTTTGGCCCCTGCTCCTCGGTGGGCTGAGACTCAGATTGGTCAGGAGGCACCAGCAGGCTAGTTGGGGGAGGCACACGGGCAGCAGGGGCTTTCTTTCTGAGGGACAGGTGGCTGGGATCCCAGCAGCACCTGTGCCTGGGACTGAGGGGTTTTCTTGATTGCAAGCAATGAGACTGGCTGCCCGAGAAGCCGATTGGATCTCAGCTGCTATTAACAGCAACATTCCTCTGCTCAACCAGAAACCTGGAGTCCTCCTGACATCCTGGAAACTCCCTTCCTTGCCTGCCCCACATCAGTCAATCACCGAGTCCTATCAATCCTCTTCTGGACATTTCTCTTGCATCTGTCTACTTCTTTCCACTTCCACAGCCCCCATCCAACGCCCACCTCCACCTCTGCTTCCTGGACAACGGAACAACCTCCTACCCAGTTTTCTGCAACACTCTTGCCTGCTTCTAACTGAGTGTCCATACTGTGGTCAGAAGGATCTTCAAAATGTGAATTTGACCATCTTACAACTCTGTTTGAAACCCTTCGTGGGCTTCCCATTGCCCTTAGAGCAAAGTCTCCCATCCTTATCCTGGCTTATGAGCCTGCATGACCTGCCCTCTGCCTCTGCTCACCTTTCTAGACTCATCGGAGGCCACAGGCAGGGTCCCTCACGATGTTCCAGCCACACAGATGCTTCAGTTCTTCCTTCCTCCTGCCCCCCATGCCCTTCTCCTCACCGACCTGATTGATGCCTCCTCACTCTTCGGGGTGCAGCCACAGAGCACCCCTTTGGGAAGGCGAGGGTAGCCTCCCTGCTCTGGCTTCCACAGTTCTCTGTGACCCCCTCACACTGTTCGTGTCTGTCTTTGCCCCAGGACTATAAGATCCACCAAGTTACACCTCTGTCTCTTTGTCTGCTGCCTGACTCAAGCGCCAGTGTGGTGCAGGGCACACAGTAGGCACTCGGTAAGTATTTGTTGAATGAAGGAAAGCATGAACAAATGACTACGAGAGGCTGCGGTATTCCCTCTTCTCTTCCCCTGGCAAGGCGACATCTGGATCCTACATCCAGCTCTGGACAGTCCATTTGAGGGGAATAAACTAGAGTCACGGAATAGGGAGGTCAGAGTGGTGGAGTCTGCACACCAGGATATCAGACAAATGACTGCCTTTAGATCCTTTAGCCTGGAAGAGAAGATGAAGGAGGAAGTGAGGCCGAGGCCCGACTCTTGAAGGGCTGCCTCTGAGGGAGATGTCACAGGGATCTAGAGTTTGGCTCTAGAAGACTTGAAGATGCTCATCGCTGGGATTATGGCTGCTTTGTGAGGGAGTGAGCTGCTTGTTGCTGGAGATATTCAAGCAGAATACTTCCCGAAAGTATGAAAGAGCTCCTTCTAGCCCTGAGAGAGTGTCATCCCAAGGGTGGACAGAACTAACAGCTTCTCCTGTTAATGCGGGTTCTGCTGGGGGGAAAGTTTGCTGTTCAGAGGACCATCGCTGCAGAAAAGTCTGAAAGACTTACAGAAAGGTGCTTTTAGAAACACCATATGCTGCACTGTCCATCTCCAGACTGATGCTCTGACCCATAAAAGTTCTGGGCATCTGGCATTGGAGTCTTGGCAGAACTGTGGGAAAAGGCAGGCAGGGGGCTACAGGTCTGTCTTTGCCTTTGGTGACAGGGCCAACCCCAGGCTGTAGGCCCTACAACCCACCGACAGCTGCTCCACCCTGAACTCAAACTTGTCACCAGCCCCCGAGGGCTCAAGAGGAGTTTCTTGAAGACAGGTCATCCACGTGTGCTGTTTTCCAGTTGACGGCAGTTGGCTCAAAATCCCTTCCTGCCAGAGGCCTCCTGCTAGCCTGCCAGCTGCGTCTGACACCTGCAGGAGACAGGCCGCCCCTGCTTTGAAGTGGAGCCAGCAGGAAGCTGCTGCCAACGAGAGTCTGTGCAAATCCACTGGATCGTGGAGGAATCCCTGCCGGCCAGGCCTCAGGGCTAGAGAGAGGAACTCTGGGGGAGAAGTAAAGGCACTCTAGTTCAGGTTGGCTCTGAGCAGAACCATGTGAAGGGTGGAGTCCAGGGCAGCGACTGGAATGGAGAAAGAGCACTTGGCAGGGTCTGAGCTACTCCCAAGGGGGCCGGCCGTGCTCTCACTCCCATGCTGACTTCCAACAGCTGGGATGGGCTGGCTGGCTGGAGTTAAGTGGGTGCCAAGGAAGCAACAGCTTTCCGTCCGAACCTACTGACTTACCAGCTTCCTATTCCCCCTTAAGGGTCAGTATCTCTGGTCTAGTGGCATGAGCTGTACCTGTTTTTGTGTGTGTGTGTGCAGTTCTGGGTTAGCAGCCCTGGGATCAAATCCCAGCTCTAGAACCGACTGGCCAAGTTACCTTTTCTTGGGCGAGTTATGTTTTCTCCTGGAGTTTCAGTTTCCTCATCTGTAAAGAGGGGATAATTATAGTTCCTCTTTCACGGGATTCTTGTGAAGACTCGACATGGTGATATACTGTGCCTATTGTATTATTATATACGAGTAATCACTCAAAATAAGTGTTAGCGGCTACCAATAAGTGTTCTAGCTGGTTTCAGGTGATGGAAGGGCTCAAAATAGCAAATAAAAATATAGCCCAGAGGAAGTAGGTGCTGCCAGCACCCGGCAGGGCAGAGGCTCTCAGGCGGAAGCTAGCTATCCTGTTTCAAGTCCACTTTTGGGGGAAGCCAGGCCAAAGCCAGGGCCAGGAAGAACGCTTCCATGACTGCACTTCCTTTGGGAGGTCACATGAGCAGCGTCTTTCATGGGTGCAGCTGAAGCGTGTCTCCGAGTCTGTCTGGGATCCCGGGACACCTCTGTGGACTATGTCTTAAAGTCAGGGCCATGAGTGAGGATGAAACTACACTCTGGCCACCTTCTCCAGGTGTTGTCAAGGTTTCCTGTGACACTTCCTCAGGGTTGCCCCTCTTCTGGACTGTGTCGGAGGCGCCCTTGTGCCTCACAAGCTGCCTCCAAGTTCAGGCCCTCAAAGCCGCATGGGGTGTCCAGGTCATGGCTCTCCCTGGGCTCTGGCCTGCATCTCCAGGGGGTCCCAATCCCACCTGCCCTGTGGTGCCTGAGAAGCTGGATCCAGAGAGTGTGGGAAGCAGCAACAACTACAGCAACACGGTATTCGTTAAGGCCTTACTTGGTCAGCGCCATACATCTGTCATTGCATTTTCTTCTCACGTTAATCCTATGAGGTGAGATGGGTGGATATCTTTACCGAGAACATGGAGGTTCAGAAACCTGACCAGGGTCTCAAGGCAGAAGCAAAAGAGCTGTAATTCAAACACAGGCCCCTCTGACGCTAACCACAGTTCCCAGGCCACTGCAGCTGCTTCCAGTAAGAAGTGGCAATAACACCTCCTGCCGGTGGCGCTGTCCCTCCTCCCACCCTTGGTGTAGAGCCGTGGCTCCCAGGAGGGCTGGAGGCTTAGGCCCGGATACTGCTTCTTCCCTGCAGACACCGTGAAGGCCCCGCTTGGCCACTTCAGCTCCATTATCCTGGTCTCTCCCAAGAAGCTTTACAGACGGTGGGGGTGGGGGAATGTTCCATGATCTTAGGATAAAAACCCAAATCCAGTGCATGGTCTGTGAGGCCCTCTCTTCTCCCAGTCCCCAAACTCCTCAAACTCCAGGCCCACTGACTCCCCAGTTCCCCTGGGTCCTCACTGGAGAAAGAGGGGCTTCTTTCCAGGCTGCTTACTTTCCCTAGACGGCCTTTCCCTCTCCCTGCTCGCTCCCTAAATCCTACCCACGTTTTTCACTTTATTTTTTACTTTTTTGGCTGCATTGGGTCTTTGTTGCTGTGCCCGGGCTTTCTCTAGTTGCGGTGAGTGGGGGCTACTCTTCGTTGTGGTGCGTGGGCTTCTCATTGCGGTGGCTTCTCTTGTTGTGGAGCAGGGGCTCTAGGCATGTGGGCTCAGTAGTTGTGGCTCGCGGGCTCTAGAGTGCAGGCTCAGTAGTTGTGGTGCACAGGCTTAGTTGCTCTGCGGCATGTGGGATCTTCCCGGACCAGGGCTCGAACCTGTGTCCCCTGCATTGGCAGGAGGACTCTTAACCACTGCGCCACCAGGGAAGTCCCCTTTTCACTTTAAATAAAATATTTAAAACGTCAGAAAAATTACACAGACTAACATAACAAACATTTGTATCCCCACTAGCTAACTTCAACAAAACTTCACATTTTGCCACCCCTGCTTCAATGTTTAAAAGCTTTGTAAAATATTACACATATAGATTAAAACACCTGGACACCTGGACACCCTCCCTCATCCCCTTCCTCTACCTTCCTCCTCAGAGATCGTCACTGGGGCTTGAGGGCTTAGCATTCATTCATTTAAACTTGGGCTTGGCATCCCTCCCATGTTTCCATACTATATTAACTCACACAAATGTCTACATTGTTAAAATATTATATAACTTTGTTTTGCTTGTTCTCAGACTCTATGCATCATTTGGTAACTTGACATTTTGAGATTTATCAGTGCTGACGCATATATATCTCCCTGCATTCACTTTAGCTGCTCTATAGATTTCCACAGAATGGAGATAGCACACTTTGTCCTTTCTACTGCATAGGGACGGGCAGAGGGTTCCATCGGTAGTGATTACAAATAATGCTGTATGTCTCCTTATAACCAGGCACACGTCTTGAACTTTTTAAGATGTGCCCAAATTGCTTCAAAGTGATTATACCAATTTACGCTACCACTAGCAGTTTAGGAGAGTTCCCACTGTCCCACATTCTCACCAATACTTGTATTATCTCACTTTAAAATTTTTGCCAATTTGATGACTGTGAAGTGGTATCTCAATTTAATTGGCATTTCCTTGATACCAGTGAGTTTGGCCATGAAGATATGCCCAAAGGTTTATTGATTGTTAGGGTTATCTCTTCTATATGTTATCTGTTTGTATCTTTGGACTGTTTTTCTACTGAGGTTCTTCATCTTTTTCTTATTGATTTGTAGGAGTTCTTCATAAGCAATTCTTTTTTTTTTAATAGCTTTTAACTCTTTTTTTAAAAAAATATTTATTTAATTAATTTATTTATTTGGCTGCACCAGGTCTTAGTTCCTGCACGCAGGATCTTCATTGCCGCGTGCAGGATCTTCGTTGCGGCACGCGGGATCTTTTTAGTTGTGGTGTGCAGGATCTTTAGTTGTGGCATGTGGGATCTAGTTCTCTGACCAGGGATCAAACCCAGGCCCCCTGCATTGGGAGCGCGGAGGCTTAGCCACTGGACCACCAGGGAAGTCCCCCATAAACCATTCTTGAGACTAAGAAACTCTGCAGACGAATCTGTTGTTAGTTACATATGTAATAAATATCTTCTAGTCACTGGCTTGTCTTTCAACTTTGTTTACAGCATCTTTTGTTGAATAGACAATTTTAATCTTAATTCTCCGGTAGTCCTGCGGGTTAGGGTTCAACACTTGCATCGCTGTGGCTAGGGTTCACTTTGCCATCAGGGAATTCGTGCTTCCTAGCAGATACTTCCCCTTCCTCTAGAATGTCAGCTCCACGAGGGCAGGGGCTTGGTTTTGTTCACTGCTCTGTCCTCAGCACCTGGAAGAGTGCCTGGCACAGAACAGGCACTCTCCATGAACACTGGCTGAATGATTGAATAAGTGAATGCAATTCTGCTTGTGGTCAGTTTATCAACCTTGTCCACTGGGCTTGGGCTTTAAGAACTTTTATCTTGTTTAAGAATTTTTTTAACTACCTGGTGGCCATAAAAATATTTTCTCCTAATCTCTTTTAAGAGTATTACAGTTTTGCATTTTACACTTAGGTCTGTAATCTGTGTGAAATTGACTTCTGAATATGGCCTGAAGTAGGGATCTAATTTTATTTTATCCTATGTGGATAAACTGTCGACTGAAAAAAACATGCACAACGTGAGAGTTTTGAGTTAAGTTTTATTTGGGGCAAAATGAGGACTACGGCCTGGGAGACAGCATATCAGATAGCTCTGAGAAACTGCTCTGGAGAGGTAGGGGGGAAGGTCGGTATATATTTGATTTTGGTGAAGGACACGTACATGCAATCCAGCACACATTTTTGCAGAGGGCTGTCGCTAGTCTTGTGAAGTTTACTGCTGGTCACGAGGAGCAGGTGTCTCCATTAATGATTTTAATGCCTTTTCAGGTATGAGGAGATGCAAGAATTGGGCTCGTAAAATCTTCCCTTGAAAATACCTAACTATCTGGGACTTCCCTGGCAGTCCAGTGGTTAAGACTCTGCACTTCCACTGCAGGGGGCATGGGTTTGATCCCTGGTTGGGGAAGATCCCGTGTGCAGCGTGGCCAAAAAAAAAAAAAAAAAAATCTAACTATCTGAAGGCCTGTTCTGCCATTTTTCCCCAGAGCACAGAGCGCTTCATTCCTGATCTCCACTCTGAATCCCACTCAGGGTGTGTTGAAGGTCAGCGGCTGTAGTGGCTTAATCCTTGTAGAGGCAGATGGCAAGTCCCAAATTTTTAGTTGGCATTATGATGGCCTTATAATCAGTCCTAGTAGTTGATAGGGCAAATTCATCTCTTATTAATCCTTCAGGTCTCAGATTCAACATCTCTGTTTTATGGACAAGTTTTTCATGATTCCCCAGGTTAGGCTGGGTATCCTGTGTATATGTTCCTATAGCACTTAGCTCTTCGTTTATTTAATGTCTGCTGCTCTGTCAGTTTGTAAGTTCTTCCAGGGCTGGAGCAACATTGTCATAGCCCCTCCACAAGCACGACTGGCAATATAACAGGCACTCAATAAATATTTGGTAAATGAAAGAATGGGGAGGGAAAGGATAGTCTGTTTAGGTGAAAGACCTTTGGGGCAACAGTGACACTGTCAGATGGCAGGTCAGATCTGGGGAGGAGATCTATGCAGGATGATATTGCAGAGGAGAGGCATAAAGAAAGCATCAAGAGAGCATAAAGCTGTATCTTCAGGGCATGGCATGAGGTCTGGCAGAGAGTAGATGCTCAGTAAACATTTGAAAAATGAATATAGGAATGAAGTATCACTCGCCACTTACTAATTATAATTATATTCTTTAAAAATAGGTAAGGGAGGGATTTTCCTGGTAGTCCAGTGGTTAAGAATCCATCTTGCAATGCAGGGGACGCTGGTTTGATCCCTGGTCGGGGAATGAAGATCCCACATGCCATGGGGCAGCTGAGCCCATGGGCCACAACTAGCAAGCCCACGCACCACAACTAGAGAAAAGCCTGAGTACTGCAACAAAGAGCTCGCATGCTAGAACGAAAGATCCTGCGTGCCGCAACTAAGGCCTGATGCAGCCTAAATAAATAAATAAATAAATAAATAAATAATAGGTAAGGGAATTCCCTGGCGGTCCAGTGGTTAGGACTCTGCTCTCACTGCCAAGGGCACAGGTTCAATCCCTGTTCGGGGAACTAAGATCCCACAAGCCACGCAGTGTGGCCAAAAAAACAAAACAAAACAAACAAAAAAAGGCTTTGTGACAGGTATTTTACATGCATTATCTCATTAAATCCTAAAAACACTCTATGAGGCAGGTGCTATTATATTTCCATTTTAAAGATGAAGAAATTGAGGCTCAGAGGAGTTGCTCAAGGTCACAAGCCTATGAGAGAAGGAAGTGAGATTTGAACCCAGGGCTGTCTGGCTCCAGCACCTGAGTCCTACACCATTAGGCCATTCAACCTTTGTGATACAGGGACCAGCTGAAAAATGACTCTCTTAAATGGAGGTGACTTGTTAGGTCTAAAACTAGATTCCTTAGAGGAGTTTATGTGCTTTTGAAGCACTAAATGTATTCAGCATATAACCATGATAAAAGAGCTTTTCCTGTTAAACATATATTACTCACTAGGAAATCTGGCTTTCACTGAGGGACAAGTGAGTTAGTGTTTCAGATGACAAGAGTGAGAAGGAAAAGCAACTCCTTTTAATGCAATCAATTCTAAAATGCCAGAAAGAGATTGGCATGCAATGCTCTAAAGTGGTTCTCAAAGTGTGGTCCCAGACCATGAGCATCACCTAAGAACCTATAAGGAATATGGATTCTTGAGCCCCACCTCAGACCCACTGAACTCTGAGCATGGGGCTGGGCCATTGCGGTTCAGTAAGTCCTGCAGGTGATTCTGATTCACACTCAAGTTGGAGAACCACTGCTTTAAATCTTCACCCTTGGAGGGAAGCTTCCCACCCCTGTGTCATTTGGGCCTTGAATGGGTTACAGGTGTGATGGTCCCCCCGGCCCAGGAGGGAGGAGACACAGGCAGTCCTGTCTTTACCCTACTTTTTGTTATATATTATTTTCTGAACTTTGTGAAGGGAAAAAAGGCCAGAAACCACTGCCTTAGGGAACCCAGGAACTTCTCACTTATTTAATTTTTTAATTGAAGTATAGTTCATTTACAGTGTTGTGCTAATTTCTGCTGTACAGCAAAGTGACTGTTATACACATATATACATTCTTTTTTAATATTTTTTTCCACTATGGTTTATCCCAGGAGGTTGGATATAGTTCCCTGCACTATACAGTAGGACCTCGTTACTTACCTATTCTAAATGTAATAGTTTGGGACTTCCCTGGTGGGTCAGTGGTTAAGAATCTGCCTGCCAATGCAGGGGACATGGGTTCGATCCCTGGTCCGGGAAGATCCCACATGCCACAGAGCAACCAAGCTCGTGTGCCACAACTACTGAGCCCACATGCCGCAACTACTGAAGGCTGTGCACTCTAGGGCCCACGTGCCACAACTACTGAGCCCGTGTGCTGCAACTACTGAAGCCTGTGCGCCTAGAGCCCGTGTTCTGCAACAAGAGAAGCCACCGGAATGAGAAGCCCACGCACCGCAATGAAGAGTAGCCCCGGGGCTTCCCTGGTGGCGGAATGGTTGAGAGTCCGCCTACCGATGCAGGGGACGTGGGTTCGTGCCCCGGTCTGGGAAGATCCCACATGCCACGGAGCGGCTGGGCCCGTGAGCCATGGCCGCTGAGCCTGCGCGTCCGGAGCCTGTGCTCCGCAACGGGAGAGGCCACAACGTTGAGACGCCCGCGTACCGCAAAAAAAAAAAAAAAAAAAGAGTAGCCCCGGCTCGCGGCAACTAGAGAAAGCCCAATGCAGAAAGCCCAAAGCCAATGAAGACCCAATGCAGCCAAAAAAATAAATAAAACCAACCAAACAAATAAATAAATGTGATAGTTTGCATCTACTAACCCCAATCTCCCAGTCCATCCCTCTCCCTCCCCCACTCCCTCTTGGCAACCACCAATCTGCTCTCTATGTCTGACTTCTCACTTATTTAAAAAAATCTGGTAATAACAATAATACTAACATTATTTTAACAGCAGAAATGATTATTTATTGGATTATATAATGTGCTAAGCAATTTACATATAATTTTTTGTTGAAATCTTACAACCGCCCTGAGTTAGATATTATTATTAGCCCCATTTTGCAGATAGGGGAACAGGGCTTGTAGAAGTTAAGAGAGATCCTCAAGGTCATCCAGTTAATAGAGCACAGGTGGTGTGTACACCCAGGTCTTTCTAACCCTATGATGCCTGTGCTCTTAAAGGTCAAGGTTAATACCACTGCTTCTAACATTGCTCTGTGCCAGGCATTATTTTAAGCACATTATATGCTTCTTCAATTATTCCTGCTTTACAAATGAGGAAACTGAGGCTCAAAGAAATTAAATAACTTTCCCAAGGGCACAAGCTGGTAAATTGTGGAACCAGGGTTTGAACTCAAGAATTCTGGCTCTAGTTGAATGTTCTTAACCGTCAGGAAAGCCTCCCAGTCCTTGGAGGATGGAGACAGAGATGCTATGGTGACCACTTAGGGATAAAATTACCTAACGACTCCCACTGCTGCAGGAGTGTGTACGGTGGAGGGGATCTCTGGCTGGGCGCTGTCATGGAGTCTATTTGCTCTTTGCTCTCCTGTTTCCGGCTCACACCTGCCGCTCCGGGGCCTGGCCACGGTGCTGGCCGCACATAAGTCAGGCGCATGTGGAGCTGCTCTGCCGCTGAACAGGCTCTGGCGTACAGCTGCCTGTGGATTACATCCTTTTACGCGCACAGCATCAGAGACTGGAGCCTCCTCCTGCGGCCTGTCCCCAGACCTCAGGGCCATGGATACAGTGAGACCAGCAGTGAGACAGGAGAGGGCAGTGCCTCTTCCAGCTAGACTAACTGCCTTGGAGGCCTAACCACCCCCATTTGCAGCTCTGGTCAGAAGCGTGGGTTTGCGTGTGAGGGAGTTGGGATCCTGACCTTCAGGACAAGATGAGAATAGCTTAAACAATCAGAGGGCACTTTCTGGGGTGTATGCAATTTTTCCACACACACACACACACACACCAGCTGGAGTGGAGTGAGGAAAGCAGGGCACTGGGGAGGCGGGGTTGACACAAAAGCCTGAGTCCCGAGTTCATCTCTAATTTTGTAGCCAGTATCCTGAGGCTCACCTGGGGCCCTTCTGTTGTTGATACCGGCATCCCCATCATCCCCTCACATTCCCTGCTATTGACATGGACTGGTTACCTTGCTTCCTCTTCCTCAAATGGAAAGGTCTGAAGTTTCTATTGAACAGTAGGCCTCTTCAGGAGGAGGTAAGCTTCTGACACAGCTAGGGGAATGCCACTCCAGAAGCCCCTTGGTATCAGTAACTGTACGAATCTGTGGATCTTAGAGGGTTCTATTCCTTCTAGTCTAATCTTGCCATGCTTACACACATCAGATTGTTTGGAAGGGTCTGGGAGATGGGTGGGGCAAATGCAAAAACGGGGCTGGTGGGGTTGAAAATCATACAGAAGGCTCACCCTCACACTCACCCGCTACCTTTCAGGAGTGGGACAGGAGGACGGAGGCTGCTGTGCAGTGACAGAAACCAAGGTGACGTGACACAAAGTGGTGGCAGGCCGTGATCGGTACCCAAGGGATCCACTTCTAAATCAAATGGCAAGCTCCTTGAGGGGCAGGAACTATATCTTATTCATCACTGTACCCCTAATATGCAGAATAGATCCTGGCACAAAACTGGCACTCAAGAAATATTTGATGAGAGGAAGTACTGAGACTTGCTACAATGTGGATGGACCTTGAAAACATAAGGCTAAGTGAAAGAAACCAGTCACAAAGGACCACCATATATCATATGATCCCATTTATTTATTTTATTTTATTTTATTTTGTATGTTTGCTTGTTTTGCGGTACGGGGGCCTCTCACTGTTGTGGCCTCTCCTGTTACGGAGCACAGGCTCCAGATGCGCAGGCTTAGCGGCCATGGCTCACGGGCCCGGCCGCTCCGCAACATGTGGGATATTCCCGGACCGGGGCACGAACCTGCGTCCCCTACATCGGCAGGCGGACCCTCAACCACTGCACCACCAGGGAAACCCGATCCCATTTATTTTAAATGTCTAGAATAGGCAAATATATAGAGACAGAGTGTGGTTGTCTAGAGCTAGGGAGGATGGGGGGATTGGGGAGTAATGGCTAAGAGGTGCTGGATTTCTTGGTGGGGTAGTTAAAATGCTCTAAAATTGACTGTGGTGATGGATGTGAATATACAGTTGACGCTTGAACAACCTGGGTTTCAACTACACAGGTCCACTTATATGTGGACTTTTTTTCAATAGCAAATACGCAATCTGCGGTTGGTTGAACCCGCAGGTGCTGAACCCACGGATGCAGAGCCATGTATATGGAGGTACTGTGTATATGGAGAGCTGACTGTAAGTTATACTTGGATTTTCCACTGCACAGAGGGTCGGTGCCCCTAAGCCCCTCCCTGTTCACTAGTCAACTCTACTCTGTAAATATACTTGACTAATTGATTTAGGGAAGCCGGGCATTTAAAAAATTATTATTTAGATTTTACCTTTTTAGAGCAGTGTTAGGTTCACAGTGAAATTGAGGGGAAGGTGCAGGGATTTCCCATATACCTCCTGCCTCCACACGTGCTCAGCCTCCCCCAGATCAACATCCCCCACCAATGGTACCTTTGTTACAATCATTGAACCTACATTGAGACATTATCACCCAAACTCCACAGTTTAGATTTACGATTCACTCTTGGTGTTGTACATTCTATGGATCTGGACAAATGTCTAATGACACGTATCTGTCATGTATGATATAATACAGAGTATTTTCCTAAAAATCTTCTGCTCTGGCATTTTTCAGAAAACAAGATTTTTGCTATACTTCCATTTGCTGCCTTAGCTCAGGTTTTCAGTTAAATAAGTAAAAGTTAACTGAGGCATAGCCCAACTACCTCATTTGGTTAAAAAATGTGAATGACAGTGAAACCAAACACAGAAATTAGAGGGTTCTAACGATTTCTACCAAGTCTTCCTGGTTCTGGACTAATCTTGAAAACCTTCTTTTAGCATAAGTAATACAATTTATCCCTCCCTCAATTGGGCTTTATCACCTTCATGTTTTCCAGTCTCGAACTTCAACCCCCTTTATCACAAGTCGCTGTCAAACTTGCCCCATATTTTCTCAGAATTTCCTCTAGGGATATTTCTTTGTGTACGTGCCTGTGTGTGTGTGTGTGTGTGTGTGTGTGTGTGTGTTTGCCTCTTCATCTCACCACCTCCCAACTCTATCTGCAGACCATAAAACTCCCCGCAGAAACCACCAAAGATCATTTGGCTTCCTTTTGGAAATGCAGAAAGTATTATGTTTTTGGGCAAATCCCAAATAGACCCCTCTCCAAATGCCAGTTTTTTCCCTATCAGTTTCATTCTCCCCTAATGGTATGTTTGTTTGTATACAGTTCAGGTTTCTCTCAGAAGCCTGGGCCAAAGAGGGGGCTGAGTTGACTTCAAAAGCCCAGGAGACATACCTGGCTGCTTTCTGAGTGAGCTCCAGCGGGAAATCCGGGCACAGTAATTGCAGCAAGCAGTGGTATTCCCTCATGGTCAGCAAATCTGGAATGGAAATGGATAGGAACATATTAGGTCTCTGCATGTGAAGTCACTGCTGTCTTTTTGATCATTTCATGGGTTTCAGACCTACTCTCAGTAGATCTGCTCTTTTAAAGGTGAGTCAGTGTTAAGGCTGCATTAGCCACTAACCCTCCAAGGGTGAGATTTTAAGATCAGTATTTCTACAAAGTTTTTCCTGGATGGGAGGCACCCAGCTACAACACTGTGGCCAAAGGAGCTTCACTGGTTTGAAAGATGGTCGGGTAAGAAGGGGGAATTAGAGGGGTACGTTCATTAGCCTTCTTATGTATGAAAATCCACAAGAATGAGTCATTTCAGAGCTGGCTAAGTTTGCTGAAGTTCTCTGGCATGGTAACATTCACCACAACGTGCCCAAAGACCACCCACAGAATATCTGCAAGCAGTATTAAGGCAAATGCAGTCTTGCAATGTGTGGAGGAGAAGAATACAGCATAGCAACCCACAGACCTTCTTACTCTGTCATCCAGTACTGTGCAGGCTGGCTCCTTTTGGATGGCTGCACACAAATCTGGTCATCCTATTCTAGGAAGCCAAGACCAAGGTCCAAGATACACAATCTAGGCAACCAAGTGACTCCTGATATACAGAAGCAGCGCTTTGGGAGAGATGAGCCAGGATGAGGCTCTGTGGCCCAGTAGAAAACCCAGAGAGGTAAATCTCAGGGGGGTTTACAGAATGCCAAGGGAGAGGAAATACACTGATGTTGAAAAGTTGTTTTGTTACTGCATGTCCCAAAGCCAAGAGATTTTAGATCAGTCAGGCAGCTGCAATCCACAAGTATTCCAAATACCAAAGCATTTCAAACATGGAACGACGTGCTGATGGTAAAGCAAGATCAAGCAACCCAGAAGCCCTCCTAACTGGGATCATGAGTGAGAGAAGGGAATCCAGAGGGCATGGCCACATTTGGGGAATGAAGATGATGATCACAGGCACTGGGTTTCTTTGGACCTAAGTTAGCTCAAGCCACAGGAATCCAGATCTCCTGTCCCTGATAGTTTGGTTGATGCGTTTCCAAGATAAAAAACCCCAAATCCCCAGGGACAGGCCTGGGTTCCTACTACTTTTTCATCAAGGCTCAATTCAAGGTGGGGGCATAGAGTTAGACTAACCACACTGCCAAAGTCAGGGACACCAAAGCGACAGACTCAGCGTCAATGTAGGTCAAAGGATCAAGATGGCTTTTGCGGCCTTCGTCTTAGCCACAATGGGGTGTGCACTTTCCTCTCCTCACTCGCCTGACCTAGGGCACAGCCTAGTAGGAGGTTTTGTTCTTCAAGGGAAGGAGTAATAGCCACTTGTGGGCTCGCAGACTTGGGGTGAGGGACAGGAAAGACGAAAGGGAGAAAAGCCACTGAATCTAATATGTTCCCACTTTATTCTCACTTCAAAACACCCTGTATAGAGAGAAGTGAGTTCTGGCAGGAACTAAATAAAGGAAAGTTCTATCTTTGAATCATTAATGCTTTTTTTCCTTTCTTTCTTAAAATTAATTAATTAATCTATTTATTTTGGCTGCACCCAGTCTTAGCTGCAGCACGCGGGATCTTCATTGTGGCATGTGGAATCTTTAGTTGCAGCACGTGGCGTCATGAGGGCTTCTTAGTTGTGGCATGCATGCGGGATCTTAGTTCCCTGACCACGGATTGAACCCAGGCCCCCTGCATTGGGAGCTTGGAGTCTTACCTACTGGACCACCAGGGAGTTCCCATTAATGCTTTTCTAGGCTAAGATTTGGTGGATGGATCTGATACCATTCTTGGGGGGGCGGTCAAAGTATTTCACAGTTATTCATATTTATCCCCCAAATTATCTACAAGATATCCTCAGGAAGACAAACAGGGTAAAGGAAAATGAGAAGCCGAGAGAGTTGTATGACCCCCTCATTCAATCAAGAAAGACAGTGCTGGAAATCGATCTCAGCCTCCTGGTTTCCAGGCCCTCAGCTCTCTTTTAGGTTCTTGATGATATTCTAACTCATGTGCTTCAAATACTTGCTTCCTGAGCATAGAAGAATGATTTACAAAAATAATTTTGTACTTCTCCAATGCAACAACAGCTCTTGGAAATACTAAATACATCAGAAAAACAGAATACATCCTGTTCACCACGTCTGGAACTTGACTATCCCCAATGTAAAGTGAGGAAGATAGTCAGATAAAGAGATGAAGGGGAAGTGCAGGCAGATAAACAACTTTGGCCAGTTTAATTGTGGAAGACAGCAGTTCTATTAAAGTAGAAGTAGGATAATATCAAGGCCAGATAATTTCAAGGGAGAGGCATCTGCCACTTGGAGACGCTCCTGGGTTGTACAGAGGGTATTTGGGAGAATGGTGAGCACTAAGTGTTGTTCCAAAATCAGAACACTGATGAACAAATGGGAGCTGTCCTCCTCCTGTCCCCCTGGCTTGGGTGCAAATCTTGGCTCTGCAATTTCCCAGGTATGCAACCTTGGGCAAATTGCTCAATCTCTCTAAATCTCAGTTTCTCATCCGTAAAATGGGAATGATGACACCTACCTTTCAGGGTTGAAGTCAGGATCAGAAAAGATGATGTCTATAAAGTACTCAGCAGAATGTCTAGAACACAGTAACACCAAACAACAGGAGCTATTTGGTTTTGTTTTTAAATCCTGGGGGCAAAGGCAGGAGAGGAGGAAGGTGCTTCTTGCTGAGTGTAAATGCTTAAACCCCTTTAAAGTTTTTCTGCCTTGAAAATTCAGTCAGATTGCTTGAGCCGAACCTGTTTTTGAATACTCTTCTGCATTCATTTAATGCCTCCTCCGTTCCCAACAAGCCAGCGGTCTCCCCAGCTCCAGAGGCTCACCCTCAGGCATTGGTTAACTGTAAATGCTCCTGCCTATTTGGGGTCCTTTGTCTCTAAGAGCTCTCCAAGATCTCAAAGATCTGCCTTCCAGGCAGCCCTTGGTGCTTCAGGAATAACAGTAGTGAGACTGACTAGTCACTGTGCTCTGTGCTCAGGCTTTGAATTAGCTCACTTAACCTTCACAACAACCTCAAAAAGTAGACTCTAGCATTCCCAGCCACATTTCACAGATGAGGGCGTGAAGGCAGAGAGATGAAATCATCTGGTGAGGAGAGAAGGGTCCAGAGCCTGGGGGACAGGAAGGGGACTTGGCTTCCCAGAGCAAGATCCTAGGCTGGGGTCTAAGGGCTGGATGGGCTTAATTAACGATAATAATACTAACAGTTAACATTTACTGAGCACTTACTATGGGCCAGACACTGATCTTCCAAGGGTTTTACCTGTGCCGTCTCATTTTATCTAATCTTCACTGTGGTTATCCCCATTTCACAGACACAAAAACTCAGATCATGCTTAACTGCTGGAACTGGAATTCAAACTCTGGCAGTCTGGCTCCAAAGTTTACCCATCCAAAGTTTACCCAACTAACATTTTCCGCACCTTGATCTTATCAGCCGTAATGTGTGAAGGCTTAGTAGCTTGTTCTCCTCCCCAAACAAACTGCAGGAACTAAATAGCTCCAGGTGAACTGGATCAAGGAGACAATTCAAGTGAATTGGGATTTTTTCATGTAAGAAATTAAGTCTGAAAGGTTCTAATTACTGTCAACAGGAAAGACTGCAGCTCCAGCACCACAGCCTTTGCTGAGCCGGAGGCCATGGGAAGGTGGGGGATGAGCACACCTGTGCTGGTGGCTACATAGCCATTTCTCATCCCCGCCCACCTGCCGGTGCTCTCCATCCTGGCAGGCGCAGGGAAGGTAAGCGGTGTGTACCAACAGATGCCTTCTCTAAAGGAATCCCCCCACAATTAGGAAAGCTTCAGCCAGCAGGTCCTGAAAGTTCAAAGGCAAAGACATAAGACGACTTTGGTATAAGATCAAGATCAGAACACTCCCCACAAATTGGTGCTACTCTTTTTGTGGGTGGTCAGAGCTGTTACATTTTCTTATTCTAAGCCGTGTAATAGTCCCATTGACTGTGTGGCTCTGGACCAGAGGTTTCTACACCCTCAGTCCTATCATCTCAGGAGGCAGCACAGTATAGCATTGTGGCCCATAGCATGGACTTTAGAGTTAGACTGCCTGGGTCCAAGTCCAAGCCTTAACACTGCTTTCAAATCACTGACCTTTAAGTGCTCTATGCCTCAGTTTCCCCATCTATAAAGTGGGTATAATGGTGGTACCAACATCATTCAGTTGTTGTGAGCTAATGTTAAGAACTAAGAATAGGGCTCCCCTGGTGGTGCAGTGGTTGAGAGTCCGCCTGCCGATGCAGGGGACACGGGTTCGTGTCCCGGTTTGGGAAGATCCCGTGTACCGCAAAAAAAAAAAAAAAAAAAAGAACTAAGAATAATAGCCCATCATAAGTGCTCTGTTAGTATTTGCTGTTATTATTTTAGAAATAAAGAAACTAGGGTTTCTTTAAGGTTAATTACTTTTTCAAGGAGACAGAACTAGTAAGAGGAGGGAGGACTGAGATTCAGACATATGCCTGTCTAGCTCCAAAGGTCCTGCAAGTTCTACTCTAGCAGGTGTGATCTGGCTGGTTAGTGGGGGACTTGACTTCTGATGATAGGATTGTTTATGCCAGGTGATTGACAAACTTTACATCTAAGTTAAAGACTTATTGGGTTGACCAAAAAGTTCGTTTGGGATTTTCTGTAACATTTTACGGAAAAACCCGAACGAACTTTTTGGCCAACCCAGTATCTAAGTTAAACATACAGATACCCTCCAGTTGGGCAGGGCAGTTGTGTTAGTGCAGAGCGCAGACTATGTAATCAGATGACCTGGCTTCAAAACCTGGCCTCCACTACTTACCACCAGTATGACTTGGACAAGTTAGACAATTTTTCTGAACCTTGGTTTCCTCTTAGAAATGTGACTAATCACAGTACCTACCTAATGTGATTGTTGTAAAAATCAAATGAGGTAATTTGTATAGAAGGAACTTTTCTGAAAAATTAGCAAAATGCTCAATAAATGGGAGAATTATTTAATAACTATTAACTGGTTAAAACTTGAAGTCCTGAAATTAAGGCATCTTTGGCCTTAACGAAAGCCCTCAGCACAAGGCCTGGCATACAGTAGTAAATACCTGTTGAAGGAATGATTGAATGAAAACATGCACCGCACAGTGACCCAGATGAAAATTCGGAGGGATGAGTTTCTGGTCACCGTGTGAACACAGAGATGGGGGATGGCGTCAGGAGGCATGACTGTAAGTTCAGGGCAGTGTGAGGAGGTGCCGGGAGCTGTAAAGTGCTGAAAATGGAAAACGTCCTGGTTGGTAGGTAGCACAGTTCTCAGTGAACTCAATACATTATGGAAGGCGTAACTACATTCCATGGCCTTGCTGACTCCCAGCACTTTCTTATCAAGTGCTCAGTCCAATCAACTCGAGTATTTACTTTCATTGGAATAGATCACCAATTTTACCATGAAAATCAGAAGCCGCCTAGGGTTTACTTCTTAGTGATTCACTTTACTACTGTTACAACTCTAGCTGGAGTTTTGAATACTGGAGTTTTCAAGATAACCAATCCCTGACTCAAAGTATTCTTTTCCTGGCTAGCCCTACTCTAATCCTAGAGAGTGATGGATTATTATTGGATGGATGGATTATTATTGGATGGGTTATTATTGGATGGATTATAGTGAGGTTATTTTGGCTAAGAAAAGTAACCTTGTCACAAATTACTGAGGCCCAATATACTCAAGGGCTAACTCGTTCTCACTTCCTCCTTTCTTGGAAAAGAAGGATTGAAGACCTTCTCTTATCTTTTCTACATCTGGTCTGCCTTCTTGCTGTGGAAATTCTGGTCTATCAAGCTCTGTGGGGGTAGCTTAGTCATCTCTACATCCTCCTCTCAGACCACCACGCGTGTCCACACGTTTGCTCAGAAGAACTGCAGCAGTGTGCGCTTGAAGGTTCAGATGTTTCCTGCTCTTCCTAGGAAAGAAGAGCAGTGCCTTTTCCAGGGTCAGAGTGGTGTCACTAAAAGAGACCCGTGCAGGAGTGCCAGATGGAAGGAATGAGGGCCATACCTTTGTTCCTTACTCAGAGAAGCCTTCCCCAAAGCCTGAATCAAGGGTTTTTACCTCCAAAACTCTGGAGGATGAACTGGGGTTTAATCTGAGTTCATTTGCATGACTGCCTTCATGCTGAGGGCTGAGTGAGCTAGTGCTGAGACTGGAGCTGGAGATAATGAAATGCTACCAAGCCACGGAGAATCCCAGAGGACTGGACAACCTCTAGTTGGTTGGCTGCATGATCTCAATAGGAACTACCACAGAGGCCAGAGAACACCACAGTCCATGAGTGGACTCTCCAATTTTCAGCTGCAATTGTTTTTATATTCTTTTATGCAGGGGTTGTGAAGGCTCATTCCAAATGACACTCACCCCCAGCCAGGCTGCTCTGCCAAGAGATGCTCGGAAGGACATGGATAATTCAGGGCATGACCATACCATCCCTTCCTTTCCCCAGGGCACTGAGGCTTTGGTACCAGTCCACAGCTGAGTAAATATCTCAGCGCTACTCTGCAAGGAGGGGAAGGGAGAGGGGGAGAGTTGGGGGAGGGGAGAGGAAGGAGGCAGACGTCTGATGGCTTCACTCCCCACGTGGCACTTGGTACCAAAAGTCACAGGAAGATTGCTCACATCCTAGGGTCATGTTCCTGTCAAGCAAAACCCCCAAAGAAGAGCAGACTGTGTTCTTCAATTTTATCTTCTTTGACAGCACTGTTGTTTTATATTGTAAATGGAGGAAAATGATAATTAGTTTACTGAAAGGGATGCAATGGCTTCCAATGACACCTGCGGGGCCATTATTAACACTATCTTTTGCCAACTCATTACTCCCCAGAGTATGTGTAGTGTGTTCAAACAGGGGCAGAAAGCCAGACTCTTTAGTTTTTATATTTGATTATGACTAAGCCCAACATCAAGTGACTGTTACTTTTTGGCCAGTATATATGTTCTAGGCAAAGTACTAAATCAGATATAATAACAATTTCATGGCAATTTTTAGAATGAATAAAAGAAACTCCCCAGGAACTGTTTATATTATACAAAGGTTTAAAGAAATGTGAGCATTTCTAATCAGGGTCTGAAAATTCTTCCCCAGGGATTGTGTGTGGCACATAATGGCAATCTGATCGGGTTTTGGGGCTAACCATGGCCATCTCTAGCCACCACTGTGGGACTGAACCAGTGGGCTGGGCTGATATGTAAGAACCCTCTATACTGTGTATACACCTTGGGGTGTTACCCTCTCTTCTGTACATCCTGATAGGCTCCTGAGAGTTGGAGGACCAAGGCAAGGCTTGGTTCTGGGGGGAGGCACTGTCTTAGACAGCTTTGATAACATGAAACACAACAGGCTGCACATGCCCAGGGTGGGAAGCCACGTGGCATTATGGAAGGAGGCCCCAGCCAGGAGGAAAGAAAGTCTCTCTTCAGTAGCAACAGGGCTAGTTACTCTGGCACAGGCACACAGCGTCCTGACAGTTTACAGAGGAATGGAGGCAGCTTTGGACACTAAAATGTAGAGCAGGATCTTGGCACCATAAGCTCCCAAAGGGCCCAGCAGCCCATCGAGGAAGTTATTTCAAGCCTAGCATCGTACTACCATTTGCACTCTGATCCAGAGACCAACTAGTCCAGCCCTATCAGGTGTTGCTCCTTCACATTTTTGTTTGGACATGGGAGGAGAGGGTGTGCGCTTTGAAGCAGAGATTTCAGAGCTAAGGTGTACTTTTTATCCAGGAAGAAGCAGGTGCTGCTGTAACCTCCTGTGACCTGCTCCTGTTCTTAACCGAACAGAAACGGTCAAACAGCCGCAAGAGCTGGACAGTGAACTTCATTCCCCCCTCACGGGAAGTAAAGGTGAGAGGAGAATCCTGCCCTCTCAGTGGTGGAGAATCCTGCCCTCTCAGTGGTGGTGTATCTGGAATACCTCACTCAATTTTTGAAACAGAGGTAGCATTTTAAAAAGAACTTGGTCTGAGTTCTGCAAAGAACTACTTACATGATACTGGCCACAGGTTTTCTGGACCTCCATTTTCTCACCTATAAAATAAGGATGTCGTGGTATGTGAGGGCTGAACAAAATTTTTGAACAGGTATACTTTTTGGAAGGTTTTTTGGTTTTTTTTTGCTGTACCACATGGCATGCAGGATCTTAGTTCCCCGACCATGGATAGAACCCGGGCCCCCTGCAGTGGAAGCATGGATTCTTAACCACTGGACCGCCAGGGAAGTCCCTAAACAGATATACTTTTTAAAAATGGAAACTTTATAAGGAACCTTAACGTATAACATAGATAAAAACAAACCTCTTCTTACCCAACTTTGTCCTCAATAGCCTTCACTGAGGCTAGAGGTGTGGGGATGAGGAAGCTGCGGGAGAAGGCCTGAGGCACTGCTTTAAACTCTGGGCTCTATAGAGGACTGTTTAAAAACCACTGGCCCGGGACTTCCCTGGTGGCGCAGTGGTTAAGAATCCGCCTGCCAACGCAGGGTTCGATCCCTGGTCTGGGAAAGTCCCACATGCCGCAGAGCAACTAAGCCTGTGCGCCACAGCTACTGAGCCCACGTGCCACAACTACTGAAGTCCGCGTGCCTAGAGCCCGTGCTCTGCAACAAGAGAAGCCACTGCAATGAGAAGCCCGCGCACCGCAACGAAGAGTAGTCCCCGCTCGCCGCAACTAGAGGAAGCCCATGCACAGCAACGAAGACCCAACGCAGCCAAAAATAAATAAATAAATAAAAAATAAATAAATTTATAAAACAAAAAACAATCCGCCTGCCAATGAAGGGGACACGGGTTTGATCCCTGGTCTGGGAAGATCTCACATGCCGCGGAGCAACTAAGCCCGTGCGCCACAACTACTGAGCCTGTGCTCTAGAGCCCGCGAACCACAACTACTGAGTCCGAGCGCGCTGCAACTACTGAAGTCCGCGTGCCTGGAGCCCGCGCACCACAACGAAGAGCAGCCCCCACTTGCCGCAACTAAAGTCCACGCGCAGCAACGAAGACCCAACGTGGCCAAAAAAAAAGAAAAGAAAACCCCACTGGCCCTGACCCCTAAGTGGGTCTTATATAGTGCCTCACTAAGAGGGCAGGCTCCTGAATCAGTCGACGAGGATCTAAATCCTGGTTCTTAATCTAGCCAGGTGGCACTGAGCAAGCGAATTAGAAATGAAAGTGAATAATAATCATCACATGGATATGAATGAAGATGATACTAATGCTAATCATGAAGAGTTTTTGAGAGGGTTAAAAGAGACGATTAAAAAAAAGAGAGAGATAGTCAACTTAAAGTGCTAGAATATGGCACAGGGCAAGCATTCAATAAAGAGTACTGACTCTTGTTATTACTCTCCTGTGTTTGAGACACACAGGTGCGATGGCACCTGCATAACAAAAGGCACAGTTCATGGAAGTTCTCCAGCTCCAGCCAGTGGGTGGCTAGAATAATCTTATTCCTTATCTCATAATTATTTTATCTTGCTTCCTTTGTTCTTATTGACAAGTGAATAACAGACTTCCTGCCTGAAGGCAGGTGTACACCACTTTCCTTGATAGTCAGTGCACTGCCAATCCTCTCTCTTCTCACTATTAAAAGTAATGATGAGTCATATTTATAAAGAGACTGTACAATTATGCAAACTGTCTTCATATGCATCATCACTTTTGATCTCCATAAGAAGTTTGTGGGGCAGCGAGAGGAAAATGGGAATAAAAGTATTCCCATTTTTATAGACAAGGAAAATGAGTCTCAGTAAGGGATAAAATCACCAAGTAAATGTTAGAGCCAGGATCAGATCAAGCCTTCCCATTCCAGGGCAAGGCCTCTTTCTATTACACAGGCCAGTTCCCTGTGATGTCTTTTTCTTTCTTGCCATATGGTCCCTGGGACCCTGGGAACTCAGCCTGCTTTTATTTCTTCTATGGATGAAAAACACCTAGCATAGCAAATTCCATAGTGAGAATGCAGTAAATGTTAGCTGCAAATGCTATTATTATCATTACTGTTACTATTGAAATCTGCCACCAGCTATTCCACCTCTTTCTACCATCTTTCTCCTAGGCTGACTCCAGGGTCAGATGTAGTCTATCTGGCTCCCAGCTTCCTTGCTGCCCTCCAAACAAACTGACAGAGGCTTTCTATTTTTGGTGACTTGCTGCTAATCTCTATAAGAAAATAGAGAAGGGATAGCAAAAACAATAAACATTTAAAGTCATTATTAGCCTGTATCTGCAGTGTTAACAGGATCAGACACAGATTAGCAAGAGAAAAGTATATTTAATGTACATAAAAAATACTTCCAGCTACCTTTTTCCTTTCCAATTTAAAATGAGGCTGAGAGTTGGCATGGAGTTTCATAAGCTATCAGCAAAACTGTCTGATGAGGACTTGTCTGAGAAAGCAAGCCACAGAAAACAAAAACCAATAAAAGTTATTATTTCTCTGGGCTTTCCACTGTCCAAAGTAGCCATAGAATAAATAAGAAGTGGAACGGATTACGCATTTGTTTTGCTTCAAATGCATTTTCCTTCTCTTCTAAATATAATAAGAAGCAGTGGCTAACAGAGTTACTCACTGAGGGTGAGCTGAACCAAGACAGACTAAAAATAAGAAACAATCTAAGCTCCCTGGTCCTCAGTGATTGTGCGAGTATGGGAAGGCTGTTGCCAGCATGTAGGCGTATTTATAAAGACCACAGCCTGTTCTCTTGTCAGAATGCACTAACTTCCACCAATGATGATGGATTTATGGCTACCCATCAACTAAAAAAATAGACTTCAGGAACAAAAAACAGCAGGAACCAGATAGAGGGTTGGATGTAGATAACACATACATTTCTTCAGATGAATCCACCTTTGTCTTTCCTGCTGTCTTCTGTCATTTGTGGGCATATATAACGTAACATATCTATAATTATATGTATATGTGTGGGTAAGAGAAAGAGGCAGCTAGAGACAGAGAGTGTCTGACTTTTTTGGGACTGGATGGGAAGGAAATTGATGTTAGCAGTTTCTGTTCCTTAAAGCCATCGGCTTTGTTTTTCAAAGTATGGTTTTCCTGGTAAAAGATTCCTTGCCTGTAATGTGACTGAATCACTCATCTTACTTTAATAAAAATGTGAACCAAATGCTAGTGGCTCTTCACCCTGGGAAATGACACAATGGTTAGGCTTTCTCAACTCGGATGCTTATCTTTCAGTGGGACTCGCAGGCATACAAAAGGAAAGGAAAAAGATAAAAAATACCCCAGTGACATCAAAGGATAAACCTGCCCAATTTCTTTTAGGCATAAGTATTCTCGAAGACAAAGTCTGGTCTTACTCACCGGAGTTTGGATAAGGTACTTGGTTTGCCCATTGATGGGTGGCCTTCAACTGGGCACCAGCTCTTTACGCCTCAGTTTCTTCCTCTGTCATGCCTCACGTACAAATGATCGGGGTCGATTAGACTAAGTTAAATATACTTTAAAGTATGTAAGATTTATACCTTTTGAATTTTGTCATGTTCATGTATAACCCATTTAAAAAATTAAGAAGACAAAAGTATGAGCAGTGGGAAGACATCAACGGGTCTTTAAAAAGTAAGACCGTTCAGAACTATAAAAAATTGCAAATTTTTTGTCTCAGTAATCCTCAGGGTTCTATTTGGGTCTAACATTCTAGGATTCTCTAATTGTAATTCTCTGTGGTTAAGGCAGTAACCTAAAGAACTGGTAGGACGTAATTTGCATCTAGGTAGCACATAACTTGCTAGAAGAGTGGGATGCTATGAAACCCATGTTATTGTCTGCTAGTGCAGTATACATAATAACTAAGGACATGAGATTTGGAATTAAGACAGGCCTGGGTTCACAATGCCTCTGTTGGGACTTCCCTGGTGGCGCAGTGGTTAAGAATCCGCCTGCCAATGCAGGGGACATGGATTCAAGCACTGATCCGGGAAGATCCCACATGCTGTGGAACAACTAAGCCCGTGAACCACAACTACTGAGCCTGTGCTCTACAGCCCACGAGCCACAACTGCTGAGCCTGCATGCCACAACTACTGAAGCCTGCGCGCTCTAGGGCCTGCATGCTGCAACTACTGAAGCCCGAGCACCTAGAGCCCGTGCTCCACAACAAGAGAAGCCACCACAATGAGAAGTCCGCATACCGCAACAAAGAGTAGCCCCCGCTCGCCGCAACTAGAGAAAGCCCGCACGAAGCAACGCAACTAGAGAAAAGACTCAATGCAGCCAAAAATAAATAAAATTAAAAAAAAAAAAAAAAAAAGCAAGCAAGGAGGCCAGCCAGCCACCCAGCCAGCAAGCAAGAAGATGCAGCCAGTCAACTCTGCATCTTCCTTCAGAAACCTATTTCCATGTCCCTCATTCTCAGTGGCTCTATCTGCCCTCTCTAAATCACCTTGTTTTGTCCATAATGAAAAGAGTTTGAAAAGCTGATAATCATCTTTTAAAATCCTTTACAGGCTTCTGGATCTTATTATAATGCCCCTTGGCCCTTCCTGATATCAATACATGCTCACAGTTTGGGCCCAATGGGGGCACAATAAGATTATACATCCCTTCCAATGAGGGCAGGGGTGGGGGGAAAAACACCTATCAAAGTCAGGGCTAAAACTGATTAGTTACAATGCTAATCAGGCCTCATTTTTCTTTAGTCATAGTTATTGATGGTTTTCCTTCCTTTCTACAACCTAAGGTGATTCTCTGTTTCCTCCTGGGAACAGTGTGCCTGAGCAGAAGGGAAGGCTCAGAGACTTGGAACCCTGCCTTGGCTCTGCTGGACTACCTCACTTGAGCATGCTATTTACTCTTTAGGCCTCAGTTTCTTTATCTGTAAAATGGAGATAACAATCAGTTACCTACCTGACAGCAAAAGGCCAGATCTATGATCCTGTGATTCCCAAGGCTCTTTCAAGTTATGGAGCTACAAAATGGACTAACTTCCAATGCTGAGGACAATGAAAATGGATTTTCCAGGTGTCTGTACCCTACACAATAATACCTAACGTATTTAAAACTTAACTAATAGGCAATCTCAAATATCTAAATGCCAATAAGCCTCCAAGTAGGCAAGACAGATGTCACAAAGTTCGCACATTAAAGCTTATGTGGTTAACTTACAGGCTTCTGAGAAATGTCCTGATTATGCTCACAGTTTTAATAAGCTTGGCCATCTAGTTTCTAAACCCAATACAGACTAGACAAAGTCACCTGGGAGAGGAAAAGGAACTATAAAAGGCGGGTGCAAGGACAGCAATGAGAAATTAGGCATTAACAGCATGATAGAAACATGATAGAGAAGCAGGAAAAAATATTTAAAATACAATCGATGCTTTTAGGGTACACTTCAATAAGCTCTGATGGCAGCAGTATTTTCCAGCATAACGTAATTTATAAGTATATACTTAGATGCCAAGATAAGTTCTATTTAAGAATGCAGGGGGCTTCCCTGGTGGCGCAGTGGTTGAGAGTCCGCCTGCCGATGCAGGGGACACGGGTTTGTGCCCGGTCCGGGGAGATCCCACATGCTGCGGAGCGGCTAGGCCCGTGAGCCATGGCCACTGAGCCTGCGCGTCCGGAGCCTGTGCCCTGCAATGGGAGAGGCCACAACAGTGAGCGGCCCGTGTACCGCAAAAAAAAAAAAAAAAAAAAAAAAGAATGCAGGGAACAGTATTTTATACCTATATCTACATATAGATATATATAAATATATTTTGAAAAGATTTCCATGTACATTACAAACAACAAAAATTTTTGGTACTCTAAGTATAAAACAGGCTGTAAAACTGTAACTCTTCTTCTGAGTTTTTCTATATTTACTGTTTCTGAGCCATTTATTTATCCTGGTGTTGGTTATTTGTTTTTAAGCTACCTTCCTGAGTCCTATACACCCATTACCTCATTTAATCCCTCATAACAGTCCTATTAGGTAAATATTGTTGTTCTCATTTTACTTGCAGATGCAGGGAGGTTAAGTCATTTGCCATTCAGGCTTTGAACCATGGGTCTGCCTGAATCTAAAGCATGTGCTTTTAAATATTCCATGACTTATTAATGATATATGTGTCTGTTTGCCCCATTATCACCAAAAGATTGAATCTTGAGAGTGAGGACTTTTATGTGCCACAGGGACTGGTACATAGTGGGCACTTAGAAAATGTTCCATGGACTTTATCTCTATGCCTCCTTACATAGATCCCAAGCCCTTAAAGGCAACATAGTATATCCCAATGTATCTCCAAGGATAGTTCATGGATCATCTACATCCCAGACCTACAGAATCTGAATCAGAATCCTCAGGGTTAGGATGTGTGAATGTGCATCTAAACAAATAGCTCAGGTGACTTTTATGTATATCAAAGTTTGATGGGACTTCCCTGGCGGGCCAGTGGTTAGGACTCCACGCTTCCAATGCAGGGCGTGTGGGTTCCATCCCTGTTCTGGGAACTAAGATTCCACATGCTGCTTGGCATGGCCAAAAACTTAAAAGAAAAAATTTTTGAGAACTATTGACCTAGTGCTTGAAAGCACATTCTTTGGAGTTAGTCAATCCTGGCTTCAGATCCCAGCTCCACTACTTAAGAGCTGAGTGATGTGGGGCAAATTAGTTACTTACATTCTTTGAGCTTCAATTCCATCATCTTTAAAATGGAAATAACAGAAACACCTACCTCACATGGTTCTTGAAGGGATGAAGTTCGCCAGGAATTATAGAACATCTACTGTGTGCCAGATACTCTGCTCTTTTAGGTGCTTGGGATATATTAGGGAACAAATAGACAAGTTCTTTGCCCTCCTGAAGCTTACCTTATATTGGAGAAGACAGATAAGCAAAATAAATAACTATAGAGTAAGTTATTGATAAGTTTAACGGAAAAAATAGAATAGAGCAAGTCAAATAGGGAGTGTGAGGTAGTAGTGGTGGCATCATTTTATAGAAAGGAGTCTAGTTCAGTTTCATGAAGAAGGTAATGCCTAAGCAAAGACTTGAAGAAAGTTAAAAAGTAACCTAGGCAGACATCTGACGGAAAAGCATTCCAGGCAGAGGGAATAGCCAATGCAAAGGCTATATGGAGGAAACATACCTATTGGGTAAGAAGTACAGCATAGAAGCCAGTGTAGCTACAGCCAAGAAAACAAGAGGGAAAGGACTAAGGAATAGGGTTGGAGAAATAACTGGGACCAGTTCATGTGTGGCCTTTTAGGCCTACATGTAAGGATTAAATAAGATAGTCATGTTAGGTGCTTAGAACAGTACATGGTACATAGTAAACACTTAATGGATGGTATCTACATCTGTATTTACATTAACATCTTCTGGTCCCTAAGCAGAGCTAGTCTGGGAGGTCAGGCTACAGGGACTATAGCAGGTTTTATGTACTTTGGTGGGGTTACAGAATCCTTCAACGTTTCCAAAAGTTCAGAAATCAAACAGATCAAAGGCCTGGGTGATCCCCAGCAGCAAGTAGAGATGGTTAATTCTCTGCAGGTGCTCAGAAAACTGAACTAACAGAGACACACAAAGTCAACATAGCATCAATAAAAGACAGGGAAAGAGTGGGGTGTGGATGGGGTGGGCTTGGCTAAAGGCTGAAACCAACAGAAGAGGCGTTAGTAATGTAAGAGGAAAAGCAGTGGAGTGTGGAAGCATCACAGCAGATGAAAAACATTCTAATATCAATGAGACCACAAAGTCAGGAGAATAATGACTACAAACTGCTGGGGAGTAAGCCAGGGAGCCCAGCAACATGAATACACTTGTATGGGGGGAAAAGCAAATTAAGAGATTCAGGCAAAACTATCCCGTTTCCTGGTGGAGGAGGCTCTTTAATCTTTAATATCTCTCTCCTGACACTAGGCACTGATCTTGCCCCAACAAGACAAAGGATAGCGTCTGAGAAGCTATTACTTCTCGATTCGGCAAAGGACTTCTGAGGAGACGAGTGCCACGTGGCTGCCAGGTTAAAAGGATGTGTTCTTTCAGCCCTCCCATTTCACAGCTGGCGATGTCGGTGCTAGGACACACCCCCCCACCCTCCAGGGCTCTCCCAGTGGGAACAGCTGCCTGCAGGGCCCCGGAGCTCTGGAGAGGGGTGTGGTCTTTTTGGGAACTGGAGGCAGGCAAGAGTGTAATCAAGGCCGGACAGATACCCAGGCTGGGCTTTAAACTGCTTTACATTTTTGTGCCAGTTTCTTCTGGCACCTGCCCTCGGGAAAGCTAAGCCAGGTACTATCGAGTGGAAATCTGGAAGTGGGCATCCGTTGTGGCCTCAGTTACGCCAGCTTGCCAAGGAAGGGTGAAGTGCTTGGTCTCCATGACCCTGACCTAACCTGCTCCATAGGTAACTTAGGTGTTACTTTCAGTTTAGTCTGAGTCAGAAGAAGTGAAGAGCAACTCGCTTTATGTGATGTTCAACTCAACACATTCAGTTTGGAATTGAAACCATTATGAAAACCAGTATGAGAAACCTTGTATTTTTATTCCAGTCCT
Organism: Monodon monoceros; assembly: GCF_005190385.1. Classification (NCBI taxonomy): domain Eukaryota; kingdom Metazoa; phylum Chordata; class Mammalia; order Artiodactyla; family Monodontidae; genus Monodon; species Monodon monoceros. The sequence goes on along the minus strand of NW_021703784.1, from coordinate 94,333,473 downwards.
CAAAGTATCTGTCAGTCTGCTTTCACCATCTCCTGATAGTAACCATATATTTGCTTTGGGGGTTCTTAATTGCTCCATTCCTACCTATTTATTCAGTTAATAAATATTCAGTGCCAACTGTGTTCCAGGGGCTATGCTAGGCTCTGCAGAAACAGCAATGCATACGACAGAAATCCCTATTTTCATGGAACTTACATTCCAGTACGTGTGTGTGGGTGAAGAGATAAATAAAATACTTGTACAGAGAGATAAGGGCGATGACATAAGTAAAACGGGGTGGTGTGATGTGGAGTGACTGAAAGTGAGATACTAGATGGGGTGGTCAAGGATAAGCTCTTTGAGAAGGTGTCATTTGAGCTGGGGTCTAACCGGATGAGAAGAAGCCAAGCATGCGATCTGCGGAAAGAAGAAACAGCACGTGCACAGGCCGGGAGATGGGAACCAGCAGCAAGAGTGTTTTGCTTCCCATTTCCCTACTCTGCACACACATACTACTTCTCTGTCTCTGGCACATTACAATCTGTTAAAGAAATTGCTCTATGAGGCCTGGGAAAGGAATGATATTGAACGAAACGTAATTCCAAGGTTCACTGATTACTGGAGACACATATTGGCACTGGCAGAGGATTGGGAGCTTAACTAGGTACTCTGATCCCAGAGGAAAGATAAGGCGAGGACTCTAGAAACGGCTCTTTCCCCCTTTGCTGCCGCATTTCCCTACTATGGTTAATTGGCAAAGCAGTCCATGTGAATGAGTGCAGGATGTCCAAATTGCAGCACTGTTTCACACATCATCATTTCAAGTCACCAACTGACAGGATTTAGCACTCTGTGTCTGGCAGCAACCAGCAGTGAAGCGGAGAGAATTCCACTGGATTATCCAAAGCATCCGACCCGCAATTGAGGAGTGAGGAGAGCATTAAAAAAGCACACAACAACTCCTGAATGGTATAGTGAGCCATTTCGACATCGAACAGACACACACAAATATCCAGCCGCCTCTGAGGCCAAAGGTCAATTTCTTGTGCTTGTCCCTGATCTTCAGAATCTGTTCTTGATCTAAGCTCAGTCCCTCATTTCCAAGCAGAGTCAGGCCAGATGGGCTGCTCTAGGGCAATACTCCCTTGTCTGACTCCAGAGGAGCGTTAGAGATGAAGTGGATGATAGCAGGGTCAGTGGGAGAGGAAGAGGGTACAGTCAGAAGGCAGGACACGTCCTCGAAAGATAAAGTTTTGATAGATTGGTTTTTCAGCTGAAGAAGCTGATCTTTATCTTCGGCAAGCCCACCACAGATCCCACGTTTGGGATGAGGGGATAGAATAAAGCAGCAAATTTCCATCTAACAAGAAGTAGACAGTACTGAACTGCCCCTGCTTTGTGGATTTCTGAACTTTCTAATTCTCTTAGTCAAGTCCGAGACTTCCCATATGCCTCATCCTTCTCCCCTCTAAGCCCTTCTCACACAGCTGTTAGGTAAGATTTACTAGATAGAATGTGTTTGCAAAATCTGTTTTGTTCATTGGAACATGTTTATCTAGAAGGGAAAAAAAAAAACCTGTCCCTTCTCACTATTTACTTTTTGGTGACTGTCTTCTGGGATTTGGAACTGGATAAACAGATGGCCTTCACAGAAGGTATCAGGCGGAACGCCAGGGTGTGTATATATATCTTGATCTCAGTGTATATATCACAAATAGTCCTCATCCACACAGCTGTGCTGGTTTTGGAGGGAAGTGAGGCGACAGCATCCTCTGGATGAGAGGACTCCCACTGCCCCAAGGTGTAGTGCTCCAAGGGCTCCCTCCAAGGAGCACCTCCCTGGTGGAATCTTGGGCTACAGGATGCCAGATGGTTTCTAGAGTTCCAACCCCAGATATATGACCCCAATTTCATTTTCTGGCCTCTGGCTGTGGTAATTAAGGTTGTGCCAGATTCAGAACTGTTGCTTATGATTTGTACTGGGTTTGTTTGATATATATGGGTGCCCACAATGTGCTGAGTGTTTGCATCGTCTATAGTGATTAGTGAGCTTCGAGCACCTCTGCAATACACTGGATGCCTCTGTGTTAAGGGCATGCCTGTGAGGGTTGTGGTAGTGTGTGTGTGTGTGTGTGTGTGCACGCACAAAAGTCGTGGAAGGCCTGAAACACAATTATTTTCCAGGCCACGGGAAAAGTATAACTGCTAGAGGGAACAGGGTACAGCGGTCCCTCATGTGATAGCAGGCTGCTGCTGACAAGGGGTTGGGAGGGGAGCGGAGAAGCAGTTTCCTCCTGATTTTTTGACATTCTCTGACATAAATGTCTACTGTGCGGGTTGGTGGTGGAGGAAGTAACTCCATAATTGATATGTTTCAATTCCAAGGTTTGAAGAAACCTCATTACATTTCAGGGGACTCTTCTAATAGCCAAAAAAAAAAAAAAAAAAATCTTCATTTGCTTCACAGAATAGGGTTCAGGTGTATGTTTTCTTCACCCCTGGCAAAATTACTTTAAATAAACATGAAAATAAAAGATGACTGTACTGCCCAGACAGAGAACTGGTGCCAAACAGAGCCAACTCAAAACCCCCAGAAATCCCAAACAAAAAAACCTCCCTGGGCTTCCCTGGTGGCACAGTGGTTGGGAGTCCGCCTGCCGATGCAGGGGACATGGGTTCGTGCCCCGGTCTGGGAAGATCCCACATGCCGCGGAGCGGCTGGGCCCGTGAGCCATGGCCGCTGAGCCTGCGTGTCTGGAGCCTGTGCTCCGCAACGGGAGAGGCCACAACAGTGAGAGGCCCGCGTACCACAAAAAAAAAAAAACAAAAAGAAACCTGCCTGAGATAAAGTGGTTGCATTCATCAGGTTCAGGTAGCTCAAAGACAAGAACATGAAATGATTAGACTCTAACAGACCAAGGTGCTGGAGGTAATGGGACCTCATAGAGACCGAACAAAAGATTCTGTTTCTAACAAAGGTTCTGCAGACCTTTATACTACAGTGAGCAGTGAGCGTGAGGGATGCTGCCCAGGAAATGAAAGGACTCAGTCGTTCCTCTTCAGTGAGCGGAGACCAGGAGGAGTGTTCCAGGGCACTCTCACAAACACTCTTTAAGAATACCATCCAGAGCCTTTGATTCAAGGAACATGCTGAAGAATAAACAGCCTATTAATCTGAGTTTTCTGGTGCGCCTGAGTATACAAAGCAGCAATGAACTAACCCCTTGGCTCTCGCCAATGTCCCAACGGCGCCCCATCCGCTGCTCCACCGCACTGCTCTGCTCCCCCTCTCCACCGCTGCATGCAATTTGTCCCTGGAAAAGCTTTAGGTTTTGGGGGCGCTGATGGTTTCAACTAAGGATGCCCAGGCCAAACCCAGGGTTCAAAGAACTGGAAACAGCGCATCCTTGTTTGGCCATAAGTAGCATAACCATGTGACTTCAGGCTCAAATGAGAACTGTGCGGTAATGTGACTGGGTGAGGAGACACAGTCATCAGTCTGCCTCTCTCTGAGCCAAGTTGACAGCCACAGGCCTGGGAAAGGAAGGCGCAATTTCAATTGCTTCCCAGTCTTGGTTACCTTGGTGGCGGGAAGGGCTCCTGCATGGGTGGGCTTTGGGTGCTATTCTGTGGAAACATTCCTGGGCATTTTGCCTAAGTAAAAATTACCAAGTAAGGTCCCTGAGTTTTCAAGGAGGAAAGGAGAAGAAAGATAAGTGGCTGTTTCACTCTCAGACGCTTTCACTGTGAGTTGTTCTTTAAAAACAATCAGGTATAGCTTTTGTGATAACAACCATCTGAGGAAGGATCAGGGTCTCCTTTCCGCCCCCCAGGAAATCATAGATAAAGAAGCTGATGGTATGAACACTGAGAAATAAACCAGGGTTCAGTTGTTGAAACAGTGTAACTAAGGCTAGGATCATAGGCTCAAATCAGCCTTGAGAGTCAGGCGGCTTCTTTGTGTCCCATAGTCACTGATCTCACACAAGGTGTGTGCTTCATCATAAAAGGAACTGGCCTGGTGAGCTGGATAAATCAGTATCAGTGCTACCCAACACACACACACACAAAATCTCAAAGTACACATCCCACTGACCTCAAATTTATATACACAGGGAAACACATCTAGTGAAAGTTTCCTTTCTAAAAATAATTTCAAAGAGGTGCTCTGACTAAAACAATTAATTCTGAAGTCCTCTGATTCTACTTTCAGAGAACTACTTTGTGTTTGGTCTGTTGAACTAGAGAAGAAAGGGCACACATCATAAATTTATTTATTTTTGGCTGCACTGGGTCTTCATTGCTGCGTGCGGGCTTTCTCTAGTTGTGGTGAGCAAGGGCTACTCTTCATCGCGGTGCATGGGCTTCTCATTGTGGTGGCTTCTCTTGTTGTGGAGCACGGGCTCTAGGCATGCGGGCTTCAGTAGTTGTGGCACACAGGCTCTAGAGCACAGGCTCAGTAGTTGTAGCGCACGGGCTTAGTTGCACCAGGGCATGTGGGATCTTCCCGGACCAGCGCTCGAACCCGTGTCCCCTGTACTGGCAGGCGGATTCTTTACCACTGCGCCACCAGGGAAGCCCAAGGGCACGCATCTTACAAAAGAGGAGGAACAGCACAGAAGCTCACATACTTTCCGTGATTGACTTTGAGATGCCATAGAATGCAGTGATTAGACTGGCATTTGCAGAAAGCATGGATCTTGCAGTCAGACAGATCTATTGTAGATCTGTCACTTGCTGCGTGTAATCTTAGACATGTCACATAAGATCAGTGAGCTTCAACTTCCTCACCTGTGAAATGGGAATCACCCTCATGGGATTATATGTGGATTATATAACGTACGAAAAATGTTTAGTGCAGTGCCTGGGACACAGTAAGTGCTCAATAAATTACAGCTGTCCTTATTACTCTTTGAATCTTCTAAATACAGGCACAGGAATCAAACATGACTCTGGGGAGGGACCTAACTGGTAGTTGGCACATGAGCTACATGAAACACAAGTTTCTTCATCTCTCTATTGGACTGGGCTTAGAAGGTCTCCAGATCTTCCCTCAGTACGCTGGAAACAAGAGTTTGAGTTTCATGGGGTTATTGATGAAAGGACCATGAGAGATTAAATCCTAGTACTCTGGGGACCTCCATTTTGACTTGCAGATGGACCTGGCATTTTCCCATCCCAGAGTCTGGCTGAGCAGATACAGCCTTCTTCCTCTAGGCTTCCACCTGTTGAGACAAACAGATGTATTCTGAACACAAGAGGGGCCTTGCAAGTACAGATCTGGTATCAGACAGCCTTTCCCTGCAGCATTCCTGGGGTTGTAAAATGACAGACATTCCAGCAGGCTGAATCTAACCCTTCCTGCCCTGTAACTCGGGGCCTTATGAAGCTGCTTCTTGTGATTAGAGCCATCAGTACCTCACTCCAAGACTGTGAGGTGGACTTCATTAATATTGATGAGTTGCAGCTCGTTAACCTCATTTGATGTTTATTTACAACCATTCTTCTCATATGCTAATGAGTGACACTGGGCTCTTCAGATAGAAAGGAGAGAACTGGACCCTCTCTGCCAGCATCTCCTTGGCAAACTCCTGTCCCTTGAAAGAGAAGTTTGCACAGAGGGAATGATGCCAAATGGAGGGAATGCAGCAGAGAGGATAAAATGATGTGAAAAGAATGTCTGCAATGTGATGCGGGAGAGAGAAGCCCAGCTGCTGGGGCCATGGTGTGACTGAGGTTTGGTTACACCCACCTAGTGGGTAACAAAAAGAAGCTGAAGGGTGGGGATCTGAGGAACTATGAAAGGGACAATATGTTAGGTTTTGGAACTGGGGTGGGAAGTGGAGATGAGTGGGCCCCCTGTGGATCAGGGGGCTTGAAGGCCTCTCTCCAATTCATTTCACTTTCTTCTAAGAGCTTAAGGAAATCGAAAAACGGGATTGGGGTAGATTTCTGTAAGACAGTTAAATGCCCACAGCAACTAATGCTTAGCAAATGCTTGGCTTGGAGAAAGAGTATTCATTGTCCAGACCATCACTGTGAAATGGGTAAGCAGGGAGGAAAAAAAATCACTGTTTCTCTTTCCTCCAAGTTATGGTTATGTTATGTATATTGAAGAATAGTATAATCAAACAAGGAAGAGTCAGAGACTAGGGGAAAATATTTTTAGAAAATATGGCCATTCTATTGTTTCTGGGATACAGAACACAGGGCCTCTTCCAAATTTCATAGTACGTAGCAAGTCAATTTTGAGACGTCCCATCCATTAAAAAGGTATGAAAGACTATATAAGACATATGAGGGGGATGGAAGGATATATAAATGTTTATTAATATCAGCAGCAACATCAAACTTCAAATTTCTTAAACATTTAAACATCAATCCCCACTACATTTCTTGTCTTCACTCCTTTGCACTTTACATTGCTATTTAGACAACTATTCCCTTCCTGCCTGCGGGGTCCATACCCTCCCTTTTCTCTCAGTCTGACGTTTTCTGTGAAGCACTTTGAAGATTGTTCCTATCCTTGATGTGCCTTTCTGTAAGGCTAAAGAGGTAGGAGAAAAAAGGAGTCTCTTACCTTAAGGATTTAACCACATTTAAGTACAAAGTATCGGTTCTAAAAGGGTAGATTTTATGTTTGAGTTGTTTGTGTGAGATCATTACCCCTTAGGGTACAAATTTAATCTCTTTCAAGTTTCTTATGAACTCAGTTTCTGTTGGAGTGAAGGAATCAATAGCAATCTGCATTCAGCCTGACAATGGGCAGCTCACCTATACTTAGGGACTGACATGTCCAGAAGAGTAATTGACAACTGTATGCTTGTTCTAGACTACAGCAGTGTTTCCCAACCTTTGAAAATCCTGCCCCCCCCAGCATTTTCATACATTTTTTTTCCAAGTCCCCCTCCCGCAGAGAAATTTTCATACCATAGATATACTGTATGTCTATTTTTTTAAGCGGAGGGCCACAAACCACTGTAATATTTAATTTTTTTGCCTCTCAAAGAACCAATATTTTCCCCCTTCAGAGCAATATTGCTCCCACTGAGAATGCATGTTCCAGAGACTTTTTAAAAAGTATATCATCTGATTTCCAGGGTTGAACCCAACATTCTCCCAAAGTGAACCACAAAACACAATTACACCACTGTTCTGATTTCAGAAAAAGAAAGAAAAAAGGGTATCTTTGTGCCTATCTAGTGATAGTTGTTCCAAAGAAGAGAGCAAAATCCCTTTTTTCACACTGGACCTGATCTATCCACTGAATAATGGCTTACATTTTGGCTGTGGGTTAACTTTCTACAATACTTCTTTCTGAGTGCTGGAAGAGGTAGTAGATTGTCAAGTCCCTTAGGGACCACCAAATAGTTCACTCTTCTAAACGTCAACAATATATTCCCTTGTAAGAGTAGAATTAAGTTCATTATCTCATTAAACTTCTCCCAAACTCCAGAGGAAGACAGTGATTGGTATTGATATTCCCCTTTTACAATCAGAGAAATGATATCATCGAGAGATTAGGTAGCTTAATTTAGGTCACAGGGACTGACATTTCTTCATATAACTGTCTTATCTGTCATATAAGGTCACTCTGAGGTTTCTAGACCTCATGTCTTCTGGTTCCTACTTTAATCTAGGATCATGGTACTCTGCTAGAGAAAAGTTTAAGAAGGTTGTTCTGCCACTGACAACCCCTTTTCTCCATCTGATGACAGAAAAGCAAAAGAAGGTGCTAACAGATAAGAACTGACTGATGGGGAGAGAGGAAGAGGACTCAGGCTATTACCCTAAAGGTTTCTATTTCACAAGCAAATGGCTTAGGAACCACAGTACACTGTATAGGGAGGTTCAAAAGTTTTTTCTTTTCTAAGATGAATACCATCATCTTTGTAGGGTTCAGATGAGACAGAGTAAACCATGATATGTTCCTCAGAAGATAACAAAGACTCAAATCAAGAACTCCCACAGAGGACTTCCCTGGCGGTCCGGTGGTTAAGACTCTGCGCCTCCACAGCAGGGGGCATGGGTTCGATCCCTGGTCTAACCAAGATCCTGTGTGCCACGTGGCGCAGCCAAAAAAGAAAAAGAAAAGAAAAAAAACAACTCCCGGGGCTTCCCTGGTAGCGTAGTGGTTGGGGGTCTGCCTGCCGATGCAGGGGACGCGGGTTCGTGCCCCGGTCCGGGAGGATCCCACGTGCCGCGGAGCAGCTGGGTCCGTGGGCCATGGCCGCTGGGCCTGCGCGTCCGGAGCCTGTGCTCCACAACGGGAGAGGCCGCAGCGGTGGGAGGCCCGCGTACCGCAAAAAAAACAAAAACAAAAACAAAAAACAAACAACTCCCACAGGCAGTCTTCAAATAACATGAGAAATTCATATTTTATTTAGTAGTCGTGGAAACTGACCACAACGTAGAACTATCCATATTGAAACTCACCATAAGTGAGTGAGAGTTGGCAAATCAAATAAAAAAGTACTATCTAAAAGGGCTCTTCTCTGTAAACTAGGCTTAGGCTCATTTTAATTTTCCCAATTAAATCAGTGTTAAAATTCCCTCAAAATAATATACAACTTATTCGTTCTAAAGAATAACTGACTTCAAGAGATAAAGTCCATCTCATGACTTCAAGTAGATCTGTATGTAATTAAGTCCTCACTACCAGAGTCTACTCTATTAAAACAAAACAAAGACTTCAGGGAAGGTTATTCTGCAATATTGCTTAGGAACCTAACACGACATTGAATAACATTATCTCTAATAAATCTCCCTCATATGTGACCTCTGTCCCTCACATTGCAATAGTTCATTCCTTTTTGTTTGAAGAGGTGGAGATGAGCTAATGGTGGGTTAAATGCTTTAACTTTTATTCAGAATGCCCAGAGCCAAAAGATACACCCTAGATCAATGCAAACACATTAAGGAGAATTTCAAAGTAGTATACACATTTAGCTCAACTAGCTTCTGATACAGAAATGTTATGCTAGCCATTTCTTTTGCTATAAACCAGAACAAATTTGAGAGAGGGCCAAAAAAAATACAAAAACAAAAATGAAAACAAAAAAACTTCACACTTTGCCTCAAAAAATGAAACTATAACTATTTTGGACTAAAATAAAAACTAGAGAACACAAGGTATGGAAATCTAAAAAGTGATTCTGGGACTTCCCTGGTGGCGCAGTGGTTAAGAATCCTCCTGCCAATGCAGGGGACACGGGTTCGAGCCCTGGTCCCAGAAGATCCCACATGCCGCAGAGCAACTAAGCCCGTGCACCACAACTACTGAGCCTGCGCTCTAGAACCCACGTGCCGCGACTACTGAAGCCCACGCGCTTAGAGCCCGTGCTCCGCAACAAGAGAAGCCACCGCAGCGAGAAGCCTGCGCACCGCAGCGAAGAGTAGCCCCTGCTCGCCGCAGCTAGAGAAAAGCCCGCGCACAGCAACGAAGACCAAATTCAGCACCCCCGGCAAAAAAAAAAGTGATTCGTTTGTTACAGAAGAGGGATTTAAGTGAAAAATCATTTCCTACCGGCTACCATAAAACAGGAACGAAGAGGGGGAGGGGCAAGTCCTTTAAAGTCTTGGACATCAGAACAAAGGATCCGACTTGGAGTAGGTGAGAAGAGAAAGAGAGCCCCACCGAAATCCCGTTCCTGTTGGTTGCAGCAGCTGTCAGTGAATTGGAAAGGGCAGTGAGCAGGAATGAGCACCACTGTGCTCCAGTCTTGATTTGCTAATTTCAGAAGCATCTGTCTATCTTGTTCTACCTACATAACTAGTTAAAGAAATAATCCTAGTTTCAGGAAAAGGCTAATTTTTTTCACTGGCAGGTGACCAGAGAAAACACATTCTTCAACGAGCAGTATAATAAGGCAATAAAAACAAGACGGTACTCATCAAACATTTTTATCTGAAGTGCTCAAAACACATGCCAGTGTTATACCCAGTTCCCACTTCCCCTTCACCATCTTCCCATAGCAAAAGCAACCTTCTGTAGGAAGGATGTCTCCTCTGCCTATCGATGTAAGTCTGAATATAACTTTAGGAAAAGGACCTCCCAAAGAGGTTGTGGATGGGGACGTGTAGGATTCCTCAGGGTGCCAGATCCTCCAAGCCCTCGGTAAAGACTTTGCTCTACCACTTCAAAGGCAGTGCGGGTAAAGTCCCTCTTGGTAGCCACAGATGCTGCCAAGAAGAACAATTCTTCATTTGGGCCAGGTACCAAAGGGAGAATTCAGAAGGAAAAGTAAGAAGGCATTTTCCCATCCAGAGATAAGTAAGGAAACAGACCCACTGACTCACTAATCTCTTTTTCTAGAGGTGGTATTGTTATCCTGGTTTTATGCTCAATGAACAGTGGTGTGGAAAGTTAAGTGTTCAAGAAGTAATTTGCTCAAAGTTGCAAAGTAGGTCTGTAACAAAGAGCATTATAGAATCCAAGGGTCAACTTCAGTGATAGATGTGGGTTATCAGAAGGGCCCTTACAGGTTTGAGAATTAGAAGTTGGAATACTTTTTTTTTTTTAATGGAGAACAGGAATGTGTAGGAAGACCTTAGGCCAACAATTTATCACGATACAGTGGTCCAACCCCACGGGGACAGAGATCAAAAGCAATTTTATAATGCAAGGTTTAAGTAATTAACAGGTAGTTCCATAGTTTTGCACAAAACACATAATTAGGTTACTATGGAACAGTGAAGGTCGTGAGTATGTCACAGATACTTGGTCTTAAAAGTTTGAGGAATATGGTTAAAATAAACATTCCAAGTAGTGGCTATTTCCTGGGCCTCTGGCACAGATGTCTGAAGTCCTGCTCTGGATAAGATGAAGAGACTTTCTCCCCAGAGTAGTATGCTGAGCACATAAGATGTTCTTTGCTTCATTGGGATATCTAGAAGAAGCCAGTAGGGCTGCACTCAAGTACTAAATCTTGTGGACTGGATGACTTGAAATTTCAAATTTTTGATGGTTTGAAGTAGATGCCTTTTATAAGAAGAGTTTAAAAAGTCCTAATTCCTCTGTTTTTGAACTTTGGAACAATTTTAATAGTAATATTCTCATTTTTTTTCTGCTGGGCCTTGATATTACAGAAAAATCTTAGAACAATGTAATTGAAAGATGCTTATTAATTTTTAGAGAAAATCAGATAAATATCACCAACTAATCAGTAACCATCCTGAATGAATAGATTTTATAATGAACACGTAAGTCATGATAAAAATAATTAGGATAAAAGGAATCTACATGATTTCATGAAGCCAAAGTTTATAAATATAATTTTCTATTGCTTGAGATAAATCCAATAAATCTGAATGTGACCTTGGCTTGTCATGTCAAGGCACCCAATTAACGTTTGCTTCCCCTCATCCATACTCATTCCTCCAGGCAAGAAAGCAATTAAACTTAGGTGAAAAATCAGTTATCTGTCCACTTTTATGAGGTACCTAGAAGAGGCAAATTCACAGAAAAAGAAAGTAGACTACAGGTTACTAGGGGCCGGGGGTGGGGTAGGGAGAAGCAGGGAATTATTGGTTGATGGGTACAGAGTCTCAGTTTGGGATGATGAAAAAGTTCTGGAAATGGAGATGGTTGCACAATACTGTGAACGTACTTAATGGCACTGAATTGCACACTTATCAATGGTGACTTTATTATGTATATTTTACCACAATAAAAAATGATTTTTTTTTTTTTTTTTTTTGCGGTACGCGGGCCTCTCACTGTTGTGGCCTCTCCCCTTGCGGAGCACAGGCTCCGGACGCGCAGGCTCAGCGGCCATGGCTCACGGGCCCAGCCGCTCCGCGGCATGTGGGATCTTCCCGGACCGGGGCACGAACTCGTGTCCCCTGCATCGGCAGGCGGACTCTCAACCACTACGCCACCAGGGAAGCCCCAAAATGATGTCTTTTTTTAAAAAAAATATCCAGATAAAGCATTCTTCAATCATTCTTTTATAATAATGTGGCTTAGGCAGTTCCCCAAATTTGTCTGTTCATCAGAATCATCTGAAGTGCTTGCTAAAGTTACAGATTCTCTAGCCATACCCCAAAGTGGCTATTTGGGAACTACTGGACCCTAAGGATCATGAAGAGATAACTGGATGCTGTCTGTATTGGGGCACCATGGTGCCAATTCAAGAAGCTTATTAACCTTTAGACCTATTCCTCTGTCCTGTGTTTTTCTTTTGTTTTTGTTTTTGTTTTTATGCGGTATGCGGGCCTCTCACTGTCGTGGCCTCTCCCGTTGCGGAGCACAGGCCCCGGACGCGCCGGCTCAGCGGCCATGGCTCAGGGGCCCAGCCGCTCGGCGGCATGTGGGATCTTCCCAAACCGGGACACGAACCGGTGTCCCCTGCATCGGCAGGCGGACTCTCAACCACTGCGGCACCAGGGAAGCCCTGGTTTTGCGTTTTACAATTTTTTTTTATTGTGGTAAAATACACATAACAAAAACTTCATCGTAACCATTTTAAGCGTACCGTTCACTGACGTTAAGTACATTCACACTGTTACGCAACCATCACCACCATCCGACTCCAGCGCTTTTTATCTTGCAAAACTGAAAATCTATACCCATTAAACAATACCCTCCCATTCCACCAGCTCCTGGCAACCACCATTCTACCTTCTGTCTTTATGGTTTTGATTACTCTAAGTACCTCACATAAGTGGAATCCTACAGTATTTGTGTTTTTGTGACTGGCTTATTTCACTCAGCATGGTGTCCTCAAGGTTCATCCATGTTGTAGCATGTGTCAGAATTTCCTTCCTTTTAAGGTAAGTGATATTCTGTTATATGTATGTACCGCTGTTTGCTTATCCATTGATCCACTGATAGTCATTTTGGTTACTTCCACGTTTTAGCTATTGTAAATAATGCTGCCATGGGCATGGGAGACACAGAGGTGGTAATTCTATTTTTAATTTTCTGAGGAACCACTATACTGTTTTCCATAGCAGCTGTTCCGTTGTACATTTGCACCAACAGTGCACAATGGTTCCAGTTCCAGTTTCTCCACATCCTTGCCAACACTTGTTCTTTTCTTTTCTTAATAGTAGCCCTCCTAATGGCTGTGAGGTAGTACCTCACTGTAGTTTTGATTTTCATTCCCTAATGATTAGTGATGTTGAGCATCTTTTCATTTCATTCATGGCTTATTGATCATTTGCATATCTTCTTTGGAGAAATGTCTATTGAGTCCTTTGCCAATTTTTAAATCAGGGTTGTTTTTTTTATGGTTGATGTCCTTGTGTTTTAACGGTTGTCAGATTTATTTTACACAGAGGGAGATATAGTTTGAACTGCCAATACAGAAGTCATTTTTGAGAGATAGTATGCTGTTGTTTAACTAAGGTTAAACAGTCATTAAGAGCCCTCTCTGTACCAGGCTAGGCACTAGGATTAAAAAATTCAGTAAGTTATGGTCTTTGTGCCCAAAGAACTTAAAGTCTAATAGAGAAGATAAAAACTGATTTCAAAATAATCTTGATAAAGTAATGACAGGGAGGACAGGGTTTAGCCTCCTTGGTGGGTTGAGGTAGAGGGCTGCTGAGGGCAGGTGTTCTAGAGGAGGTGCTACCTGAGATGTGTACTGAAGCGGGAGTTTATCCAGGCGGAAAGATGGGGATGGCAGGGCTACAGGCAGAACCTCAACAAAGGCATCCCCATGGCAAGCAACATGTGAGATGAGAGGAACTACCAGTACTTGAATTCAGTATAATTGGAGAGTAGCTTTTCAGGCAAGGAGTTGCTGGAAACAAGGCTGAAGAGAGAGGCAGAGATCAGGTCACAGAAAGTCTTGTGTGTTTCATTCTATAGATGGTGCGGGCACCTTTAAATGGTTTCAAGTAAAAGAAGAATAATAGCAGCACAGTCAGATTTTCTTCGTATATAGATAACTTGACTGTAAAGGGAGCAGAATTTCAAAGGTTCAAGCGAGAACCGGAGCAATGATAAGGGGAATCGAGAAGAAGGGTCGGGAATCAGGAACTGTTTTGAAGGGGAGAACAGTGGGACTTTTTAGCTGACTGAATGTGAGAGGAAAAGAGGAGTCTAGAATGATAGAGTATAATTTTGGGGAACCCACGAGGAGAGGCAGATTCAAGGGCGAAGGTGAGGAGTTCTGTTTCTGACATACTGAAAATTCGGTGACTGTCAGACATACCAGTAGTGATGTCTGAGGCTGATAGCACACTGCATGTGTGGGTCTGGTGCTCAGGGAGAGTTCAGGGCTAGAAAGTCATTTGCCTAAGGTAGTAGGAAAAGTCAAAGGAGACAAGACTGCTCAGTAACCATGTGTAGTGAGAAAAGTAATGAGCCAAGAATGGAACCCTGGGATATACCAACATTTAAGACGAATACAGGAGAGTAACTTTTTTTTTTTCTTGCCCACCTCCCCTTCCACTGCCGAGAGTAACTTTTTAAAAGACACTGAGGAGGACTGGTCAGAGAAGTAGGAAGAGAGAGGTAGTGGAAAGGGCATAACTTGGAAGCCAAACAGACTGTTTCGAATCTTTTCTCCACTACTTATTGTATGGCCTTGAACAAACTAGTTGTGAGCCTGTGTTTTCTTGTCTATAATATAGAGACACTACCATGCAGATTGTGATGAGGATTAAATGTGATACTGTAGGAATTATAACTTTAAAAAGTGCCTGTCACAATGCCTACCTCACTGTAGGCATTCAACAAATGTTATTTCGTTTTTTTGTTAGTCTGGCCCTTTTATGTTTCTTTCTCTGTAAGTAACAGGAAGTAGGGTATCCTTAGTTTTTATATGTTTTATATAGCTCTTAGGTTAACTAAGGGTCAAATTGGAGACAGCTTGACCTCTGCCCATCTACATTTACTCTAAACTGAAGCCACAAAGATGCAAGAAATTCAGGTTTGCAATGGTACTCTCAATGTTCCCGTAACTACTGCTAATCTACTATGTTATTTCTGTTTTCCCAGGACACTAGTCCTTGGGAGTTACTTTGCAATGAATAGAATGGGTAAATAATAACATATTTGAAAAAGACTAGGAATTCTAACAATTGTTAGAGGTGACACCAGTTTCATTTTTGGCTCAAGGAAGATATAGGAGTTTTATGTGTGGCAGTTACTGAAAAGGTGCTGGAATGCTCCAAAGCATTAACTTTAGAAAAGGAAAAATTCTACATGACTCAAAGATTAGCTTGATAGAGATTTTTTTCTACTGGAAGCTAAAACACTCTGTCAGGCCTGCTTTTAATAATCTGTAAGCTTCAATGAAGCAAGTATCATTTAAAGCTTTGAAGGGAGAGAAAAAAGGGTGTTTCAAGTCCCGCAAACAATTTACTGCTCCAGTATTCCTAATAATCACGTGAGTATTTTTCCTTTTGACTGGAGAGCAAAGGAAAACGGAAACCTGTGGAAACTGGAGTTGGACAAGAAACAAAGTTCATAGATGAAATCCTGTCTTAATACTGGCAAGTGAAACAAGACTCACCCCTTACGTCCTTTGCAAAACTGACCCAGCTCAGTCCCTTTTTTTTCCCCTCAGTGATTTTTAAGTGTCACAAAAGGCTCTTCAGGCCGAATTAAACAATCATGGGAAAGTTCTTTCAGGAAAAAGATGCAATGATTGTT
Organism: Monodon monoceros; assembly: GCF_005190385.1. Classification (NCBI taxonomy): domain Eukaryota; kingdom Metazoa; phylum Chordata; class Mammalia; order Artiodactyla; family Monodontidae; genus Monodon; species Monodon monoceros. Next base: position 94,317,887 of record NW_021703784.1, on the reverse strand, counting down.
GCACTTTGTCTTGACTATGCCCTTGGTAGGCCATTTCCCAGTCAGGAATTTATTTCTCTAATTAGAGTGATGAGCTCAAAAGAAGCAATTTTAAATCAATCAGTAAAACAAAAATATCTCCAAATAACACAATAGTTTTATTTCTGTGATAATTACCTTCCTTTATTCCAAAATGAAACTGTGACTATCTCTATTTTTTACTGCACGGTTAAAAAATATGACCTTCAAGAATCTATAAACTAGTTCCTGGGATACAGTAGGCACTCAATAAATACTTGTTGAATGAAAAATGAATAAATAGAGCAAAACAATCATCTTCTCCTTACAGCCTCTGTTATTCTTGTATTAATCTAAGGCTAATTTAGGTTCATGACAGTCACATCATCCTGTTGCCCAATACTCAATTTAAGTCTCTTGTAGTCTTACTGTTAAGTTGCTTGTCATTATGCCTCTTTTTTTTTTTTTGGGTGCACCTTGCTGCTTGTGGGATCTTAGTCCCCCCCCCTCACCAACCAGGGATCAAACCTGCGCCCCCTGCAGTGGAAGCACAGAGTCCTAACCCCTGGACCGCCAGGGAATTCCCACGACTCTTCTTCTTTTCTTTCTTTCTTTTTTAAAATATTCATTTATTTATTTATTTGGTTGCACCAGGTCTTTTTTTTTTTTTTTTTTTTTTGGCCATACGCGGGCCTCTCACTGTTGTGGCCTCTCCCGTTGTGGAGCACAGGCTCCGGATGCACAGGCTTAGCGGCCATGGCTCACGGGTCCAGCCGCTCCGTGGCATGTGGGATCTTCCCAAACCGGGACACGAACCGGTGTCCCCTGCATCGGCAGGCGGACTCTCAACCACTGCGCCACCAGGGAAGCCCAAATCAACATTTCTTAAGTGGAGCACAGGGTACCAGATATTATCTTGTTCAGCAACAGACCACAAGAGAAAGTGAAATAGAGATGTTTATTACGGACAGGTCCTGGAGGAAGCAAAAAGCATACCTCAAGGGGCCACAGTGGGAGGTCAAGGCAAAGTGAAGACAGAGAGTGACAGGACCTGGGGCAACAAGGCTTTATTAGGGTCTGTGGGTGGAGAACTTTGGGGTTCCTGGGCTAAGGCTGGATTGGTCAATTCAAACCAGAAGAGTGGGCTTTTGGTAAGCTCCCATGGGGGTCTTATCTAAGGGACAAGGTGAAAGCCCTGGGAGGCAGGGGAGACTGCTAGTGGTAAAGTCATATCAGGAACTTATATTTGTTTGTGACTTTGCAGGCTGTTATCTAAGGCATGCACTTGCTGAGGAAGCTGGTATTATTTTAAGGTCTCTGCAGGCCAAACAAAATGGATTGCAAGGCAGCAAAAGCATGGAGTAGCTTAGCTAAACTCTCAACACTCCTCAAACTTGATCTGAAATAATGCTTTTATAACTGAATTCAGAAAAGTAATATAATAATTGCAAAGTGTAGGAAAAATATAAGGACAAAGTGTGAAGGAAATAAACCGTGAAGCCAGTAATATGGGGTGTGTATTAGAATCTTATGGTTGCTTTAACAAATTACCACAAACTTGGTGGCTTGAAATTACTGAAATGTACTCTCCTATAGTTCTGGAGGCCGTAAGTCCAAATTGAGTGTTAACAGGGCTAACATCAAGGTGTCAGTGGCCCAATTCCTTCTGCAGATCCGGGGAGAATCTATTTCTTTGGCTTCGCAATCGACTAGAGGCTGTCCTCACTACTTGGCTTGTGGCCCCGCATCACATCACCTTCCCCTGTCCACTGCTTCCAGCTTTCACATTGCCTTCTTCCTCTTCTGTCACGAAAGTCTCCCACAGTCTGCCTCTTATAAGGATACCTGTGATTACATTTAGGTCCACCTGGATAATCCAGGAAAATCTCCCCCATCTCAAGATCCTTAACTTAATCATATCTGCAAAGTTCTTCTTGTCATATAAGATAACATTCACAGGTTCCAGGGATTAGGACCTGGGTATCTTTGGGTGCCATTATTCAGCCTACCACAGAGTGAGAGAAAATAAAGCGTCACATGAATAAGTAAGAAATAAAGGAGGCTGGGACTTACCTGGTGGTGCAGTGGTTAAGAATCTGCCTGCCAGTGCAGGGGACACAGGTTCAAGCCCTGGTCCAGGAAGATCCCACATGCCGCGGAGTAACTAAGCCCGTGCGCCACAACTACTAAGCCTGCGTTCTACAGCCCGCGAACCACAACTACTGAGCCCGAGTGCTACAACTACTGAAGCCCGCGCGCCTAGAGCCCATGCACTGCAACAAGAGAAGCACTGCAATGAGAAGCCCGCGCACCACAATGAAGAGTAGCCCCCACTCGCCACAACTAGAGAAAGCCCGCACGCAGCAACGAAGACCCAACGCAGCCAAAAATCAATACATAAATAAAAATTTATTAAAAAAAAAGAAATAAAGGAGGGAATCTTCATTCATTCTTTGAAAATAAATTAGAAGGCATAATGTCATTCCTCCTCAGAAAGGATATTTCTCATCACCATAAAACACTTAGACTGAGCTGGGAAACCCAAATGGATGTATTCAGACCTTGGTTTGATTCTGTTGCACTAATTATTTAACTGCTATACCTCAATTTCCTCATCTTTAAAATGGAGATAATAATAATACTTAAATGGTGGTTGAGAAGATTCAATATTATAATGCATGTAAAGATTTAACACAGTTCTTGACACATGGTGAGTGCTCATTAAATGATGGCTACTATTATAATTATTTTATTATTCACAGAACAGGCTGTGTGACCCTCATGATGCTGAATCAGTACACAGTTTTTCCAGAGGCCTCTAGTGACCCCTTCTTCTATGTGCATTCTATATAAGTCAATAAGTAAAGCTTACTCAAGTGTCAAAACTTAAAAAAAAATTTTTTTAAACATACCTTATCTCTAACTGTATCACAAACTTCCTTGGCTTACTAAAAAGATGATAATAAACACAAGTAACCTTTTGTTTATCGACTCTGGTTCAACATTATGACTATTGCTTACTGCCCTGGCCATAATAGAAAGATACCCTCGATGAACAAAAAGATTAATAAAGCCTTTACATGTCCCCTATATGGTAAATGACCTTAAAATACTGTTTGCTTGTTTTAAATATGGATTTTCTCTTGTTTGTCTTTAATATGGATTTTCTCTTCACTGGTTCTCTAGTGACTTTCTTTTTTGATAACATGTATCACCACTGTCAGTGTGTGGCTAAGGCAACACTTTAGACCCTCCTCACTACTTTTTTATCTGCTGCTGCTGAACTGATCAGTACTTGGAGGTTATGCATTTATAAGTAAACGGATTCTCTGTCAAACTCTTGGGAGACTTTCTGCCTCTCCTACAAAGACACATATAAACTCTGTGAACACTGGCTCCTCAGGGGCCATTTTTACTTACTTTCAAATCAGTGACTATGAAGTTTGATTGCTATGCTGGTGAGTTGCTAAGTAGCGTTCTACCACATCAGACATTAGCCTGAGGATCTGTCTAATGATTAATACAAATCAAAACACTAGTAAATGAACCAGTTTAGGGTGTGACAATATCTTCAATTTAATGATCTTATCTTACAAAAGTGGCCCAGTGAATTACTCTGTCCACCTGAGGTTCAAGAGTTCTCATGCTTTTGTTTACAAAGAACTTTAGACAATCCTTGAGGCTAGTATGGATACTATGTATCCATATGTATATATAAACAGAGGAACTCTAGGTTACCCAGTGATTTAGCCACATTAATTCTTGTTTCTAAATTTTTACTGTCAACATCAACTCTCTGGCTTAATTGAGCCCTTTGTTGATACACTTTTTTGTTTGTTAGTTTAATTCTCCCCTAAATTACTCCTTGCCCTCAGGGAAGGTGTGTGAACTAGCAAGTCTTATCTTTGCTGCAGACTGGGGCCTCTCAGTCTTTGCTGTGGCCCATTTCTAGATGGAAAGGAGAGCAGGACTCATACAAGTTGATGTACTGCACAGTTAAAATTTGAAGAATTCTCAAATTTGTCAAACATAAATATAGGTGTTTATATTTTATCTTAACAAAACCAAACAAAATCAATTTTTGGATTAACTGTCATTCAAACTATCCATGTCACTGGTATTTGCAGGCTGACTCTACATTTTAAGTATGCCTATTAAGTGTTAAATTATTTTTTTATCAGTTATGTTCTTAATGCAATATATGCAGTACAAAAATGGTTCATTCATTTTAGTTTACAAAACAGATATAATGGGGGCTTCCCTGGTGGCGCAGTGGTTGAGAGTCCGCCTGCCGATGCAGGGGACTCGGGTTCGTGCCCCGGTCCGGGAGGATCCCACATGCCGCGGAGCGGCTGGGCCCGTGAGCCATGGCCGCTGAGCCTGCGCGTCCGGAGCCTGTGCTCCGCAAGGGGAGAGGCCACAACCGTGAGAGGCCCGCGTATTGCAAAAAAAAAAAAAACCAGATATAATGAATATTGTGATATATGGTGCTTCCTTCTCTGTATTTTCCAGGAATCTAAAAAACCATGAGTTTTTCTTGTCCTGCGCACGATAGCTTTATAGTAAGGACCATGTGTATTAGGTGTATATTAGTAACAATATAAAAGCAACTGCCATTTATGGAGTACCTGCTGCGTGCTAAGCGCTATACAGAGTACTTTGCATAACGTGGTGGTTTTAAGGTCCACAAAATTCTATGATACTCCCCTCCCTTCCCCTTGAGTATGGGTTAAACTTACTGATTCACTTCTAAAGAACAGAATAAAATAAAAGCGAGAGTATGTGACTTCAGAGACTCGGTCATAAAAGGTACTGATGCTTCCTGTTGGCTCTCTCTCTGAGATCACTTTTTCTGGGGAAGCCACTACCATATCATGAGGAACTTATGATGAAGAACTGAGGCCTCCTGCCAACAGTGATACGAGTGAGTTTAGAAGCAGACCTCCCAGTCCTATTCAAGCCTTCAGGTGGCTGCAGCCCCGACCCAAATCTTGATTTCTACCTTATGAGGGACCTTGAGCCAGAACCATCTAAGTGAGCTGCTCCTGGATTCCTGACCCTCCGGACCTGTGTGACATACGTATTTATTGTTTTAAGCCTCCACGTTTTGGGGTAATTTATTATACACTGATAGATAACTAATACATATATATTTAACTAGTACACATATATTATCTTTTTTATTCCCACAACCACCATGGAATCGGTGGTATTATCTTCATGCAAATTAGAAAACAAAGGCTCAGGTGGTTAAATAATTTATTCAAGGTCATAAGCAAGTAATGGTAGACCCATGACACCAAGCCTATATTCTTTGTACTATATTATACTATGGCTTTTCAGGTCCTGTTTCTTTCAGGCAGCTTATTAGCTACCTCTCCCACCTTTGATTAACCTGCTATCAATGCTTTCATGCAAATAATGGATTAGAAAAAAAAGATAGGCTTAAGAATAGTCCAGAATCATGCTTCTGGACTATTCCCTTCAGCATGACATGAACTCATTAATTAGCACATTTTGATACGACTGTTCAACCAGTTATATGTTGTTCAACCAGCCTGTATTCTTTCTGCTTCTTCACAAGGATATCATGGAGATGTTGTCAAGGTCTTTTTGAAACCCAATTAAACTACACAAATACAATAAATGTAGCTAAATATTAGAATAATCTTAACGATAAGTATAGCTAAAACTAAGTACAGCTTTCTCCCAATTTGTCTGGTAATGGCTTCAAAAACAGAATAAGTTTGCATTAACTATTTCACTTGCTCCTCCTTCAGAATTATTGCCATTACCACCATTCATCTTTTATCACTCCCGTCACAATCATCACTGATTTTGATAAATAAGTGCTTTACACACATTATTTGATTTACAACTCAGGACTACCCTATAAAGTAGGTTCTCTTATTATTTGCTTTACCAATAAGGAAATTTGGCTTATAGAGATAAATAATTTGCCTAATGTCATTTTCCTAAGAAGTGAAACCTGGGGTTGAAATCGGGCCTTCTTTACCCACCAAGCCTGGGCTCTTTTTCTTTTCCTTTTCTTCTCTACTCTACTCATCTCTTCTCTCCACCCCTTCCTCCTTCCCTCATCCCCTCCCACCCCCTTCTTTTTCAATAAACTCTGATAGGCTTACAGTGACTACAACTTCCTTTTCTACATACCTACAATTTATTCTTTTTTTTTTTAATTCTTTTAAATAAATAGTTGAAGAATATCACCCAAGATGGATGGCAAGGTCATCAGCCTTCAGTCTGCTGAAATGACCTTCTGACTCAAATCTTCTGGAACTTCTCCTCTCCACCTGCCATGCCACCCTCCCTCTGACCATCCCCCACCCCCTCCACACAACGTGCACACTTTCTGCTTTCTCAAAGACTGCCAGCAGTGGTTCAGCCAGTTTATTGACTGGGCCTTAGCACCTCAGAATGTAAATTAGGCCCAGAAACTTGAGCTCATTAAAAGCAGTTAGGTGATCTCTTATAATCTCAGCTATATTTGATTTCATTCTCTGGAACCAGTGTATCTTTTCCAGTCCAAAGAGCATCCTCTTTGACTGAGAAGACTAAATCAAAATAAGAGGTTTTGCTTTCTCACTTTCATTCATTAATATTATACCACCCACCTAGTCTTCATTGTTCTTTTTTGCTCTGATGCAATTTTTTTAAAAGGAAGACTTTTTATATTATCTTCAGTATTTTGTCACAATTCTCAGTGTTCCTAGTCTCTTATTTTCCCTTTAATTTAATACAATATAAATATAAACATTCATTTGTATATGTAGTTGATCTTTGAACAATGCAGGGCTTAGGGGAACCAGCCCCCCATGCAGTTGAAAATCTGCCTATAACTTCTGACTCCCCCAAAACTTAACTACTAATAGCCTACTATTGACCTGAAGCCTTACTGATAACATAAACAGTCAATTAACGCATATTTTGTATGTTATATTATTATATACTCACACAATAAAGTAAGCTAGAGAAAAGAAAACATTATTGGGCTTACCTGGTAGTGCAGTGGTTAAGAATCTGCCTGCCAATGCAGGGGACACAGGTTCGAGCCCTGGTCCAGGAAAATCCCATGTGCCACAGAGCAACTAAGCCCACGCACCACAACTACTGAGCCCGTGTGCCACAACTACTGAAGCCCGCGCTCCTACAGCCCATGCTCTACAACGAGAGAAGCCACCCCAATGAGAAGCCCGCGCACTGCAACAAAGAGTAGCCCTTGCTCGCTGCAACTAGAGAAAGCCCTCGTGCAGCAATGAAGACCCAATGCAGCCAAAAATAACATAAAATAAAATAAAATAAAATAATAAAATAAAATAAAATAAAAAACTTTGAAAAAAATAACGCTATTTAAAATAGTAGCACAAAACATGAAATATACAGATAAATTTAATAAAATGTGTAAGATCTGTATATTAAACACTATAAAGTATTGCTGAGAGACATTAAAGAAGACCTAAGAAAAAATTTACTATGCTCATGGATTGGAAGAGTCAATATTGCAAAGATAACAATTCTCCCCAAATTGATCTACAGATTCTTCATATCTCAATCAAATTCTTTTTTTTTGTAGTGAATTAATAACTTTATTTTAGGTAGAATTAATTCTTTACAGTTTTGAATCTGAACCTGGAACACAATACAGTATGCCTCTTCTTTCATTCAGATCTCCTAATACTTCCTTCCTTAGGTTATTTCTAGAGAAAAATCCCCAAACAAAATCTGACCAAACCGAAATTGAAAAAAAAATATCAATCGTAATATCACAATAAGCCACAGTCGAAAATCAACCACAAACTTAGAAATGCTTTTCAATGGATATGTCAATCAAATTCTTGTTAGGCTTTTTTTTGTGTGTAGAAATTGACATTTATTCTAAAAGTTATATGGAAATTCAAGGGACCTCTAATGACCAAAACAATCGTGAAAATGCAAAAGTTTAAGGGCATACACTACCTTTCTATAAAGGTAAAGTAATCAAGACTAACATTCAACAAATAGATCAATGGAACAAAACAGAGAATCCAGAAATACACCCACACTTATGTAATCAACTGATTTCTTTTACAAAGGAACCAAAACAATTAAGTAGGAAAGGTGAAGTCTTTCAAAGAGTGGTGCTGGAACAAACAGCTAGCTATCCATATAGAAAAAAACAAAACAAAACCCTGACCTCAACTTCAAACCACACACAAAAATTAGTTCAAGATGGATTATATACCTAAGCATAAAAGCTAAATTTCTAATGCTTTTAGAAGAAAATGTAGAGTAATACTGTTACAAACTTAGTGTAGGCAAAGATTTTTTTAGAGCAGACCCAGAAGCCTAACCATTAAAGAAAAAATCGATTTTTAAAACTTCTGCTCAATAAAAGACTCCACTAAGGAAGTAAATAAACAAGCCAAAGAATGGGAGAGAGATCTGCAATACACATATCTCACTTGCATCCAGAGTATATAAAGAACTGCTGCTCAATGATTAAAATAAACAACCCACTAAAAATTGGGCAAGGGACTTCCCTGGTGGTCCAGTGGTTAGGACTTCACTTTACAATGCAGGGGATACGGGTTCGATCCCTGGTCGGGGAGCTAAGATCCCACATGCCTCGTGGCCAAAAACCCAAAACATAAAACAGAAGTAATATTGTAATAAATTCAATAAAGACTTTAAAAATTGTCCACATCAAAAAATAATTTAAAAAAAATTTTAAAACATTAAAAATGGGCAAAAGATCTGAAGAGGCATTTCACAGAGGAAATGGTCAATAAGCAGTAAAAAAGTGTTCAACATCATTAGTCATCAGGAAAATTCAAATTAAAACCATGAGATACTAGAAAGGTTACTTTATACCCATTAGAAAAGCTAAACTTAAAAAGACTATGCTTGCTTCAGAAGCACATGTATAAAAATTGGCACAATACAGAGATTAGCATGGCCCCTGTGCAAGGATGACACACAAATTTGTGAAGCAGTCCATATTTTAAAAAATAACATTATTGTGGTAATTATTTCACAACATACACATATATCAAATCATCACATAGTACACCTTAAACCTACACAATGTTATATGTCAATTATATCTCAAAGTTGGAGGAAAAAAGATTGACAACACCAAATGTTAGCAAGGATGTGTAACAACTGGAATTTTCAGATATTGCTGATAGAAGTGTAAAACAGTACAACCAATTTGGAAAACAATTTGTCAGCAATTTCACCCTTAGATATTTACCCAAGAGAAATAAAAACATATATCCACAAAACTCAGCCTCCTTTTTTGTTTTTTAAATTTATTTATTTAATTTACTTATTTTTGGCTGTGTTGGGTCTTCCTTGCTGCTCGCGGGCTTTCTCTAGTTGCGGCGAGCGGGGGCTACTCTTTGTTGTGGTGCAAGGGCTTATTATGGTGGCTTCTCTTGTTGCAGAGCTCAGGCTCCAGGTGTGCGGGCTTCAGTAGTTGTGGCGGGTGGGCTCAGTAGTTGTGGCTCATGGGCTCAGAGCGCAGGCTCAGTGGTTGTGGCACACGGGCTTAGTTGCTCCGCGGTATGTGGGATCTTCCCGGACCAGGGCTTGAACCTGTGTCCCCTGCATTGGCAGGCGGATTCTTAACCACTGTGCCACCAGGGAAGCCCCAGCCTCCTTTCATGATTAAAAACTCTGAACAATTTGGATACAGAAGGAATGCACCTCAACAAAATAAAGGCTGTATATGACAAGTTCACTGTTAACAAGATATTCAGTGGTGAAAGGGTGAAAGCTCTCCCTCTAAGATCAGGAACAAGACAAGGGTGCCGATTCTCACCACCTCTATTAAACATAGTACTGGAAGTTTTAGCCACAGCAATTAGCCAAGAAAAAGAAATAAAAAGCATCAAAATCAGAAAGGAAGAAGTAAAACTGTCTCTGTTTGCAGATGATATGATCTTACATATAGAAAATCCTAAAAACTACAATCTAATCCAAAAAACTGTTAGAACTAATAACTTAATCCAGTAAGGTTGCAGGACACAAAATCAACATACAAAAATCAGTTGCATTTTTATACACTAACAACAAACTCTGAAAAAGAAATAAAGAAAATAATCCCATTCACAATAGCATCAAAAACAATAAAATACTTAGGAATAAACTTATTCAAGAAGGTGAAAGATCTGTACATTGAAAACTGCAAGACTTTGATGAAAGAAATTGAAGACACAAAGGCAAAGATATCTGTGTTCACCAACTGCAAGAATCAATAATGTTAAAATGCTCATACTACCCAAAGCCAACATAGATTCAATGTAATCCCTTTAAAAATTCAAATGGCATTTTTCACAGAAATAGAAAAAAAAAGATCTTAAAATTCATATGAAACCACAATAGACCCTGAAGAGCTAAGGCAATTCTGAAAAGAAAGAACAAAGCAGGAGGCATCACACATTCTGATTTCAAACTATATTACAAAGCTAAAGTAATCAAAACAGTATGGTACTGGCATAAAAACAGACAGAGCAACGGTACAAACTCGAGAGCCCAGAAGAAACCCCATACATATATGATCAACTAATATTTGACAAGATAGCCAAGAAAGAATAGTCTCTTCAATAAATGATTCTGGGAAAACTGGATACTCACATGCAAAATAATGAAATTGGACCTCTATCTTACACCATTCACAAAAATAACTTGAAATGGGTTACAGACTAATGTAGGACTGAAATTATAAAACTCCTAAAAGAAAGCATAAGGGAAAAGCTCTTTGACACTGGTCTTGGCAACAAGTTTCTGGATATATGACACCAAAATCACAAGCAACAAAAGCAAAAAATAGACTACATCAAACTAAAAAGCTTCTCCACAGCAAAAGAAAGAATTAATAAAATGAAAATGCAACCTACAGAATGGGAGAAAATATTTGCAAATCATGTATCTGATAAAGAGTTAATATTCAATATATATGGGGAACTCATACAACTCAATAGCAGAAACCCAAATAATCCAATTAAAAAACGGGCAAAGGACCCAGATAGACATTTTTCCAAAGAAGACACACAGATGGCCAACAGACATATGAAAAGATGTGCAACATCACTAATCATTTGAGAAATGCAAGTAAAAACCACAATGAGATATCACCTCACACCTGTCAGAATGGCTATCATCAAAAAGACAACAAAAATGTGGAGAAAAGGGAAACCTTGTGCACTATTGGTGGTTTTGTATATTGGTGCAGCCACTATGGAAAACAGTATGGAGGTTCCTCAAAAAAAATAAAAATAGAACTACCACATGATTCATCAATTTCACTTTTGGGTATTTACCCAAAGAAAACAAAAACACTATTTCAAAAACATATATGCACACCAATGTTCACTGCAGCATTATTTACAATATCCAAGATATGGAAGCAACCTAAGTGTCTATTGATAGATGAATGGATCAAGAAGATGTGGTGTAGATATATAATGGAATATTAGCCACAAAAAAGAAATCTTGCCATTTGCAACATTGATAATCTAGGGGGAATTATGCTAAGTGAAATAAGTCAGACAAAGACAAAGTGAGATCTACATGATCTCACTTATATGTGGAATCTACAAAAAAAAAAAAGAAAACCAAACAAGCAAACAAAACAAAATGAAAACAGTCTCAATAGACACAGAGAAAAAATGGGTCACTGCCAGGAAGGTGGGGGGACAAAATAGGTGAAGTGGGTTAAGAGGTACAAACCTCCAGTTATAAAATAAACAAGCCACAAGGATGTAACATACAGCATAAGGAATATGGTCAATAATACTGTAACAACTTTGTATGGGATCAGATGGATATTAGACTTATAATGGAGATTACTTCATAATGTATGCAAATGACAAATCACTATGTAGTACTCCTGAAACTAACATAACACTTTATGTCAACTATATTAAAAAAAAAAAAAGACAAGTGGTGGCAAGAATCTGGAGAAATGGTAACCCTCATACATTACTGGTGGGAATGTAAAATGGTGCAGCCATTTTGGCAGGCAGGCAGGTAGGCAGGCAGTTCCTCAAAAAGTTGAACATAGAATTATCGTATGATCCAGCATTCCACTACTAGGTATATACCCAAGAGAAGTGAAAGCATATGTTCACACAAAAACTTCTACACAAATGTTTGTAGCAGTATTACTCATAATAGCCAAAAAAGTAGAAACAACCCAAATGTCTGTCAGTGGATGAGTAGATAAATATCCATTGAATATCCATACAATGAAATATTATTTGGCCATAAAAAAGAAATATGGTATGGATATGATACATTCTACAACATGGATGAACCTTGAAAACATTATTCTAAGTGAAAGAAACCAGACAAAGAAGCCCACATATTGTATGGCTCCATCTACATGAAATGTCCAGAATAGGCAAATCCATAGAGACAGAAAGTAGACTAGTGGTTGCCTAGGGCTGGAAGTGGGTGGGTGAGTAGTGGAAAGAGTAGGGGTAAGTATTTAGTAACTAGAGTTACTGCTGAGTACTTTTTTTGTGTGTGTGGGGGCAGAGAGTGGGTGATAAAAATGTTCTAAAAACGATTGTGGTGGGAATTCCCTGGTGGTCCAGGGGTTAGGGCTCCGTGCTTCCACTGCAGGGGGCACGGGTTCGATCCCTGGTGGGGCAACTAAGATCCCGCATGCCACTTGGTGCGGCCATAAATAAACAAATACAAATTATTTTTTAAAATCTAATCCTTTAAAAAATAGAATGAAGTAAGTCAGAAAGAGAAAAACAAATATCATATGTTGATGCATATGTGTGGAACCTAGAAAAATGGTGCAGATGAATCGGTTTGCAGGGCAGAAATAGACACACAGACGTAGAGAACGAACATGGACACCAAGGGGGAAAGTGGCGGGGGATGGGGGTGGTGGTGGGATGAACTGAGCAATTGGGATTGACATATATACACTAATATGTATAAAATGGATAACTAATAAGAACTTGCTGTATAAAAAAATAAAATTTTAAAATTTTAAAAAATAAAATAAAATTGATTGTGGTAATAGTTGCACAACTCTGAATATACTAAAAACCACTGAATTGCATGCTTTAAGTAAGTGAACTCTATGTCATGTGAATTATATCTCAATCAAGCTACTGTTAAAAAAGTACTTTTAAGAAGTTTATACAATCTTTTGCTTGAATTTTCTGTTCGTTTCCTTCATTCAGTTTTCTACTGAGTTTTTATTATTTTTATTATTGTTTTAGGAACTCCATATGTAAGGAAATTAGCCCTTCACCTGTGATATTCATTGCAAATATTTCTCCTTGTTTGTTGTTAATCTTTTATCCTTATTTATAGGATTTTTTTGTCAAGCAGATTTTTCATCATTTTATCTAATGAAATATATCAATCTTTTCTTTTATGGCTTTGATGTTCTCAGTCATATTAAGAAAGGCTTTGCTTTCTGTTAAACTATAAAAACACTTTTCTGTGGTTTCTTTGAGTATGTTTATGGTTTCATTTTTTTACACTGAAATTTTTGATCCATCTGGAATTTATTTTCATGTAAGGTGTGAGGAAGGAATCCCTTCATTTTTAAAAGATGGCTACCAGTTATGCTCATTGATTTAAAAGGTCCTCCCTCCCCCAACGCAGGTTAACTCCATTTTCATATTTGGGTCAATTTCTAGGCTTCTCATTCTGGTCCATTGATTTTTACTTATCTATTCATGTTCCTGTAATGAATGTTTGTATAGCATGGTGATGAAGAGCATGTACACTGGAGCCAGAGTACCTGAGTTTAAATTCAACCTCTGTCACTTATTAACTCTGTGAGCTTGAGCAAGTTAATCTCAATGAGCTGGTGTGAGGATTAAATGAATTATTATAGTGAAAGTGCTTAAAACAGTACCTGGCACAGAGTAAGTGTTTTGGTTTTGTTTTAGTAATTATTAGTAGAATTATTATAGCCTTATAATAATTTCTAATATCTGGAAGAGCTACTACTCTATTATTTTTCTTTTTTTTTGAATTGTATTTTATTTATTTTTTTATACAGCAGGTTCTTGTCATCAGCTTTATACACATCAGTGTATACATGTCAATCCCAATAGCCCAATTCATCACACCACCCCCCGGCCCAGCCCCCCGTCACTTTCCCCCCTTGGTGCCCATACGTTTGTTCTCTACATCTCTGTCTCAATTTCTGCCCTGCAAACCTGTTCATCTGTACCATTTTTCTAGGTTCCACATATATGCGTTAATATACGATATTTGTTTTCCTCTTTCTGACTTCCGTCACTTTGTATGACAGTCTCTAGATCCATCCACGTCTCAACAAATGACCCAGTTTCATTCCTTTTTATGGCTGAGTAATATTCCATTGTATATATGTCCCACATCTTCTTTACCCATTCGTCTGTCGATGGGCATTTAGGATACTTCCATGACCTGGCTACTGTAAACAGTGCTTCAAAGAACACTGGGGTGCATGTCTCTTTTTTTTTTTTTTTTTAACATCTTTATTGGAGTATAATTGCTTAACAATGGTGTGTTAGTTTCTGCTTTATAAAAAAGTGAATCAGTTATACATATACATATGTTCCCATATCTCCTCCCTCTTCCATCTCCCTCCCTCCCACCCTCCCTATACCACCCCCCCAGGTGGTCACATAGCACTGAGCTGATCTCCCTGTGCTATGTGGCTGCTTCCCACTAGCTATCTATTTTACGTTTGGTAGTCTATATATGTCCATGCCACTCTCTCACTTTGTCACAGCTTACCCTTCCCCCTCCCCATATCCTCAAGTCCATTCTCTAGTAGGTCTGTGTCTTTATTCCCATCTTGCCCCTAGGTTCTTCATGAACTTTTTTTTTTCTTAGATTCCATATATATGTGTTAGCATATGGTATTTGTTTTTCTCTTTCGCATTTACTTCACTCTGTATGACAGACTCTAGGTCCATCCACCTCACTACAAATAACTCAATTTCGTTTCTTTTTATGGCTGAGTAATATTCCATTGTATATATGTGCCACATCTTCTTTATCCATTCATCTGTTGATGGACACTTAGGTTGCTTCCATGTCCTGGTTATTGTAAATAGAGCTGCAATGAACATTTTGGTACATAACTCTTTTCCAATTATGGTTTTCTCAGGGTATATGCCCAGCAGTGGGTTTGCTGGGTCATATGGTAGTTCTATTTGTAGTTTTTTAAGGAACCTCCATACTGTTCTCCATAGTGGCTGTATCAATTTACATTCCCACCAACAGTGCAAGAGGGTTCCCTGTTCTCCACACCCTCTCCAGCATTTATTGTTTGTAGATTTTTTGATGATGGTCATTCTGACCAGTGTGAAATGATATCTCATTGTAGTTTTGAGTTGCATTTCTCTAATGATTAATGATGTTGAGCATTCTTTCATGTGTTTGTTGGCAATCTGTATATCTTCTTTGGAGAAATGTCTATTCAGGTCTTCTGCCCATTTTTGGATTGGGTTGTTTGTTTTTCTGATATTGAGCTGCACGAGCTGCTTGTAAATTTTGGAGATTAATCCTTTGTCAGTTGCTTCATTAGCAAATATTTTCTCCCATTCTGAGGGTTGTCTTTTGGTCTTCTTTATGGTTTCCTTTGCTGTTCAAAAGCTTTTAAGTTTCATTAGGTCCCATTTGTTTATTTTTGTTTCCATTTCCATTTCTCTAGGAGGTGGGTCAAAAAGCATCTTGCTGTGATTTATGTCATAGAGTGTTCTGCCTATGTTTTCCTCTAAGAGTTTGATAGTGTCTGGCCTTATATTTAGGTCTTTAATCCATTTGAGTTTATTTTTGTGTATGGTGTTAGGGAGTGTTCTAATTTCATACTTTTATGTGTAGCTGTCCAGTTTTCCCAGCACCACTTACTGAAGAGGCTGTCTTTTCTCCACTGTATAGTCTTGCCTCCTTTATCAAAGATAAGGTGACCATATGTGCATGTGTTTATCTCTGGGCTTTCTATCTTGTTCCATTGATCTATGTTTCTGTTTTTGTGCCAGTACCATATTCTCTTGATTACTGTAACTTTGTAGTATAGTCTGAAGTCATGGAGTCTGATTTCTCCAGCTCCGTTTTTTTCCCTCAAGACTGCTTTGGCTATTCAGGGTCTTTTGTGTCTCCATACAAATTTTAAGATTTTTTGTTCTAGTTCTGTACAAAATGCCACTGGTAATTTGATAGGGATTGCATTGAATCTGTAGATTGCTTTGGGTAGTATAGTCATTTTCACAATATTGATTCTTCCAATCCAAGAACATGGTATATCTCTCCATCTGTTGGTATCATCTTTAATTTCTTTCAACAGTGTCTTATAGTTTTCTGCATACAGGTCTTTTGTCTCCCTAGGTAGGTTTATTCCTAGGCATTTTATTCTTTTTGTTGCAGTGGTAAATGGGAGTGTTTCCTTAATTTCTCTTTCAGATTTTTCATCATTAGTGCATAGGAATGCAAGAGATTTCTGTGCATTAATTTTGTATCTTGCAACTTTACCAAATTCATTGATTAGCTCTAGTAGTTTTCTGGTAGCATCTTTAGGATTCTCTATGTATAGTATCATGTCATCTGCAAACAGTGACAGTTTTACTTCTTCTTTTCCAATTTGTATTCCTTTTATTTCTTTTTCTTCTCTGATTGCCGTGGCCAGAATTTCCAAAAGTATGTTGAATAATAGTGGTGAGAGTGGACATCCTTGTCTTGTTCCTGATCTTAGAGGAAATGCTTTCAGTTTTTCAACATTGAGAATGATGTTTGCTGTGGGTTTGTTGTATATGGCCTTTATTATGTTGAGGTAGGTTCCCTCTATGCCCACTATCTGGAGAGTTTTTTTTTCTTTTCTTGTGGTACGCAGGCCTCTCACTGTTGTGGCCTCTCCCGTTGTGGAGCACAGGCTCCGGATGCGCAGGCTCAGCGGCCACGGCTCACGGGCCCAGCCACTCCACGGCATGTGGGATCTTCCCAGACCAGGGCACAAACCCGTGTCCCCTGCATCGGCAGGCAGACTCTCAACCACTGCGCCACCAGGGAAGCCCAACTGGAGAGTTTTTTTTTTTTATCATAAATGGGTGTTGAATTTTGTCAAAAGCTTTTACTGCATCTATTGAGATGATCATATGGTTTTTATTCTTCAATTTGTTAATATGGTGTATCACATTGATTGATCTGTGTATACTGAAGAATCCTTGCATCCCTGGGATAAATCTCACTTGATCATGGTGTATGATCCTTTTAATGTGTTGTTGGATTCTCTTTGCTAGTATTTTGTTGAGGATTTTTGCATCTATATTCATCAGTGATATTGGTCTGTAATTTTCTTTTTTTGTAGTATCTTTGCCTGGTTTTGGTATCAGGGTGATGGTGGAGTTTGGGAGTGCTTCTTCCTCCGCAACTTTTTGGAAGAGTTTGAGAAGGATGGGTGTTAGGTCTTCTCTAAATATTTGATAGAACTCACCTGTAAAGCCATCTGGTCCTGGACTTCTGTTTTTTGGAAGATTTTTAATCACAGTTTCAATTTCATTACTTCTGATTGGTCTGTTCATTTTTTCTATTTCTTCCTGGTTCAGTCTTGGAAGGTTATACCTTTCTAAGAATTTGTCTGTTTCTTCCAGGTTGTCCATTTTATTGTCGTAGAGTTCCTTGTAGTAGTCTCTTAGGATGCTTTGTATTTCTGTGGTGTCTGTTGTAACTTCTCCTTTTTCATTTCTAATTTTATTGATTTGAGTCCTCTCTCTCTTTTTCTTGATGAGTCTGGCTAATGGTTTATTAATTTGGTTTATCTTCTCAAAGAACCAGCTCTTAGTTTTATTGATCTTTGTTATTGTTTTCTTTGTTTCTATTTCATTTATTTCTGCTCTGATCTTTATGATTTCTATCCTTCTGCTAACTTTGGGTTTTGTTTGTTCTTCTTTCTCTAGTTCCTTTAGGTGTAAGGTTAGATTGTTTATTTGAGATTTTCTTCTTTCCTGAGGTAGGCTTGTATAGCTATAAACTTCCCTCTTAGAACTGCTTTTGCTGCATCCCATAGGTTTTGGATCATCGTGTTTTCATTGCTATTTGTCTCTAGGCATTTTTTGACTTCCTCTTTGATTTCTTCAGTGATCCCTTGGTTATTTAGTAACGTATTGTTTAGTCTGCATGTGTTTGTGTTTTTTACGTTTTTTCCCCTGTAATTCATTTCTAATCTCATAGCATTGTGGTCAGAAAAGATGCTTCATATTATTTCATTTTCTTAAATTTGCTGAGGCTTGATTTGTGACCCAAGATGTGATCTATCCTGGAGAATGTTCTGTGCGCACTTGAGAAGAAAGTGTAATCTGTTTTGGGTTGGAATGTCCTATAAATATCAATTAAATCTATCTGGTCTATTGTGTCATTTATTTTCATTTTGGATGATCTGTCCATTGGTGTAAGTGAGGTGTTAAAGTCTCCCACTATTATTATGTTACTGTCGATTTCCTCTTTTACAGCTGCTAGCAGTTGCCTTATGTATTGAGGTGCTCCTATGTTGGGTGTGTATATATTTATAATTGTTATATCTTCTTCTTGGATTGATCCCTTGATCATTATGGAGTGTCCTTCCTTGTCTCTTGTAACATTCTTTATTTTAAAGTCTATTTTATCTGATAAGAGTATTGCTACTCCAGCTTTCTTTTGATTTCCTTTTGCATGGAATATCTTTTTCCATCCCCTCACTTTCAGTCTGTATGTGTCCCTAGGTCTGAAGTGGGTCTCTTGTAGACAGCATATATATGGGTCTTGTTTTTGTATCCATTCAGCAAGCCTGTGTCTTTTGGTTGGAGCATTTAATCCATTCACGTTTAAGGTAATTATCGATATGTATGTTCCTATGACCATTTTCTTAATTGTTTTGTGTTTCTTTTTGTAGGTCCTTTTCTTCTCTTGTGTTTCCTGCCTAGAGAAGTTCGTTTATCATTTGTTGCAGAGCTGGTTTGGTGGTGCTGAATTCTCTTAGCTTTTGCTTGTCTGTAAAGCTTTTGACTTCTCCATCGAATCTGAATGAGATCCTTGCCAGGTAGAGTAATCTTGGTTGTAGGTTCTTCCCTTTTAGTATTTTAAGTATATTATGCCACTCCCTTCTAGCTTGTAGAGTTTCTGCTGAGCAATCAGCTGTTAATCTTATTGGAGTTCCCTTGTATGTTATTGGTTGTTTTTCCCTTGCTGCTTTCAATAATTTTTCTTTGTCTTTAGTTTTTGCCAATTTAATTACTATGTGTCTTGGTGTGTTTCTCCTTGGGTTTATCCTGTATGGGACTCTCTGTGCTTCCTGGACTTGGGTGGCTATTTCCTTTCCCATGTTAGGGAAGTTTTTGACTATAATGTCTTCAAATATTTTCTTGGGTCCTTTCTCTCTCTCTTCTCCTTCTGGGACGCCTATAATGCAAATGTTATTGCATTTAGTGTTGTCCCAGAGGTCTCTTAGGCTGTCTTCATTTCTTTTCATTCTTTTTTCTTTATTCTGTTCCACAGCAGTGAATTCCACCATTCTGTCTTCCAGGTCACTTATCCGTTCTTCTGCCTCAGTTATTCTGCTATTGATTCCTTCTAATGTAGTTTTCATTTCAGTTATTGTACTGTTCATCTCTGTTTGTTTGTTCTTTAATTCTTCTAGGTCTTTGTTAAACATTTCTTGCATCTTCTCGATCTTTGCCTCCATTCTTTTTCTGAAGTCCTGGATCATCTTCACTATCATTATTCTGAATTATTTTTCTGGAAGGTTGCCTATATCCACTTCATTTAGTTGTTTTTCTGGGGTTTTATCTTGTTCCTTCATCTGGTACATAGCCCTCTGCCTTTTCACCTTGTCTGTCTTTCTGTGAATGTGGTTTTTGTTCCACAGGCTGCAGAATTGTCGTTCTTCTTTCTTCTGCTGTCTGCCTTCAGGTGGATGAGGCTATCTAAGAGGCTTGTGCAAGTTTCCTGATGGGAGGGACTGGTGGTGGGTAGAGCTGGCTGTTGTTCTGGTGGGCAGAGCTCAGTAAAACTTTAATCCGCTTGTCTGCTGATAGGTGGGGTTGGGTTCCCTCCCTGTTGGTTGTTTGGCCTGAGGCAACCCAGCATTGGAGCCTACCTGGGCTCTTTGGTGCGGCTAATGGCAGACTCTGGGAGGGCTCACGCCAAGGAGTACTTCCCAGAACTTCTGCTGTCAGTGTCCTTGTCCCCATGGTGAGCCACAGCCACTGCCCGCCTCTGCAGGAGACCCTCCAACACTAGCAGGTGGGTCTGGTTCAGTCTCCTATGGGGTCACTGCTCCTTCCCCTGGGTCCCGATGCACACACTACTTTGTGTGTGCCTTCCAAGAGTGGAGTCTCTGTTTATCCCAGTCCTGTCAGAGTCCTGTAATCAAATCCTGCTATGCTTCAAAGTCTGATTCTCTAGGAATTCCTCCTTCCATTGCCGGCCCCCCAGGTTTGGAAGCTTGACGTGGGGCTCAGAACCTTCACTCCAGTGGGTGGACTTCTGTGGTATAAGTGTTCTCCAGCTTGTGAGTCACCCACCCAGCAGTTACGGGATTTGATTTTATTGTGATTGCGCCCCTCCTACTGTCTCATTGTGGCTTCGCCTTTGTCTTTGGATGTGGGGTATTTTTTTTTTTTTTTTAGCAGTACGTGGGCCTCTCACTGTTGTGGCCTCTCCCGTTGTGGCGCACAGGCTCTGGACGCACAGGCTCAGCGGCTGTGGCTCATGGGCCAAGCCGCTCCGCAGCATGTGGGATCTTTCCAGACCAGGGCATGAACCCACATCCCCTGCATCGACAGGTGGACTCTCAACCACTGCGCCACCAGGGAAGCCCTGGGGTATCTTTTTTGGTGAGTTCTAGTGTCTTCCTGTTGATGACTGTTCAGCAGTTGTGATTCTGGTGTTCTCGCAAGAGGGAGTGAGAGCACGTCCTTCTACTCCACTATCTTGGTTCAGGGCCTCTCTATTATTTCTTTTCTTTCTCAGAATATTCCTGGTTATTCCAGTATATTTAGTTTTTCTGTATAAGCTTTAGAATCAGCATGTCTCACAAAACATAAGCAAACAAAATTAAATCCTTTTGGTATTTTTTGAGATCGTGGTAATTATAAATTACATTAGGGAGCACTAACAGCTTTATGATTTTTAAGTCTTCCTTTCTAAGAACAGACTATGCTTTTCCATATGTCCAAGCTTTCTTTTGAGTTCTTCAGTAGTGTTTTAAGGCTTTCTTCATACAGCTCTTACATATTCTTGTTAGGTTTATTCCTAGGTATTTTATCTTCTTTCGCTATAAAAAGGGACTTTTGTTTTTGTTTGAATAAATAAAGGCTATTATTTTTAAGATTTTTTTTTTTTATGTGGACCATTTAAAAAATTTATTTATTTATTTATTTTTTGGCTGTGTTGGGTCTTTGTTGTGGCATGCGGGATCTTTAGTTGCGGCTTAGCTGCTGGCTTGTGGGACCTAGTTCCCTGACCAGGGATCGAACCCGGGCCCCCTGCATTGGGGGCATGGAGTCTTAGCCACTGGACCACAAGGGAAGTTCCAGCAAGTGTTTCTTTAATGATTAGAAAATCATAAGCAGGAAAAAAAAAAAGAATTAATCAAGTATACTGCTTTTTGGCTGAATGTGACTTGGAACTTATGTCCTGACGTTTGAAATCCCTGTTGCCATGCTGTCATGACGCAGGCCAGTTTTATGATCTACATCAAGAATGCTTTATCTATTTCTTCCATCTGGCTAGGTAGCCTACAGTGTAATCCCACAATGATGTCACTTCTGCTCTTCTTTTATCTGAATCCAGATGTTCTCGAACATGCTCCCACCCTCAGATTTGTGTCTAGATATCCATGCAGCTATAGATCTTCTTGATACCAAACTGCTTTGCTTCTCTTAAGTCTCTTAAGTATATTTCTTTTTTTTTTGCCCATGATTCTCCCCACAAGACTTCTGAATGACCCACAGAAGGAAGTATCCCACAAGCAAACCTGCTCTTTGGTATTCCTAAGCATTAACTCTCCTTGAGCAAGCATTTTTCTAAAGTTTTTGAACCCTGGGATGTCTCCTAAGACACTCCAAGAAAACCCTTCTCTAGCCAAGATGATGACTTACACAACTTTTGGAGTCATAGCGCTCTTGGAGGAAGTCCAGAAACCATACTGATTGGCTTTATTACAAATTCATACATTCTAACCTCAACTGGATGCTCTTGGCTACCGGGTAATCCTTTCAGTCATCTCCTTTTAACTTTGTATTGCATTTCTTCCAGCAGCTGCCCCAGACATTTTCCATTCTCAAATTTCCAAACTAACCCTTTGCCCCAACCCCCAACTCTAAGCAGATAACTTATTTTATTAAGAAGATCGAAGCCGTCTGATTGTTTAACCCTTCAATTTCCTTCCTCTACACCTTAATATTTCTCAGTGTCTTCACTTATCCTCACCTCTTCCATCCCTCTCTTAAAGAAAGAAATCTCTCCCTTCTCTTACTAAGATTAATCTCTCCATCTGTGCTCTTGAGTCCATGTTCTCTCAGTTTCTCTGGGATCTTGCTCTGTCAATTATCCCCCTTACACTTGCATCTTTCATCTTACCTTCTCCATTAACTTCTTGCTATCTACCCACATACGTTTATGCGGTCCCTTAATCTAAAACAACTTACATAGTCTACTTACCAAAGCCAAATTTCTCAGAAGAGTGTGCTATATTCACTATCTCCTCTTTCTTACCACTCATTCATTCACTCAGTAGCCCCTTCAGTGTTGCTTCCATCACATCAAAACTGTTCTCTTGAAAGTTACAATCTCCAATCACCATAGATTCAAAGGACATTTTTTTAGTTCTCCACCTGTGACAACTGATACTGTTGCCCATCCTATCCTTGAAACTCTCCTCCTTTGGTTTATGTAATGGCATATTATTCTATTTCTCTTCCTACATTCTGTTTCTTCCCTGACTCTTTTTCCTTCTCTCACCCTTTAAATATAAGCATTCCCCAAAGTTCTGCCCTTATCTCTCTCTCTCACTACACTTTCATCCCTCGGTGATCTCATCCATTCGCATGATTTAAATTCTGACTATATCTCCACTTCCAATCTCTTTATTAGACTTGAATCCCTGCTGGACAAGTTCATTTGAAAGGTTCACTGGTTTTTCAAACTCAGTTGGTTCCAAACCAAACTACGGTAGCAACTCTTTTAACCAACTCCACTTGTCTTCTGTTTTTCATTTTTTAATAATATGCTTATGCTGCTATTTCTTGATTTTAAAATTTTACATTATCTTTGGACTCTTAGTTGAAAATGACAGATTATCTTTTTCACCACCTACACACATTTCCCATCCCTCCATCTTTCTAATATAGATACAGTAACGATTTTAGCTTAAAATATTCAGTACTTATATTTTTATACCACATAAACATTATTCACAGCCAAGCCACAAGGTATATTATTATTACATTTTCTTCCTCATACAACATTTTGTTTCTCTTGGAATTACCTCTTTCTTGGTTTGCTTGGAGTTTCTAAGTATTAATCACTATTTCTTCAACTGAAGTATTAATCTCTAATTCTCCAACTGAATGTAATCTAACACTACACTTTTATCAGTTCTACTTAAAAAATTTTCTTGCAGACATTCCTCCTGGATGTTTCTGCTGCTGCAATCTGAACTGCTTGCTATCTAACTCTCCTGCATAAATGACTGTCCTGGGACTATCCTTCATTATCATCCTAAGAATTCCTTTTACTTCTCTGTGTTGGATCCCTTTTTCTAGATCCCATAATTTCATCTTTTTAGATTTATTCCCATTTTTGGGTGAAACACATCCTCCAGTAGTTTCATGAGAAAAACTGCATGGGAGTTAAAATTTATAAGGTCTCGCCTATCTAAAAATCTATATTCTATTCTCATTGTTGATTATTAATTTGGTTTGGTACAGAATTCTAGGTTGGAAATAATTTTACTTTTGTATTCTGAAAGCATTGCTCTATTGCTCTACTGATTTTTAGCTTCCAGCATTGCTGTTGAGAAGCCCAGTGGCATTCTAATTCCTTTATCTCTTTCTGGAAGTCCAATTTTTTAGACGTTATACTTCTGGACTAGGCCTCTAATTTTTTTGTATTTTTCTCTTATTTTCTATTTCTTTGCCTCTTCTGGGCAATTTCCTCAACTTTACCTTAGCCCTTCTATTGAATTTTTAATTTATGCTATTATATTTTTAATTCCAAGAACTCCTTCTTGTTCTTTAAAAAAATACACACACACACACACACACACACACACACGGCTATATATGGCAGGCTAGTCTTTTCTTTTTAATTTTTGTCTGCATTGGGTCTTCGTTGCTGCGCGCGGGCTTTCTCTAGTTGTGGCGAGCGGGGGCTACTCTTCGTTGCAGTGTGCGGGCTTCTAATTGGGGTGGCTTGTCTTGTTGCAGAGCACAGGCTCTAGGCGTGTGGGCTTCAGTAGTTGTGGCACGTGGGCTCAGTAATTGTGGCTCTCAGGCTTTAGAGGGCAGGCTTAGTAGTTGTGGCGTACGGGCTTAGTTGCTCCGCGGCATGTAGGATCTTCCCAGACCAGGGCTCAAACCCATGTCCCATGCATTGGTAGGTGGATTCTTAACCACTGTGCCACCAGGGAAGCCTGGCAGGCTAGTCTTATTTAATGGATCCAATACCTTCTCTGTTTTCCCTGAGGCTATTAATGACAGCTTTCTTAAAGTTTTCTTCTGCTCCTTGTATTGTTACTGCTTCTTCTGAGTTCCCCCCTCCTCTACCTTGTTTGTTTGGTCTTCGTTTTTGGCTATCATGTTAGAGACTTCTCCAAATGCCTGGTGATCCTTGAATATGTCCATTCATATTTAGAGTGAGATGTAAAAAAGCTGGTTTTCTAAATGGATGGAGCTTGCTGACATTGAGCTCCATTGCAGAATGGAGACCTGGTCATTTTACAGTGGAACTCCTAAATGTCAGATCTGTAGGGACATTTCCTGGGGCTATTCAAGTTTCTCCAGGAAATTTTCTAGACTTGTGCTTGGGGAGTATCCATTTGGCAGCCAGCATTGTGAGAGCTAAGCAAGGGAAGGGGGGAATGAGGTATCAACATACAGCATGTAGACATTGGCTTATTTCCTTGTTTTCATGAGGCCATCTCACCTCTGCTCTGAACCTGGTATTCTTGAGTTGAGACTTCCTTCAGTTTAGTTGCTCCAACCTTCTACTGGATGGAGAAGGGAGTGACCTTGATGCTTAATGTGGGGAAGAGGGTCTGGGGATCTAACCATTCCTTACAAGGACTTGCAGCAAATCCTGTTTTCAGCTTTCCTCACACTCCCAATTTCAGAGTACCTGACACTTCCAATTCTTGAACCCTTCTAGACCTCTGTGGCATAAAGAGATACCTTTCTCTTTTGTAAATTAGTCATCAGCTTTCTTTGCTAAATCACTCCCTACTTATCCATCTGTAGCCCACCCTGTAAAATTTAGTTGACACCTACTACTTACTGTCATCTCTTGTTCTCTTTTGGCTTTATACCTTTTTTCCCCCTTTATTATAAATTTAGTGTGTTTTATAGAAAGAGTGCAAATAAATATGTGTATTTGACCTGACACTGTCTAGCAGTGGTCTATAACTGTTTATTTACATGTCAATTTTCTCTCCAACTAGACTATGAGTTCATTAAGAATAGAACTATTTCCTCCTTATCCTTTTAGTTCCAGCACCTAGAATAATACCTGGCACAGAGGACACACTCAACAAATACTGTTGAATGAATGAATAGATGAATGAATGAGTTCTCTGCTTACTTTTCATCACCTAGCAGCAGTGCTTTGAACACTGAAAGTACTTAAAAATACATGAATTCAAAAAGGAAAGCTTTATAGTTGACATTTTGTATTTAAAATTTCAAACATATGGTTCTCTGAAAGACTTGTTTGCATGGTAAGTATAGTTTACATGGCCACAGTATTTACAGTATATAGCACACATTTCATGTAGTCATGTTAACCAAGTAACTAGTAAAAGCAAATCCTGACTCCATTGTTTGAAAAGCCTCAATCTTAATGTCTTTTTTAAAAATAAACTTTCATTTATTTTTAAATAAACTTTTGGTCTCCATCCTTCATACCCTACTTTTTGACTTTTAATACAAGAAAGTGTAGGAATATATTAATCACAAATTAAAAGCCTATAGAAAAAGCCACTGACTGAATTGAGACATGGATAGAAATGACAGGATTATAGAGCACATGGACTGAAGTCTTCCATTCTCAATACACTAAAACAATGAAATGTTCATGGCAGTCATAGTTTTTATGTCACTTTAGAGTCAGTATTCAGAATAATTATATTTATTTTTCTAAGATCTGAT
Organism: Monodon monoceros; assembly: GCF_005190385.1. NCBI lineage: Eukaryota > Metazoa > Chordata > Mammalia > Artiodactyla > Monodontidae > Monodon > Monodon monoceros. The sequence continues at coordinate 94,291,524 of NW_021703784.1, read as the reverse complement.
TTTTAAAATGCTCAAGTATACCAAAATACAATTTGCAATGTATCAAAATAAAGATATGGAATAAACTTGGCAATAAAGCAAATTTCTCTATCACAAATCATATTTGCTTATTACTCTATATAAGCTGGTTTCCTCACTGTCTTTTCAAATACCATTATTATTGCTTCAGTGCTCAAGCTGCCTAAAATGTCCTCCTTCCCTCCTCCTAGTCAAATTCTGTCCATCTTTCAAGGTCCAACTCAAGCTTCCTCCTTCCAATGAAAACTTCCACATGACCTCTCCTCTTCCTGGTAGCCTCCAGCACTTCTTTGAACCACGTATCCTGACACTTGATTACACTCTACACTCTACCACCCTTTAGGTACCTTCCCAACTAGAATGTAAACATACTGGTGGCCAGGTTGCAGCCTTCTTTTCTAATCCTTGTAACTCCTAGTACCATTTTGGGCCCATAGCAGATGGCCAAACAAAATTTTCTTTTTTTCAAAATAAAAATAGCTTTTATTGTGATTATAAAAATGTTACACAGTCATTATAAAAACTCAAACCATATAAAAAAGTGCGAAAAAAAAAGTAAAATCCTAGCACTGAAAGAAAACCACTTATAACATTTTGGTAAACCTCTTTCCAAACATTTTTGTATGCACATAAATACATACAGACATAAAAATATATAATTTTACATAAATGGTATTATACCATCCTGTTGTTCTGCCACTTGAGACAATAAATGCAGATTTTCAGTGTCTTCCTAAAATTATATTACTTCCTTGCTCATCATTGCTTCCTGAAGTTAACTTTATTTTAAAAGTAGAAATGCGGGACTTCCCTGGTGGTCCAAAGGCTAAGACTCCACACTCCCAATGCAGGGGCCCGGGTTCAATCCCTGGTCAGGGAACTACATCCCACATGCTGCAACTAAAGATCCCACATGCCGCAACTAAGACCAGGTACAGCCAAACAAATAAATAAATAAATTTAAAAATAATAAATAAAAGTAGAATTGTGTTTCCAAGGAATTATTGGCCAATTTGCATGACAAATAAGGTTTCGAACACTGGATTATATATTTTTCAGACTACTAATTCTTTTGTCATCAGACCCATTTTGATTATAACATGGTTAAATTCATTTATTTGCTCATGTTTTAAAAGATATTAGTTACGTGGTAAACATTTTCGTGGACTACCCATTAATCTTCATATATTTTGTTACACACCTTTAATAAGGTTTCAATTAGCTAAATATATTCTTATATTCCTCCTGCAAGTGACATAGGTGGTGATAAATACTCTCAGGTATCAGTTTTATCTCACTTGTACAGCCTCTTAGCACTAAAATACCTTTAAATGACAGTGGTGATAGCAGAGCCTACTTTGTATAATTTGTTCATCTATCAATACTGGGTTTTTGAGAAATGATAATCTAAAGCTCTAAAGGTCCTTCTTGGTCCTATGTATCTAGAAAAACAGCATCTCCATGCCAGATGAGAACTTCTCAAACTGTTTTTAAAATCAGGGCAAGGGGAAAAGAACAGGGCAGGGAATCCTTGGCAGCAACAGCCGGATTCAAAGAATTCAGTGTGCTGGGAACAACAGTCAACTGGGTGCGACTGCCTGCACCCTTGCACCAAAGCCAGAGAACAAAGATGAAGGGTGAGGAAATTAAGGAGACTCTTAAAGTGACTTCCCAGGAGGAATCTCAGACCAGCCACACCCAGTCCCTTCATCTTAGTAAATAATTCAGCAAAGCTGCAAATGGGTTTAGCTGAGTCCCTGCAGGAACCTCTCCCAGAGTGGGGGATTTCTTCTTCATTGCTCCTACTTGCAACTTCCCAGACCCAAGCTTGCCTGCGGGGGACGTGTGTGCTCTCCCCAAGTCATGGCATGTTTACCTGAAGATGAACAAACAAACAGCAAATAGCTCTTGGAGCGTTTTCCCTACTTCCTGGCAGCAGAAGGAGAGCAGCTGTTGTATGGTTAAACTGGGGATTTAAGCTTTTTAATAAAGTTTTTAGTAGAAACCCTACTTTCTGTCTATCTCTGATGGTTAAACTGAAATTTGACTGCTTCTTCCAAGACAGGCCAAACTTACTGGAAATGGAATATGAATAAGCCTGGCCCATCCAATCATCCAGCAGACATTCATTAATTTATTCTTCCAGCATTTACTGAGCACCCACAACAAGCAAAGGTACTGAATGGGGCTTCAGAGATAAACTATGCTGTCTCCCCCCTCAAGGGAACTAACAATGATACCTATCACATGACACAAACAACTGGCATTGATGAAGCAGTTATTATGTGCCAAGATTAATAGGTGCTTTAGTCCATTATCTCATTTAGTTTTCACAATGTTGAAGTAGTATACTCTCCATTTTTCAGATGAGAAAACTAAGGCCTGGAAAAAGTAACTTGACCATGGTTACACAGCTGTACCCAATGTAAAGTCTTCTCTTTAGTGCTTCACATGGAGCTTGATATTACACATTTACAAGCTGAATGGAGAGGTAGGAGAGACAAAATCGATGTATTCTTGACCCTGTGCGATATCTTAGGAAAGAGATTATATGTTTGCCAATAACTAATATAAATATGATAGAATAAGTGCCATAAGACAGATCACTTATGGAGGCAAGGGAGGGCAAGGAGGGGAGGAAGTGGGAATTACGAGGACTTCTAGAACTGGGTTTACTTGAAGATGGGCAGGAATGTGACAGACATGCAAGAAAGTGCTACACAAATAAAAAAGCAAAAACAAAGGTGTGCTAGGGGAAAAGTAGAAGGAGTGTTTGGGGGAAAGTGAATGTCTGTGTGTGGTGAGAGTGTAGGCTCTGAGTAGGAAAGTAGTGGTTGGAACGGCTGAGGTTAGATCATGAGTGGCCTAAATGTAAGGTAATGGAACTCATATTTCATAAGCAGGCAATACCAATAGAACCTTTGATGTTCTAAGCAGGGGCAACAAGCCCAGGGCTATGCTTTAGAGAATTATATTTATAAAAGGTCTTGCGGTAGTTCTCAAGCTTCAATGTGCATCACAGGGCTGCAGAGCTTTCAAAATGCATGGGCCCCAGAAGAAGTTCTAGAGCCACAGGAACTCTCAGTTAAATGTGGAAAATGGTACAATCATTTTGGGAACATATGCTAAAGCTGAATGTATGCATTCCCAACAATTCCACTCCTAAGTACATACTTAACAGGAATCTATACACCAAGAGACATACAAAAGTATATTTATAGTAACATTGTTTGTACTAGCTTGAAACTGAAAACAACCCAAACACCACCTACTGTAGGATGGATAAACTGTGGTTTCTACATAAAACGGAATTCTGTACAACAATAAAAAAGAACAAACTGTAGCTAAACCCAACAACAAATCAGAAATATAAATGTTAAGCAAAAGAAGCCAGCCCCTGAGGAGTGCATGCTCTATGATTCTAGCCACATAAAGTTCAAGATCAGGCACATCTAGTTTATGGTGATAAAAGTTAGACTAGTGGTGACCCTAGAGGGGATTCGTGACTGGAAGGGGTCCTGGGAGAGGCATCTGGGGCGCTGGTAATATTCTCTATATGGATGGACATTACATGAGTATGTTTATTTTGTAGAAATCCATTAAGCTGTACATTTATTATTTTGCACTTTTCTCTAAATGTGGTACTGCAATAAAACCTTTTTACTTAAAACATTAAAAAAAAAAAAAAAGCATAGGTCCCAACCCATAAGATTCTGATTAAAGCAATCTGTGATGGGGCATGGGCATGGGTAGTTTTTAAAAGCTCCCTGAATGAACTTGACGTGCAACCAGGGTTGAAAACTGCTGATGTAGAGTAAGGACTGGAGCAAAAGAAAAAAGTTAAGAAGTTATTCAATACTTCCCACACGAGTGATTTTAAGTGTCACCTGAAATGCTTGTTAAAAAATAAATTCCCGGGGGGGGGGGGAGTCAAGATGGCGTACTAGGAGGACGCAGAATTCGTGGCTTCTCACAACTAGGGCACCTACCAGGCACCAGTGGGGGACCACGAAAACCTAAGGGGACGGAAGGAATCCCCAGCAACCAGGGATATGGGGAGTGGGGGGAGTGGGGGGAGTGAGGGGGGAGGAGGAGTGGAGGCAGGACGGGACTGGCGCCCCGAGGGGTGGCTGGGGGAGGGGAAGGGATCCCATGCCCGAAGGGGGAAATTGGGGGACCACTGGGAGGGCAGAGGATCAGAAGGGAGTGTGGCCAGGTTTCCCTGCCCACTTGGGCCCCCAGGAACCTGTTGAGATCCGGGCCTGATCCTCTGCCCACCGAGGCCCTCTCCAGCTGCGCGGGTCCTGAGGGAGTGGGAGGGAGTGAAGGGGGAGCAAAAGTAAAGGCCGGACTTACGGGATCGGCCTCCCTGAGGGGCGGCTGGGGTAGGGGAGGAGTTCTACACCCAGCAGAACCCACCCACGGTTAGGGGTCTGGCAGCGACACGGGAGACCCCGGGGGGAGATGGTGGGGGAGGGGCACGAAGGAACACAAGGGAACAGGACCGGGGCTTTCCCTGTCCACTTGGGCACTGAGAAGCCTGTTGGGCTCCCTGGCCTAATCCTCTGCCCTCAGAGCCTCCCTCCTGCCATGCAGAGCCCAAGCCCCACCCCACACCCTCACTCAGGACCCTACCTCCAGACTTCACAACCCCACACTCCAGAGGCCCTCCTTTCCACATGCTGCCGCTCCCCTTCTGCGCAGGTCCTAAGCAGAGACTCTGCCCACACTTGAACGTCGCCCCGCCTAGGCCCCACCTCACGCTCAAACGTCACCTCCCCACCAGCCTAGGTCCGGCCCCACTGTAAACACCCCGCCCCTGCCTAAGTTCCAATCCGCCCCCATAGCCAGACTTTTTTTTTCTTTTTTCCTCTTTTAGATTGGGGTTCTGTTTTACCTTTTTGATTCATTGTTGTTGATTCTTTTATATTTTTATTTCTCCTAATAAATCTTCTATTTTTCTAACTTTATTTTATTCTTTATACTTTGTTAGTGATCTCTCCTTTTGGCTTGTCCCCCCCGCCTTTTTTCTTCTTTTTTTCTGTTGTTGTTTTACTGTACCTTGTTGCAGTTATTTCAATTATAGTTTTAGTTTTCCTAACATTTTTTTATCTTTCTAATTTTATTTTGTTTTTTATTATTTGATATTGTACTGCTCCTTTTTTTCTTTCTTCCTTTTTTTTTTTTTTTCCGTACGCAGGCCTCTCACTGCCGTGGCCTCTCCCGTTGCGGAGCACAGGCTCCGGAGGCACAGGCTCAGCGGACATGTCTCACGGGCCCAGCCACTCCGTGGCACGTGGGATCCTCCCGGACTGGGGCACGAACCCGTGTCCCCTGCATCGGCAGGCGGACTCTCAACCACTGCACCACCAGGGAAGCCCCCACCCCTTTTTTTTTTAACCACACCACAAAGCTTGCAGGATCTTGCTTCCCAGGCCAGAGGTTGGGCCTGAGCTCCTGTGGTGGGAGCTCCGAGTCCAAACTGCTGGACTAACAGAGAACCTCAGACCCCAGGGAATATCAACTGGAGTGAGGCCTCCTGGAGGTCCTCATCTCAGCACCAAGACCCAGCTCTATCCAACTGCCTGTAAACTCCAGTGCTGGACGTCTCAAGCCAAACAACCAGTAAGACAGGAATACAGCACCACCCACCAAAAAAAAAAAAAGAAACGACAAAAAAATTTGTACAGACGAAGGAGCAAGGTAAAAACGTACAAGACCAAATAAATGAAGACGAAATAGGCAAACTACCTGAAAAAGAATTCAGAGTAATGATAGTAAAGATGATCCAAAATCTCAGAAACAAAATGGAGAAAATACAAGAAACATTTAAAAAGGATCTAGAAGAACTAAAGAGCAAACAAACAGTGATGAACAACACAATTACTGAAATTAAAAATACTCTAGAAGGAATCAACAGCAGAATAACTGAGGCAGAAGAATGGATAAGTGAGCTGGAAGATAAAATTATGGAATTAACTGCAAGGGAATAGAACAAAGAAAAAAGAATGAAAAGAATTGAGGACAGTCTCGGAGACCTCTGGGACAACATTAAACGCACCAACATTCAAATTATAGGGGTCCCAGAAGAAAAAGAGAAAACCAAAGGGCCTGAGAAAATATTTGAAGAGATTATAGTCGAAAACTTTCCTAACATGGGAAAGGAAAGAGTCAATCAAGTCCAGGAAGCACAAAGAGTACCATACAGGATAAACCCAAAGAGAAACACACCGAGACACATATTAATCAAACTATCAAAAATTAAATAAAAAGAAAAAATATTGAAAGCAGCAAGGGAAAAGCAACAAATAACATACAAGGGAATCCACATAAGGTTAACAGCTGATCTCTCAGTAGAAACTCTGCAAGCCAGAAGGGAGTGGCAGGACATATTTAAAGTGATGAAAGGGAAAAACCTACAACCAAGTTTACCCTACCGAGCAAGGATCTCGAGCAAGGATCTCATTCAGATTCGACGGAGAAATTAAAACCTTTACAGACAAGCAAAAGTTAAGAGAATTCAGCACCAGTAAACCAGCTTTACAACAAATGCTAAAGGAACTTCTCTAGGCAGGAAACACAGGAGAAGGAAAAGACCTACAATAACAAACCCAAAACAATTAGGAAAACAGTAATAGGAACATACATATTGATTATAATCTTGAGTGTAAATGGATTAAATGCTTCAACCAAAAGACACAGACTGGGTAACTGGATAAAAAAACAAGACCCATACATATGCCGTCTACAAGAGACCAACTTCAGACCTAGGGACACATACAGACTGAAAGTGAGGGGATGGAAAAAGATATTCCATGCAAACGGAAATCAAAAGAAAGCTGGAGTAGCAATTCTCATATCAGACAAAGTAGACTTCAAAATAAAGACTATTACAAGAGACAAGGAAGGACACTACATAATGATCAAGGGATCAATCCAAGAAGAAGATATAACAATTGTAAATATTTATGCACCCAACATAGGAGCACCTCAATACATAAGGCAAATGCTAACAGCCATAAAAGGGGAAATCGACAGTAACACAATAATAGTAGGGGACTTTAACACCCCACTTTCACCAATGGACAGATCATCCAAACTGAAAATAAATAAAGAAACACAAGCTTTAAATGACACATTAAACAAGATGGACTTAATTGATATATATAGGAGATTCATCCCAAAACAAAAGAATACACTTTCTTCTCAAGTGATCATGGAACATTCTTCAGGATAGGCCATATCTATCCATTTGGGTCACAAATCAAGCTTGGTAAGTTGAAGAAAATTGAAAGTGTAACAAGTATCTTTTCTGACCACAACACTATGAGACTAGATATCAATTACAGAAAAAAAACTGTAAAAAAAATACAAACACAGGAGGCTAAACAATACACTACTAAATAACCAAGAGATCACTGCAGAAATCAAAGAGGAAATAAAAAAATACCTAGAAATAAGTGACAATGAAAACATGATGACCCCAAACCTATGGGATGCAGCAAAAGCAGTTCTAAGAGGGAAGCTTATAGCAATACAACCCTACCTCAAGAAACAAGAAAATCTCAAATAAACAACCTTACCTTACACCTAAAGCAATTAGAAAAGAGGAACAAAAGAACCCCGAAGTTAGCAGAAGGAAAGAAATCATAAAGATCAGATCAGAAATAAATGAAATAGAAATGAAAGAAACAATAGCAAAGATCAATAAAACTAAAAGCTGGTTCTTTGAGAAGATAAAGAAAATTGATAAACCCTTAGCCAGACTCATCAAGAAAAAAAGGGAGAAGACTCACATCAACAGAATTAGAAATGAAAAAGGAGAAGGAACAACTGATACTGCAGAAATACAAAGGATCATGAGAGATTACTACAAGCAACTATATGCCAATAAAATGGACAACCTGGAAGAAATGGACAAATTTTTAGAAAAGCACAGCCTTCCGAGACTGAACCAGGAAGATAGAATATATCAACAGACCAATCACAAGCACTGAAATTGAAACTGTGATTAAAAATCTTCCAACAAACAAAGCCCAGGACCAGATGGCTTCACAGGCGAATTCTATCAAACATTTAGAGAAGAACTATCACCTATCCTTCTCAAACTCTTCCAAAATATAGCAGAGGGAGGAACACTCCCAAACTCATTTTATGAGGCCACCATCACCGTGATACCGAAACCAGACAAAGATGTCACAGAAAAGAGAAAACGATAGGCCAATATCTCTGATGAACATAGATGCAAAAATCCTCAACAAAATACCAGCAAACAGAATCCAACAGCACATTGAAAGGATCATACCCCATGATCAAGTGGGGTTTATCCCAGGAAATCAAGGATTCTTCAATGTACACAAATCAATCAATGTGATACACCATATTAACAAATTGAAGGATAAAAACCATATGATAATCTCAATAGATGCAGAAAAAGCTTTTGACAAAATTCAACACCCATTTATGATAAAAACTCTCCAGGAAATAGGCATAGAGGGAACCTACCTCAACATAATAAAGGCCATATATGACAAACCCACAGCCAACATCATTCTCAATGGTGATAAACTGAAACCATTTCCACTAAGATCAGGAACAAGAAAAGGATGCCCACTCTCACCACTATTATTCAACATAGTTTTGGAAGTTTTAGCCACAGCAATCAGAGAAGAAAAAGAAATAAAAGGAATCCAAATCGGAAAAGAAGAGGTAAAACTGTCACTGTTTGCAGATGACGTGATACTATACTTAGAGAATCCTAAAGATGCTACCAGAAAACTACTAGAGCTAATCAATGAACTTGGTAGAGTAGCAGGATACAAAATTAATGCAGAGAAATCTCTTGCATTCCTATACATTAATGATGAAAAATCTGAAAGAGAAATTAAGGAAACACTCCCATTTACCATTGCAACAAAAAAAATAAAATACCTATGAATAAACTTACCGAAGGAGTCAAAAGACCTGTATGCAGAAAACTATAAGACACTGATGAAAGAAATTAAAGATGATACAAACAGATGGAGAGATATACTATGTTCTTGGATTGGAAGAATCAATACTGTGAAAATAACTATACTACCCAAAGCAATCTACAGATTAATGCAATCCCTATCAAACTACCAATGGCATTTTTTCACAGAACTAGAACAAAAAATTGCACAATTTGTATGGAAACACAAAAGACCCTGAATAGCAAAACAATGTTGAGAAAGAAAAATAGAGCTGGAGGAATCAGGCTCCTGGACTTCAGACTATACTATAAAGCTACAATAATCAAGACAGTATGGTACTGGCACAAAAACAGAAATATAGATCAATGGAACAGGATAGAAAGCTCAGAGATAAACCTCCGTTGATAAAGGAGGCAAGAGTATACCATGGAGAAAAGACAGCCTCTTCAGTAAGTGGTGCTGGGAAAACTGGACAGCTACACATAAAAGTATGAAATTAGAACACTCCCTAACACCATACACAAAAATAAACTCAAAATGGATTAAAGACCTAAATGTAAGGCCAGACATTATAAAACTCTTAGAGGAAAACATAGGCAGAACACTGTGTGACATAAATCACAGCAAGATCCTTTCTGACTCACCGCCTAGAGTAAAAACAAAAATAAACAAATGGGACCTAATGAAACTTAAAAGCTTTTGCACAGCAAAGGAAACTATAAACAAGACGAAAAGACAACCCTCAGAATGGGAGAAAATATTTGCAAATGAAGCAACTGAAAAAGGATGAACCTCCAAAATATACAAGCAGCTTATGCAGCTCAATATCAAAAAAACAAAAATCCAATCAAAAAATGGGCAGAAGACCTAAATAGACATTTCTCTAAAGAAGATATACAGATTGCCAACAAACACATGAAAAGACGCTCAACATCATCACTCACTAGAGAAATGCAAATCAAAACTACAATGAGGTATCACGTCACACCAGTCAGAATGGCCATCATCAAAAAATCTACAAACAATAAATGCTGGAGAGGGTGTGGAGAAAAGGGAACCCTCTTGCACTGTTAGTGGGGAATGTAAATTGATACAGCCACTATGGAGAACAGTATGGAGGTTCCTTAAAAAACTACAAATAGAACTACCATATGACCCAGCAAACCCACTGCTGGGCATATACCCTGAGAAAACCATAATTGGAAAAGAGTTATGTACCAAAATGTTCATTGCAGCTCTATTTACAATAGCCAGGACATGGAAGCAACCTAAGTGTCCATCAACAGATGAATGGATAAAGAAGATGTGGCACATATATACAATGGAATATTACTCAGCCATAAAAAGAAATGAAATTGAGTTATTTGCAGTGAGGTGGATGGACCTAGAGACTGTCATACAGAGTGAAGTAAGTCAGAAAGAGAAAAACAAATACCGTATGCTAACACATATATATGGAATTTTTAAAAAAATGGTTCTGAAGAACCTAGGGGCAGGACAGGAATAAAGACACAGACGTAGAGAATGGACTTGAGGACACGGGAGAGGGAAGGGTAAGCTGGGAGGAAGTAAGAGAGTAGCACTGACATATATACACTACCAAATGTAAAATAGTAGCTAGTGGGAAGCAGCTGCATGGTACAGGGAGATCAGCTCAGTGCTTTGCGACCACCTAGATGGGTGGGATAAGGAGGGTGGGAGGGAGATGCAAGAGGTAGGGGATATGGGGATATACGTATGCATATAGCTGATTCACTTTGTTATACAGCAGAAAATAACACAACACTGTAAAGCAATTATACTCCAATAAAGATGTTAAAATAAATAAATTCATTCATTCATTCATTCCCAGGTCCCTCCCCTGCTGACTCTGATTCACTTGGTTGGAGATGGGATCAAGGAATCTGTCTTTTTGACAACCTCTCCGATGTGGTTAGTTAGGGTTCTAAATTAGGGTCCAGTGGCAGCGGTGGGAATGAAGAGCAGGTTATGCCAAGCAAAATAAAACTAGAAAAGATTAAATTTTCAACACTACTTATACTTGCTTTTATACACTCCCAGCTTAAAACCCACCAAAACTACCAAATTTGAGTATGGTTTATTAAACTGACATTTTTAACCTAAGGTGGCTTTATTTTGACTCACAGTGTATATACTTTAATTTAGTCTTTTACTTTTGTTTTTAACTGAATCATGAGAGCAAGAGATTTCAGAAGCCTAAGAGGTACCATTCTGTTTTGGGGTACATCTGCTTTAGAGAATGGGTTTAATAACATCTCATGGTAAAGTCTCACTTTAGCCTAATTTTTGAAAAACCCTTGGTTGTATTTTCAAAGAACTTCCAAATTCTGCTTGTTATGTCCTTCAAAGCATGAAATATGCAGTAAAGCAAGTACTATACTTCCCTCAGTAATAAGAATCATGATTTTTTATTTTAAATAAAAGATGGAATAACATAATGTTTTCTCTTGAAGACAGGTAGAGTGGAACTTAAACTTTCCTCCATCTGTTAAGGCAATCAAAGAAGATAGAAAATCACACAAAATTGCAATACATTCTTAAACCTTAACTAATCTGATCACATTCTGGGCTAGAAAACTATACATTGATCTCAGAAGCTGAATGACATAAAATATATTGATGTGCATTAAGCGTCAGGGCAAGAGCACTTGATGCTAATAGCAAGAGCACTTGGTGAGAGTCAGAAGACTCTCTGGGAGACCTCAGGCTTCAATTTTATACCTGTGTGATGGGGAATGGGTAGAGAAACATCAGTAGTTTTCAAACCAGAAGGCTTGAGTTTTTCAGAGGCATTGGTAAGTTTCTACAAATGTTTAATATTAACAGTTTTCTTATTAAAAATATACCTTTGTTTAAAATTTATAAGAAAAACAACATGCACACTAAATAGGTTACATAGTAAATTTGAATATATAGACACTACCAACTTGTGCTCTCAGGTTAACTCATCGTGGAGCTTCTCCTGCTCACAAATATATGTATTTGAACTTGTAAATGTGTCACTGACTAGGAAGCTTTTTATCTGCTCTAGTCTTTTTCTTTTCTTTTTAATCCAGGACTATATTGGCATAAAGGCTGTGATTACATAAAATCTTTAAATTCTACTGGATGAGAGTACAGATGTTATCAACCCCTCCTTATACTTGTTCCTATATGATGTGGTTATGCAACAAAACAGAGTAGATTTATTACTCTATAAAATAACTTGATAATTACAAAATAGAAGTATTTAAGTGTTAAGATACTAACAAAGTGGTAAAAATGTAATCGTTTTTGTACTGGGACTGGAAAAGCAATGGCAGAAAAAATTGATGGAATAGTGGATCACAGAAAACACAGGCCTTAAAATGTCATTAGATGTTGTGTAGATAAACACTAGCAGTTAAAATTATGTAAGCATTTTTCAAAACACTATTGGATAATGTTATACAAATTGATACATACTGTTAATTTTATTAGGATGAGGCTTTTAAATTGTAGACCTTTCAGAGTCATTTGCAGACGTATCAGTAGTGATGCCAGAATTTATTCTTTTACACTAGTTTTCTGACTGATATAAGGCAGTTGTCAAAACAGTAGTCAAATAAAATAAGAAATTACTATTATTTCTACCTTAAGTACATTCATTAAATGTAAGTTTATCAACTTGGAAATCTTATTGATATTTAAATAAACTGAATAGCTCAATTTAGGCTTATAACACTGCCATACTTACCACCTCAGATAAAATATTAGTGATGAATCAAAACAGGATTTGGATTCAAAATGCAAAATAAAATCAATTTTTCTGCGTGAAAATTATGAGCAAAAATCTGGCCCAAGATGGAAGAGCCAGCAGGCTCAGTGTCTGGTGAGGAGTCTTTCCTTTGTTGTAAAAGGCTGCCTTCTCACTGTGTCCTTACACGGCGAACAGAGGGGGAAGGTGCTCTGATGTCTCTTCTTTTTTTTTTTTTTAATTAATTTATTTATTTTCGGCTGCGCTGCGTCTTTGTTGCTGTGCGTGGGCTTTCTCTAGTTGCAGCGAGCGGGGGCTACTCTTCGTTGCACTGCACGGGCTTCTCATTGCGGTGGCTTCTCTTGTTGCAGAGCACAGGCTCTAGGTATGCGGGCTTCAGTAGTTGTGGCATGTGGGCTTCAGTAGTTATGGTATGTGGGCTCAGTAGTTGTGGTGCACGGGCTTACCTGCTCCGTGGCATGTGGGATCTTCCTGGACCAGGGTTCAAACCCATGTCCCCTGCGTTGGCAGGAGGATTGTTAACCACCAGGGAAGTCCCTGATATCTCTTCTTATAAGCACACTAATCCTATTGGAGAAGAGCCCTACCCTAATGACCTCATTGAATCTTAATTACATCCTTATAGGCCCTACCTCCAAATGCAGTCACGTTGGGGGTTAGGGCTTCAATATATGAATGTGGGGGGGACACAATTCAATCCATAGCAGCCCCTGAGGTACCTGATCTTTAAAGAAATAACACTATTGAACAACTCATACGAGATATTATAAGATACATTTATTTTTCTCCAAACAATGCAGTTTTTAAACTAGCTGAGAAAACTGTTCATTGATTTCTCCAAAGTGATCACACATCAATTAGGAAAGTAACTCAGCTTTGGCACAAAAATTTACTATCACTACTTTTTTTTTTTTTGGCCTCACTCTGTGGCTTGTAGGATCTTAGTTCCCAGACCAGGGATCAAACCTGGGGCCCTGGCAGTGAGATCACCAAGTTCTAACCACTGGACTGCCAGGGAATTCCCTATCACTACTTTTTTGAATATGTGGATCAGTATAACTAAAAAACTTTTTTTGACCAGATGTCAAGATGTTAAAAATAAATCTATTAGTATTTGCAGCTACTTGTCCATGTGAATCACAATTTTCCTGACATACTTTTATCTTAAAACCAAATACTAGAAAACTTTCCCCTCAAATCAGGAACAAGACAAGAATACCTGCTTTTGCTACTTCTCAACATAGCACAGGAAGTTCTAACCAAAGCAATTAGGCAAGAAAAAGATATAAAAGTTATCCAAATTGTAAAGGAAAAGATAAAACTATCTCTATTTAAAGATGACATGATCTTCTATGCAGGAAACCATAAAGATTATACACATACACAAATACACAAATTATTACAGCTAATACATGAATTTTGCAAAGATGCAGGATACAAAACCAACAAACAAAAACCAATTATATTTCTATAAACTAGCAATGAAAAATGTAAAAAGGAAACTAAGAAAAACAGTTCCATTTACAATAGCATGAAAAGAATAAAATACTTAGGGATAAATCTAACCAAGGAGGTGAAAGGCTTGCACACTGAAAACTATAAAACACTGCTGAATGAAATTAAAGAAGACCTAAATAAATGGAAAGACTTCCCATGTTCATGGATAGGAAGACTTATTATTGTTAAGATGTCAATACTATCCAAAGCAATCTACAGATACAACACAATTCCTACCAGAATTCCAACAGGTTTTTTGCCACAGAAATAGAGAGCTGATCCTCAAATTCATATGGAATTGAAAGGGGGCCCAAATGGCCAGGACAATCTTGGAAAAGAATAAAGTTGGAGGGCTCAAACTTCCCAACTTTGAAACTCAATACAAAGCCACAGTAATTAGAACAGTATGGAACTGGCATAAGGACAGGCATATAGACCACTTGAACAGAAGAGAGGGCCCAGAAGTAAACCCTCACAGTAAGATCAATTGATTTTCAAGAAGAGGACAAGGGTACCATTCATTGGGGAAAGGACTGCTCAGAAAGTCTTTCAGTAGTGGTGCTGCAAAAACTAGATATCCTTCTGCAAATGAAAGAAGTTGGGGGACTTCCCTGATGGTCCAGTGGCTAGGACTCCATGCTTCCACTGCACATGCCATGCAGTGGGAGGAAAAAGAAAAGAAAAGAAGGAAGTTGGATCCTTACCTCACACCTTATCTAAAAATTAACTCAAAATGGATCAAAGACCTAAACTTAAGAGCTAAAACTATAAAACTCTTAGAAGAAAACAATAAAACGGCTTCTTGACATTGGATTTGGCAATGATTTCATGGATATGACACCAAAAGCACAGGGAACAAAAGAAAAAATAGATAAATTGGACTTCATCAAAACTAAGAACTTTGATGTATCAAAGGATACTATCAAGAAAGTGAGTAGACAACCTACAGAATAAGAGAACATATTTGCAAATCACATGTCTAATAAGGGATTCATATGCAGATTATGTAAAGATCTCCTACAACTCAACAACAACAACAATAAACAACACAATTCAAAACAGTGCAAAGGGCTTAAATAGACATTTCTCCAAAGAAGATATACAAATGGCCAATAAGCACATGAAAAGATATTCAACATCATGAGTCATTAGGGAGATGCAAATCAAAACCACAATGAGATTCCACGTCACACCAATTTGAATGCCTATTATCAAAACAACAAGAAATATCACATGTCGGTGAGGATTGGGAGAAATTGTGCATTGCTGGTGAGAATGTTAAATGGTGTAGCCACTGTGGAAAACAGTATAGCAATTCCTTAAAAAGTTATACATAGAATGATCATATGATCCAGCAATTTCACTTCTAAGTACATATCCAAGAATCAAAGACAGGGACTCAAACAGATAGTTGTACACCCACGCTTACAGCTGAATTATTTACAACAGCCAAAAGGTGGAAACAACCCACGTGTCCGTTGACAGATGAATGGATAAACTAAATACGATATACACACAGTGGCATATTATTCAACTATAGAAAAGAATGAAATTCTGATACACACTACAACATGGATGAACTATGAAAACATCATGCTTAGTGGAATAAGTCACACACAAAAAGACAAATATTGTATGATTCCACTTATATGTGGTACCTAAAAGAGTCAAACGCATAGAGACAGAAAGTAAAACAGTGGTTATCAGCGGCTGGAAGAGGGGGGAATGGGGAGTTATTTTTTTTTTTTTTCATTTTAACATCTTTATTGGAGTATACTTGCTTTACAATGGTATGTTAGTTTCAGCTTCACAACAAAATGAATCAGTTATATATATACATATGTTCCTATATCTCTTCCCGCTTGCGCCTCCCTCCCTCCCACCCTCCCTATCCCACCCCTCCAGGCGGTCACAAAGCACCGAGCTGATCTCCCTGTGCTATGCGGCTGCTTCCCACTAGCTATCTACCTTACGTTTGGTAGTCTATATATGTCCATGCCTCTCTCTCACTTTGTCACAGTTTACCCTTCCCCCTCCCCATAGCCTCAAGTCCATTTTCTAGTAAGTCTGTGTCTTTATTCCTGTTTCACCCCTAGGTTTTTCATGACATTTTTTTTTTCTTAAATTCCATATGTGTTAGTGGTATTTGTCTCTCTCTTTCTGACTTACTTCACTCTGTATGACAGGCTCTAGGTCTATCCACCTCATTACAAATAGCTCAATTTCGTTTCTTTTTATGGCTGAGTAATATTCCATTGTATATATGTGCCACATCTTCTTTATCCATTCATCCGATGATGGACACTTAGGTTGTTTCCATCTCTGGGCTATTGTAAATAGAGCTGCAATGAACATTTTGGTATATGACTCTTTTTGAATTATGGTTTTCTCAGGGCATATGCCCAATAGTGGGATTGCTGGGTCATATGGTAGTTCTATTTGTAGTTTTTTAAGGAACCTCTATACTGTTCTCCATAGTGATTGTATCAATTTACATTCCAACCAACAGTGCAAGAGGGTTCCCTTTTCTCCACACCCTCTCCAGCATTTATTGTTTCTAGATTTTTTGATGATGGCCATTCTGACTGGTGTGAGATGATATCTCATTGTAGTTTTGATTTGCATTTCTCTAATGATTAGTGATGTTGAGCATTCTTTCATGTGTTTGTTGGCAGTCTGTATATCTTCTTTGGAGAAATGTCTATTTAGGTCTTCTGCCCATTTATGGATTGGGTTGTTTGTTTTTTTGTTATTAAGCTGCATGAGCTGCTTATAAATTTTGGAGATTAATCCTTTTTCAGTTGCTTCATTTGCAAATATTTTCTCCCATTCTGAGGGTTGTCTTTTGGGCTTCTTTATGGCTTCCTTTGCTGCGCAAAAGCTTTTAAGTTTCATTAGGTCCCATTTGTTTACTTTTGTTTTTATTTCCATTTCTCTAGGAGGTGGGTCAAAAAGGACCTTGCTGTGATTTATGTCATAGAGTGTCCTGCCTATGTTTTCCTCTAAGAGTTTGATAGTTTCTGGCCTTACATTTAGGTCTTTAATCCATTTTGAGCTTATTTTTGTGTATGGTGTTAGGGAGTGATCTAATCTCATACTTTTACATGTAGCTGTCCAGTTTTCCCAGCACCACTTATTGAAGAGGCTGTCCTTTCTCCTCTGTACATTCCTGCCTCCTTTATCAAAGATAAGGTGACCATATGTGCGTGGGTTTATCTCTGGGCTTTCTATCCTGTTCCATTGATCTATATTTCTGTTTTTGTGCCAGTACCATACTGTCTTGATTACTGTAGCTTTGTAGTATAGTCTGAAGTCAGGAAGCCTGATTCCCCCAGCTCCATTTTTCGTTCTCAAGATTGCTTTGGCTATTCGGGGTCTTTTGTGTTTCCATACAAATTGTGAAATTTTTTGTTCTAGTTCTGTGAAAAATGCCAGTGGTAGTTTGATAGGGATTGCATTGAATCTGTAGATTGCTTTGGGTAGTATAGTCATTTTCACAATGTTGATTCTTCCAATCCAAGAACATGGTATATCTCTCCATCTATTTGTATCATCTTTAATTTCTTTCATCAGTGTCTTATAATTTTCTGCATACAGGTCTTTTGTCTCCTTAGGTAGGTTTATTCCTAGATATTTTATTCTTTTTGTTGCAATGGTAAATGGGAGTGTTTTCTTGATTTCACTTTCAGATTTTTCATCATTAGTGCATAGGAATGCAAGAGATTTCTGTGCATTAATTTTGTATCTTGCAACTTTACCAAATTCATTGATTAGCTCTAGTAGTTTTCTGGTAGCATCTTTAGGATTCTCTATGTATAGTATCATGTCATCTGCAAAGAGTGACAGCTTTACTTCTTCTTTTCCAATTTGGATTCCTTTTATTTCCTTTTCTTCTCTGATTGCTGTGGCTAAAACTTCCAAAACTATGTTGAATAAGAGTGGTGAGAGTGGGCAACCTTGTCTTGTTCCTGATCTTAGTGGAAATGCTTTCAGTTTTTCACCATTGAGGATGATGTTGGCTGTGGGTTTGTCATATATGGCCTTTATTATGTTGAGGAAAGTTCCCTCTATGCCTACTTTCTGCAGGGCTTTTATCATAAATGGGTGTTGAATTTTGTCAAAAGCTTTTTCTGCATCTATTGAGATTATCATATGGTTTTTCTCCTTCAATTTGTTAATATGGTGTATCACGTTGATTGATTTGCGTATATTGAAGAATCCTTGATTTCCTGGGATAAACCCCACTTGATCATGGTGTATGATCCGTTTAATGTGCTGTTGGATTCTGTTTGCTAGTATTTTGTTGAGGATTTTTGCATCTATGTTCATCAGTGATATTGGCCTGTAGTTTTCTTTCTTTGTGACATCCTTGTCTGGTTTTGGTATCAGGGTGATGGTGGCCTCGTAGAATGAGTTGGGGAGTGTTCCTCCCTCTGCTATATTTTGGAAGAGTTTGAGCAGGATAGGTGATAGCTCTTCTCTAAATGTTTGATAGAATTCGCCTGTGAAGCCATCTGGTCCTGGGCTTTTGCTTGTTGGAAGACTTTTAATCACAGTTTCAATTTCAGTGCTTGTGATTGGTCTGTTCATATTTTCTATTTCTTCCTGATTCAGTCTTGGCAGGTTGTGCCTTTCTAAGAATCTGTCCATTTCTTCCAGGTTGTCCATTTTATTGGCATAGAGTTGCTTGTAGTAATCTCTCATGATCTTTTGTATTTCTGCAGTGTCAGTTGTTACTTCTCCTTTTTCATTTCTAATTCTATTGATTTGAGTCTTCTCCCTTTTTTTCTTGATGAGTCTGGCTAATGGTTTATCAATTTTGTTTATCCTTTCAAAGAACCAGCTTTTAGTTTTATTGATCTTTGCTATCGTTTCCTTCATTTCTTTTTCATTTATTTCTGATCTGATTTTTATGATTTCTTTCCTTCTGCTAACTTTGGGGTTTTTTTGTTCTTCTTCCTCTAATTGCTTTAGGTGCAAGGCTAGGTTGTTTATTAGAAATGTTTCCTGTTTCTTAAGGTAGGATTGTATTGCTATAAACTTCCCTCTTAGAACTGCTTTTGCTGCATCCCATAGATTTTGAGTCGTCGTGTCTCCATTGTCATTTGTTTCTAGGTATTTTTTGATTTCCTCTTTGATTTCTGCAGTGATCACTTTGTTATTAAGTAGTGTATTGTTTAGCCTCCATGTGTTTGTATTTTTTACAGATATTTTCCTGTAATTGATATCTAGTCTCATAGCGTTGTGGTCGGAAAAGATACTTGATACAATTTCAATTTTCTTAAATTTACCAAGGCTTGATTTGTGACCCAAGATATGATCTATCCTGGAGAATGTTCCATGAGCACTTGAGAAAAATGTGTATTCTGTTGTGTTTGGATGGAATGTCCTATAAATATCAATTAAGTCCATCTTGTTTAATGTATCATTTAAAGCTTGTGTTTACTTATTTATTTTCATTTTGGATGATCTGTCCATTGGTGAAAGTGGGGTGTTAAAGTCCCCTACTATGAATGTGTTACTGTCGATTTCCCCTTTTATGGCTGTCAGTATTTGCCTTATGTATTGAGGTGCTCCTATGTTGGGTGCATAAATATTTACAATTGTTATATCTTCTTCTTGGATCGATCCCTTGATCATTATGTAGTGTCCTTCTTTGTCTCTTCTAATAGTCTTTATTTTAAAGTCTACTTTGTCTGATATGAGAATTGCTACTCCAGCTTTCTTTTGGTTTCCATTTGCATGAAATACCTTTTTCCATCCCCTTACTTTCAGTCTGTATGTGTCTCTAGGTCTGAAGTGGGTCTCTTGTAGACAGCAAATATATGCGTCTTGTTTTTGTATCCATTCAGCCAATCTGTGTCTTTTGGTGGGAGCATTTAGTCCATTTACATTTAAGGTAATTATCGATATGTGTGTTCCCATTCCCATTTTCTTAATTGTTTTGGGTTCGTTATTGTAGGTCTTTTCCTACTTTTGTGTTTCTTGCCTAGAGAAGTTCCTTTAGCAGTTGTTGTAGAGCTGGTTTGGTGGTGCTGAACTCTCTCAGCTTTTGCTTGTCTGTAAAGGTTTTAATTTCCTCATCAAATCTGAATGAGATCCTTGCTGGGTGGAGTAATCTTGGTTGCAGGTTTTTCTCCTTCATCACTTTCAATATGTCCTGCCACTCCCTTCTGGCTTGCAGAGTTTCTGCTGAAAGATCAGCTGTTAACCTTATGGGGATTCCCTTGTGTGTTATTTGTTGTTCTTCCCTTGCTGCTTTTAATATGGTTTTTTTGTATTTAATTTTTGACAGTTTGATTAATATGTGTCTTGGCATATTTCTCCTTGGATTTATCCTGTATGGGACTCTCTGTGCTTCCTGGACTTGATTAACTATTTCCTTTCCCATATTAGGGAAGTTTTCAACTATAATCTCTTCAAATATTTTCTCAGTCCCTTTCTTTTTCTCTTCTTCTTCTGGAACCCCTATAATTCGAATGTTGGTGCGTTTAATGTTGTCCCAGAGGTCTCTGAGACTGTCCTCAGTTATTTTCATTCTTTTTTCTTTAGTCTGCTCTGCAGTAGTTATTTCCACTATGTTATCTTCCAGGTCACTTATCCGTTCTTCTGCCTCAGTTATTCTGCTATTGATCCCATCTAGAGTATTTTTCATTTCATTTATTGTGTTGTTCATCATTGTTTGTTTCATCTTTAGTTCTTCTAGGTCCTTGTTAACTGTTTCTTGCATTTTGTCTATTCTATTTCCAAGATTTTGGATCATCTTTACTATCATCATTCTGAATTCTTTTTCAGGTAGACTGCCTATTTCCTCTTCATTTGTTAGGTCTGGTGGGTTTTTATCTTGCTCCTTCATCTGCTGTGTGTTTTTCTGTCTTTTCATTTTGCTTATCTTACTGTGTTTGGGGTCTCCTTTTTGCAGGCTGAAGGTTCGTAGTTCCTGTTGTTTTTTGTGTCTGTCCCCAGTGGCTAAGGTTGGTTCAGTGGGTTGTGTAGGCTTCCTGGTGGAGGGGACTAGTGCCTGTGTTCTGGTGGATGAGGCTGGATCTTGTCTTTCTGGTGGGCAGGTCCACGTCTGGTGGTGTGTTTTGGGGTGTCTGTAGACTTACTATGATTTTGGGCAGCCTCTCTGCTAATGGGTGGGGTTGTGTTCCTGTCTTGCTAGTTGTTTGGCATAGGATGTCCAGCACTGTAGCTTGCTGGTCATTGAGTGAAGCTGGGTGCTGGCGTTGAGATGGAGATCTCTGGGAGATTTTCGCCGTTTGATATTATGTGCAGCTGGGAGGCCTCTTGTGGACCAGTGTCCTGAAGTTGGCTCTCCCACCTCAGAGGCACAGCACTAACTCCTGGCTGCAGCACCAAGAGCCTTTCATTCACACTGCTCCTTAATTTGGGATGATTCGTTGTCTATTCATGTATTCCACAGATGCAGGGTACATCAAGTTGATTGTGGAGCTTTAATCCGCTGCTTCTGAGGCTGCTGGGAGAGATTTCTCTTTCTCTTCTTTGTTCTCACAGCTCCCAGGGGCTCAGCTTTGGATTTGGCCCCGCCTGTGCGTGTAGGTCGCTGGAGGGCGTCTGTTCTTTGCTCAGACAGGACGGGGTTAAAGGAGCCGCTGATTCGGAGGCTCTGGCTCACTCAGGCCGGGGGTAGGGAGGGTCACGGAGTGCGGGGCAGGCCTGCGGCGGCAGAGGCCGGTGTGACGTTGCACCAGCCTGAGGCACGCCGTGTGTTCTCCCGGGGGAGTTGTCCCTGGATCCCGGGACCCTGGCAGTGGCGGGCTGCACAGGCTCCCCGGAAGGGGGTGTGGATAGTGACCTGTGTTCGCACACAGGCTTCTTGGTGGCGGCAGCAGCGACCTTAGCATCTCATGTCTGTCTCTGGGGTCCGCACTTTTTAGCCGCGGCTCCCGCCCGTCTCTGGAGCTCCCTTAAGCAGCGCTCTTAATCCCCTCTCCTCGCGCACCAGGAAACAAAGAGGGAAGAAAAAGTCTCTTCGGCAGGTCCAGACTTTTCCCCGGACTCCCTCCCGGCTAGCCGCGGTCCACTAACGCCCTGCAGGCTGTGTTAACGCCGCCAACCTCAGTCCTCTCCCGGCGCTCCGACCGAAGCCGCCTCAGCTCCCAGCCCCGCCCGCCCCGGCGGGTGAGCAGACAAGCCTCTCGGCTGCTGAGTGCCGGTCAGCACCGATCCTCTGCGCTGGAATCTCTCCGCTTTGCCCTCCGCACCCCTGTTGCTGTTCTCTCCTCCGCGGCTCCGAAGCTCCCCCACTCCGCCACCCGCAGTCTCCGCCCGCGAAGGGGCTTCCTAGTGTGTGGACACTTTTCCTCCTTCACAGCTCCCTCCCGCTGGTGCAGGACCCGTCCCTATCCTTTCGTCTCCGTTTATTTTTTTCTTTCGCCCTAACCAGGTACGTGGGGGGTTCCTTGCCTTTTGGGAGGTCTGAGGTCTTCTGCCAGCGTTCAGTAGGTGCTCCGTAGGAGTTGTTCCACGCGTAGATGTATTTCTGGTGTATCTGTGGGGAGGAAGGTGATCTCCGCGTCTTACTCTTCCGCCATCTTCCCGGAAGTCTCGGAAGTTATTTTTTTAATGGGTAAAATGCTTCAATGTGGGAAGATGAAAAAAGGGAGATAGATACTGGTAATGGTTTTAAAACAATGTTCATATAGTTAATACCACTGAACTGTACACTTAAAATGGTAAATTTTATGTTATTTATATTTTGGTGGTACCAAAAAAAGATTTCTCAATTTAAAAAGTGGTTAGAATAGCAAATTTTATGTAATGTATATTTTACTGTAAAAAAGAGAATATTAAAAAAAACCCTAGATTTAGTTTCAAGATGAGAGGACTTTAAGGTCACTTCTAATTATAAAAAATTTTGAGACATCATGATAACAAGGAGAAGAGAGAAAGAGCATCTAGTTGAGGAATAAGAACCTGACTCCTTGTTCTGAATTATGAGTGTAACCTTACCTTTCAAGTGGTTATAAATGGACCAAGAAGTTCTAGCAATGATAGCAAACTCAAATGCCTATAGAGGCCAGGCAGGAAACGTAAGCAGGTGAAGCAAGGCAGCTGGGGATGGTGGTAAATCTGAGTCTACGTGCCCTGTCTAAAGAGGGCAGCTGTACCTCCGTCCTGGCGGTAAATCTGAGTCTACATACCCTGTCTAAAGAGAGCAGCTGCACCTCCGCCCTGGCAAACTGTCTTCTTGTTAGAATGTCGTCATGGTATTGGGAGGACTTTCCATTTTTAAGTGAAATTGAATTGAGATTTTTATGTTAAATGCTGGCATCAAATTAAAAATATGTATTTTTAACACCACAAACCAAGAAAACATATCTGCAGGCCAAGGCACGTGCAGTCAGCTGACCACTAGTTTGTGATCTCTTTCATAGCATAAAGGCTGGACTGGAATACAAAAGAAGGAAAGGAAGTACTACTAATCAGATCCTCACCAATGTTGAAAGTTTGCAGGACTTCCCTGGTGGTCCAGTGGTTAAGAGTCCGCCTTCCAACACAGGGGACGTGGGTTTGATCCCTGGTTGGGGAACTAAGATCCCACATGCCATGGGGCAACTAAGCCTGTATGCCACAACTACTGAGCCCGCACCTCAACAAAGGACCCCACATGCCACAACGAAGATCCCACATGCTGCAACTAAGACCCAACGAAGCCAAATAAATAAATAAATAAAATAAATATTTAAAAAAATTAAGTTTGCATACAGATCATGATCTAAATCTTTCTAATCCTTGTTTAGAATCACCAGTGTGTATTGAATATTGTTTTAATTAGGTGTCATTTAAAATAGTACAGCTTTGAATGGGTCAGTTTTTAGTGGGGCACTTAGAACATGAAGTTTAGTGCCTTGCATATAGTAGGTGGTCAATAAGTGGTAGCTACTATTATTTTAAAACAAGGCTCCTACACAATATTGAAAAGTTAGTGTAAAACAGATTTTCAAAACCAACCCTACACCCAATAGAAGAAACGATAATATAACCCATTCAATACTCTATCCTCTTGGGTTTCCCTGGTGGCGCAGTGGTTGAGCGTCCCCCTGCCGATGCAGGGGACACGGGTTCGTGCCCCGGTCTGGGAAGATCCCACATGCCGCGGAGCGGCTAGGCCCGTGAGCCATGGTCGCTGAGCCTGCGCATCCGGAGCCTGTGCTCCCACCACGGGAGAGGCCACAACAGTGAGAGACCCGCGTACCGCAAAAAAAAAAAAAAAAAAAGAATCTATCCTCTTGTAGTGATTGGGAAATGGTGAGCCTTCATATTAAATAACAAATCATTTACAGATGTTGGGTGCTAGGAATAGTTATTGGCAAAACAAGGTTCTTGCCCTCATAAAGGTTACAATTTAATAAGGGAGATGGACATTAAGTAAAGAGTCATCCCAAAAATATTTAGTCAGAAACTGTAATAAATGATGACTGAAAATTACAGGATGCTTTGAAAAGAGTAATGAAAGGATTTAATTCAGATGAGGAAGGGTCATAGGGAAGCCCCCTTTAAGGAGCTGACCTTTAAACTAAGACCTAAAAGGATAAAGAGAGGTCAGCAGCCTAAGGGTATTATGTATGGAGGGTGAGGAGGGTTGGGTGGGAGAGGAGGTTGTGACAAAAGCATTCCAGGAATGCTTGTGTGACATGTGTGACACCTCCAAATAACCAAAATAGAAAAAAGGAAAAATTAAATAGAGGGGGGACTTCCCTTGTGGCGCAGTGGTTAAGAATCCACCTGCCAATGAAGGGGACATTGGTTTGAGCCCTGGTCCGGGAAGATCCCACATGCCATGGAGCAACTAAGCCCATGAGCCACAACTACTGAGCCTGCGCTCTAGAGCCCGCGAGACACAACTACTGAGGCTGAGAGCCACAACTACTGAAGTCCACGTGCCTAGAGCCCGTGCTTCACAACAAGAGAAGCCACCACAATGAGAAGCCCACGCACCACAACAAAAGAGTAGCCCCCGCTCACGGCAACTAGAGAAAGCCCGCGTGCAGCAACGAAGATGCAACACAGCCAAAAAAAAAAAAAAAAAAAAAAAATTAAATAGAGGGAAAGATTAAAGTTATTGCAGGTAGAGAGGGACAGATTTGAGGAGACATCAATTGTCAATGTTCTCCCTGGAGAAAAGATTCTGAAGAAAGAAGTAAAAATGAAAAAATAAGAGAAAATTAGGAATAGAGAAGAAATAAGTAAAATGGGAGCTAGGAAACAGGAACTTGAGGTTGAAGAAATTATTTGTTTATTTATTTAACCTGGCCACGTCAGGTTTCCGGGGAAAGTGATGAGAGGTGAAGCACTGGTGGGAACAAGTGGAGAGAACCAGCTGCTAGAGGAGACCTCAGGAGTGAAGAGATCACACTGAAGGATTTTTGTTTGTTTGTTTAAAAAATTACAAAGGAGGGCTTCCTTTGTGGCGCAGTGGTTGAGAGTCTACCTGCCGATGCAGGGGACACGGGTTTGTGCCCCGGTCCAGGAAGATCCCACATGCCGCGGAGCGGCTGGGCCCGTGAGCCGTGGCCGCTGAGCCTGCGCGTCCGGAGCCTGTGCTCCGCAACGGGAGAGGCCACAACAGTGAGAGGCCTGCGTACAGAAAAAAAAAAAAAAAAAAAGTGGCCTTTGTGAAGACAAGTTTGAATATGAGCTGTGCTACTTATAAACTATATAGCCTGTGCAAGTCACTTAACTTCTCTCTCAGTTTCTTTATGTATAAAACAGGATAATAATCACACCAACTCATGTTTGTTGTGTGAATGAAATGAATGATGTATAGCATTTTGCTCAGTGGCTGGCACAATAAGCATTCAGCATCATTTTCTGTTGCCACATTGTTCTTCTTACCATTTTCCAAAGGAACCATGATGTTTCATGTCATCATACTTTCAAAAATCTTGTTTTTTCTTTTCAGAATGTACTCCTTCTTTGCTTAAAGGCTTTCTACTACTCCAAGATCCATCCTAATTGTCTTTACTTCTTTAGAGCCTTCCCCAACTTCTGCAGGAAGAACTATTTCTTTCCTTGTGCTATTACTGACTCATACAGGCTTTACTAATCACTTATACTCTAAGGAAACTACTTCTAGGCTACTCTGTTTCTTCTCCCAGAATGTGAGCTCTTTGAGGGCAAGCATTGTCATTTACTTATCTGTATTTCCAGCATTTCATACACTCTCTGATGGAGAACACATTACACACTAAAAACATAATACTGTCTCAAGTCAGCTCTCTGGCTTCTTTGTCATTCATTGGTCACACACTTATAGGTGTGTGACCTAGACCAGTTATTTAACTTTCAAAATCTCAGTTTTATTTTCTGTGCAAAGGAGATAATAAAAGTATCTACCTAATACACAGGATTAGAAAAATGAGATAATCTACACAGGAAGCACTTAATAAATATTAACTGCTATTATTATCATTATTTTCATTTCTGATGCTGTATTTTATGTCTAGAAATTCCATTTAGATCTTTCTAATATCTTCCACTTATCTCCTAATCATATTCATATTTTCCTTTACATACTTGAGCATATCTATATGACTTAAAATAACTGTCTAAAGGTCCTTGCTAGCTAATTCCACCAACTCTGTCTTTTCTGAGTCTGTGTTTCTATTGATTTATTTTTCTCCTGGTTATGGGTCATATCTTCCTGCTTCCTGTAATTTTTAGTTGGATGCCAGACT
This sequence comes from Monodon monoceros, assembly GCF_005190385.1. Taxonomy (NCBI): domain Eukaryota; kingdom Metazoa; phylum Chordata; class Mammalia; order Artiodactyla; family Monodontidae; genus Monodon; species Monodon monoceros. The sequence continues at coordinate 94,264,594 of NW_021703784.1, read as the reverse complement.
TTGTGAATTTTATGTTGTTGAGTGCTGGATTTTGTTGAATTCCTTTAAGGAGTATTGAATTTTGTTCTGGTATATGCAGTTACTTGCAGATCAGTTTAATGCTTAAGCTACTGAGGACTCTATCCAATGCCCAGTGTATTTTGAGGTTTCTCTCAAAATAGAAGAAACTAGCCTTGTGAGTACTCCAGGAATTGTCTGGCCTACTGTTTTCTAGTGGTTCTTTTTCCAACCCACACATGTGCAGAGTTTGTAGTCAAAGACTCAAATACCTCCTTGCAGCTCTCTGGAGCTAAGTGAGCAATGCCCTTCTCTCTGGTACTTGGCCTTGCAAATACTGGCCACCTTGGCCTCCCTAAACCCCAGCCTCTGCCTCTTCAACTCAGTAAGACCACCAAGCTCTTTGATGATCTCCCTGTACTGTCACTTGGTAACTGCCTCTCAGGGACCATAGTTCCACACTGACTGTTGGTCCAATGTCTGAAACAGTTGTTTCAGATACTTTGCCTGATTTTCTAGATGTTTATAGCAGGAGGACAATTCCCTTAGTATCATTATTTTATTAAATGAAATATATATATTCACTGGTAAAAGCACAAAGCTCAAAACTAAATTCTCATAAACTGAAAATAAACTGTGGACAAAAGCTCTTTTGAGCCAATATCCCTAAATAGAAGTAGAGATTTACTTCAAGGGAATTTCAATCTTTGCCAACTTGGAAAATTTAGATTAATATTTCTGTATTGAAAAAAATACCAAAGTGAGAAGTTGAATTTTAAAGGCTTATTACATTTGAGTAGCTCTTTTTGCTTCCAAGAGTCTAAAGTTGTCTAGATAGCAAGAGACTCACTACAGTTTTCATGAGGTTATTTGAAATTCAGACACAGGGAAATTAGCATCATTCAATACTCAGTCATGCAGGAATGACATCGTATCTCTGTACTTGCTAAAAACTGGGATAAAAGATTTCTTGCCAGAAGGGATCAAGGTCCTTAGTTTTCTACAGGTGGCTTCACTTTTAGATATGTTACGCTGGAACCCAGCTCATCTTTTGCCTCCTCCCAGAAGAGTCAGTTTCCTCTTGATAATGCTACAATATGTACATGATGTTCTAAGGAAGTTATCTGCAGGAGAACAATATAATAGCAGCTCCACTGAGTAGGTGTCTGGTACTTGGCATTCTAATTGAAAAAATGGGACTTAATAAATACTTTCCTTTGGAATCTTGCCTCTGAGTGTTTTTGCTCATTCTGGATTAAAATTGGAGACTGACACATTCTGGGACTGAAAGATGTTCTGAAGTTTCCTGGAGGAAACTGAGAATATATTAAAACTATTTAACCAAAGATCTTAGGATCACCTAGACGCAAATGTTGCATTTGGTATTTAAGAAATCAGAGACTGTCTGATTAAGAAGCATGACAATAAATATCCAGCATAAAATCTAGGTCCTACTGGTGGCACAGGAGAAATAGGGAGAACTTGGAGCTGCTTCCTCTCAGCAGCTGGATGAATCATTGGCAGCTGCTATAAGAAAGATAAAGAAAACCACATCTGCTTAGAGTCCACCACTATATGGATCCCTTGTGATAATAAATATAGTACTGAAGAGGCCCCACTTGTAAGTCATGAAAAGAATTAAGGATATCTGAAGATTATTTTCCATAGTTACCTCCATGTGCTATTTTACAGAAACCAGCTCTAGCTATATGCACCATTCTTTGATATAATGAGTATTTAATATATATTTGCTGACTGGTTAAGGGACAGAGAAAGGATTAGGAAAGACAGGTTCTGATGAAATAGTACAAAATTCATCTATACACTCACAGCTCCCAGTTTTGTTTATGTGGAGACCAACAAGATAGTTTTTCTGAGCTAGTTCACTTAAAATTGAGTTCACACTGATTTTCGACTACTAGTCATATATTTTGTAAAGAAGATGATGCTATTCTCAATACACTTGCACAATAGTGTAATTGAGATGGATGATCTCTAGAGTTACGTGTCAATAGTAGAAAGAGCATATTAGTAAATCTGGGTTCTATTTCCAAATTTGCTACTGTGCAATCCTTCTGCAAGTTACACAATTTTGTTATTTATAAAATGGGCACAGGGCTTCCCTGGTGGCGCAGTGGTTGAGAATCTGCCTGCTAATGCAGGGGACACGGGTTCAAGCCCTGGTCTGGGAGGATCCCACATGCCGCGGAGCAACTAGGCCCGTGAGCCACAACTACTGAGCCTGCGCGTCTGGAGCCTGTGCTCCACAACAAGAGAGGCTGCGACAGTGAGAGGCCTGCGCACCGCGATGAAGAGTGGCCCCCGCTTGCCACAACTAGAGAAAGCCCTCACACAGAAACGAAGACCCAACACAGCAAAAATAAATAAATTAATAAACTCCTACCCCCAACATCTTCTTAAAATAAATAAATAAATAAAATTAAATAAAATGGGCACAATAATATCTACCATACCTATTTCTTAGGATAGTGAAATGATCTAATCAGAAACTAGGTAGAAGGAGTTTTAGCAAAAAAGTTTCAGTAGCTATATATAAAGTAGCAGTAGCATCAGTTAGAGCAGGGTAGGGGATCCTGCAAACTCAATGAAAGCAGGGAGCATACCTATTTTCTTACTATAACCCCAGCACCAGGTACATGGTAAGTCTACCAGATATATTTGTTGAATGAATGAGGAAATAGTTTAGGCCTTCCTCTACTTTAAGTTAGGTTTACTATAGAAACTGTCAAAGATATTCGATACTTATTTGGAAAAACATAATATGAAGATGGGAATAAGAACAGGCCTTTGAAAACAGACGTGAACAAAGGTTTTGATGTAGAGACTCTATATCTAAACATTTTGGAGCAATTTAATCTATTTTAATATTCTGAATGTAAGAATTGAGTGCCATTTTTTTAAAAGAAGCTCTCAGTAAGGGTCTTTCACCCTTCATATCACCAAAATAAAGTCTCAGTAAACACATTTTTGATCAGTGTATTTTTTAATATTTTCCTTGGGTTATAATCATAAGATGCTGAACCAACAATATGCAAATTGATCCTAAGTTTCATTTGTTATAAAATGGGAATTATATTATCTACCACAGAGAGACGTTGGGAAGACTAAATGAATTACTGCACATAGATCTCAGAGCTACACTTGGATCTTAATAAGTGCTTCAGTGACGGTGATGGTGATAATAATATTGATGGCAGTATCTCTGACACAAGACAGATAGCTCCTTAAAAGGTGTTCCTAGAGCCTTGAAGAGTATGCACTAAAACAGTATTTATACTGAGCAAAAGAAAGAAGTTTGGAGGGAATAAAGGAAGGCAAGAAAAGAATTTGGGAAGACTTACCGCCATTTTTGCCTACAGTTCGGAAGCATCTCCAGAAGGCCCGTAAGAATGATGCCCTATTGTGAGGGGTGGCTTGGATGAAGCTGAATTCCCGAAAAAGAATGTGAGTTCCCTGACATACACTGTTAAAACTGCAAAGAGAAAAATCAAGGAATTATCATTAGATGGAGAGTTACAGAAGGCTGGAATTAGAATGAAAAGTCAAGAATATATAGAACAACTGCCCAAAAGGAGAAAAATCTTTTTTTCTCCAAAAAAACTCTGATTAGACCAAGTCCTTCTATGAGGAATTCTCTTCACATAACTATATCTCTTTGAAAGCTCTTGGAGTCCAATTCCTCTGAGTGCTTCCCACCTCCTACACACACACACAAACACACACACACGCTGAGGAAGTTTTAATCAGTCATTAGAGCATCTCATATAGTGGGAAATCTTTGTCTTTAGCTGGATGACACTGGCACTCATATCTTTTTGGAGAATACTTCTCCCTCTACCCCACTTGAAATTTATGTTTCCTTAAAGATATTCTTTTTGTATTCTCTCTGACCTATATCAGCTGTCTTAAGAACAACATGGCTTATGGGAACATAACTGGATTGTCTGTTCCAGTTTGGGGGTGGTGGTGTATACCTCTCTGACAATAACGTTAGAGGAAAATCCATGTGCCAAAGGATATAAAAGGTTCCAGACAGACACTAAAGGCAAATAAGATAAACAAGGGTAGAAAGCGGCCCCTGAATGAGAGTATGAAGTAAAGCCCTAGGGCCCAAGTGAGTCATTGTTTAAGCTGGGCTGGGGAAGGGGAAAAAATATACTCCATTGCCTTTGGGTTCTTCTGCCAAAGAAATAAAGTCTGTAGAGCCTGATGTAATCTAAAAATGGAAAATCCACCAAAGCATAGGCAATTATCCAGTAATCATCACTACCAAAGGCAGACTTCTGGTTCCAGAAAACTCCTAAAGTCCCTGACAAGTAAATCATGAGTGGAAAATATGTTAATCTTTGTAGAGAAGCAGACATTAAACTGAAGATGGCAAGCAACAGAGGGATAGTGGTAATCCCAAATGTCACTTTTCATTTGTTTAGCATTTAAAGGCGGAAAAAATTCTGAATCTCTGAATTGAACAGGAAAAAATTTCAGGAGCCATCTAATCCATTTTCCTTTTCCCTGACCAAGTTCAGAGGGAAGTGTTTAACCTGTCTTCAACATAGAGTATATTATCACTTAGGATAAAATTAGCCTCCTTCTGTCAATATTAACAACACTGTATGAAAAAGTGAATTACATACCCTTCTTCCCCCATGGAAAACTAGCATACAAATCTAAGATACTATGAGAGAGTATGAGGCAAAGAATTAGAAGAAACATTTTTAAAAAGCAACGAAAGTGTTAACCTAATTACGCAGTTTGCAGTGCTGTTGTGTTGAGTAAAGGAAAATGAAAAATAAAGCAAATGAGCTGTTACAGGTAAATGGAGCAGGCCACATTTCTAGCAAATGAAGTCTAGCAAATGATAACATTCTAGCCTAAATTTATGAAGCTACCCAGTAAAGAATTAGTCCCAAAGTGTGCTACACAACCCCCAGGGGAAAAATGCTGGCGTCTAGGTCATGGTCTAGGCTGTAAAGGAACTAATACTAGTGAAATTATATCCTTAGTGTAGCTTTTAAAAAATACCTTCTTTTAAGCTAGGGAGTAATTTATTCATTGAAGAATCTAGCTGAGCCTCATTGTATAGATGAATAGAATATACATAAGAATTTATAAAATAGGAATTTTATACAACAAACTGATAGGGCAAAGTCTTACAATACTGAATATAAAAAGACATAATTGTATTTACACTACTGCCTTTAGATAATTCATACCAATAAAATTCATATTTAATTAAAAATAAAAATAATTAGAAATGTTTGATTAGTATGGAGGTAATCAGATGATCAGTTGATCATGTAGCTGATCAGTATGGAGATCAGAATCACTATCTAAAGAGTTAATAGACAATCTTAGCATAACCAGGGAAATTCTTTTAGATAAGATGGCTGTAAAGAAAAAGCAGAAAATGCGCTTGCTCAAAGCTTTACTGTTTCTCTTCAACCTGAAATCTCTTTTTCCTACCTCCATCTCTTAAAATTCTATCCATGTCAAATACCATGTTTTGCATGAAATCTTTTCCTGATTCCTCCCACCACAGCCCATTCCCATCATATCTCACTTATAACTCTCTAATGGTACTCACAATTTTGCTGCCTTGTTTTAAAGTTACTGGATGTATTTCCTCTATTAGATTCTATACAGTAATCAATTAGGCTGCACTCATCTTTGTCTCCATTGCATTACCTAACACATAGTAGATATTGCTCCATAAATGTCTGTGGTAGTTGATTTAGAAAGAAAAGAAAAAAACAGATGAATAACACCAGGCAGAAAGTATCAGGATTTATGTTTGTAACCAGCCATACTAGTGATACTGAAAGTCAAATTTCTACCATCTTTTTAAAAGTCCAGGACTTTGGTCTGATATTAGTATTGTAATACTGCAATACCAGCTTTTTTTTTTTTTATTAGTATTTGCCTGGCATATCTTTTTCTATGCTTTTAATTTCAATCTTTTTGGGTAATTTTTAAAAGATACTTCTTGGGCTTCCCTGGTGGTGCAGTGGTTAAGAATCCGCCTGTCAATGCAGGGGACACGGGTTCAAGCCCCGGTCTGGGAAGATCCCACATGCCGCGGAGCAGCTAAGCCCGTGTGCCACAACTACTGAGCCTGCGCTCTAGAGCCCATGAACCACTACTGAACCCGCATGCCACAACTACTGAAGCCCGCGTGCCTAGAGCCCATGCTCCACAAGAGAAGCCACTGAAATGAGAAGCCCGCACACCGCAACGAAGAGTGGCCCCCTCTCGCCGCAACTAGAGGAGGCCCATGTGCAGCAACGAAGACCCAACACAGCCAAAAATAACTAAATTAATTAATTAAAAAAAAAAAAGATACTTCTCTTGTGAGTGCTGCACAGCTGGATTTGGTTTTTTTACCCAATCTTACATTCTCTGTATTTTAGTAAGTTTTTTATATATTTGATTAATTTCTGCCATCTTATTTTGTCTTTTTATTTTTTTAATTAATTAATTTATTTATTTATTTTTGGCTGCACTGGGTCTTTGTTGCTGCATGCGGACTTTCTCTAGTTGCAGTGAGCAGGGGCTACTCTTTGTTGTGGATGCTTCTCATCACAGTGGCTTCTCTTGTTGCGGAACACAGGCTCTAGGTGCGCAGGCTTCAGTAGTTGTGGCTCGCAGGCTCAGTAGTTGTGGCTCGGGGGCTCTAGAGTGCAGGCTCAGTAGCTGTGGCGCATGGGCTTAGTTGCTCCACGGCATGTGGGATCTTTCCAGACCGGGGCTCGAACCTGTGTCCCCTGCATTGGCAGGCGGATTCTTAACCACTGTGCCACCAGGGAAGCCCTTATTCTGTCTTTTTAAAAAAAATATTTATTTATTTGGCTGTTCTGGGTCTTAGCTGCAGCACATGGGATCTTCGTTGCCGCATGTGGGATCTTTGTTGCAGCATGCAGGATCTTTAGTTGTGGCATGCAGGATCTAGTTCCCTGGGATCGCACTGGACCACCAGGGAAGTCCCTTATTTTGTCTTTTCTGTGAACTGTTATTCTTTGACTTTTTTTCTCTTTTCCTACTTTTAAGTGTGTTAGTAAAGTTTTTTAAAAATATCACCCCCCAATTAGTTTGGAAGCAATGACAGAATCTTTAACCTTTTAGTATTTCTCTTAAATTTAACATACATATTTAGCTATACATTTTATTTATTTATTTGCGGTAGGCGGGCCTCTCACTGTTGTGGCCTCTCTTGTTGCGGAGCACAGGCTCTGGACACGCAGGCTCAGTGGCCATGGCTCACGGGCCTAGCTGCTCTGCGACATGTGGGATCTTCCCGGACCGGGGCACGAACCCATGTCCCCTGCATCGGCAGGCGGACTCTCAACCACTGCGCCACCAGGGAAGCCCTAGCTATACATTTTTAAAATGTCAAATTAATCATCTTTATCACTCTCCAAAACAAGGAACAAAGTACACTTAAATAACTTATTAGCACTCTTCTCATCTTCTGATACTATTTTCTAGAATTTGAATTCTACCTTTTTTTTAATTGAAAAACTTTTTTTTTTTTGCGGTACGCGGGCCTCTCACTGTTGCGGCCTATCTCGTTGCGGAGCACAGGCTCCGGACGCGCAGGCTCAGCGGCCATGGCTCACGGGCCCAGCCGCTCCGCGGCATGTGGGATCCTCCCAGGCCGGGGCACGAACCCGTGTCCCCTGCATCGGCAGGCGGACTCCCAACCACTGCGCCACCAGGGAAGCCCTGAAAAACTTTTTTTATTGTGGTAAGATATAGATAATATTTATCATTTTAACCATTCATAATATTTATCATTTTAACCACTCTAAATGTCCAATTCAGTGGCATTAAACATATTCACAATCCTATATAACCATCATCACTATCTATACCCAAAACTTTTTCATCATCCCCAACAAAAACTCTGTATCCATTTAAAAAATGGCTCCCCCTTCTAGCCTCCTCCCAGACTCTGGTAACCTCTATTCTACTTTCTGTCTCAATGAATTTGCCTATTCTAGGTACCTCACTTAAATGGAATCATACAATGTTTGTCCTTCTATTTCTGGATAATTCACTAAGCATAATGTCTTCAAGGTCCATCCATGTTGTGGAATACTTCAAATTTCATTCCATTTTAAGACTGAATAGCATTCCATTGCATGTATATACCACATTTTGTTTATCCATTCATTTGTCAATGGACACTTGGGTTGTTTCTACCTTTTGACTGCTGTGAAAAATGCTATGAACTTGGGTGTACCGATATCTGTTCATGTCCCTCCTTTCAATTCCTTTTTGATACGTGCCGAGGAGTAGGACTGCTGCACCACAGAGTAGTTCTAAGTTTAATGTTTTGAGAAACCACCAAACTGTTCTCCACAGTGTCTGTACCGTTTTATATCCTCACCAGCAATGCAGAATGGTTCCAATTTCTTCATGTTCTTGTCAACGTCTGTGCTTCCACCACCTCTTTTTTATTTTTGGCTGTGCCGTGCAGCATGCGGGATCTTAGTTCCCTGACCAGGGATTCAACCCACGTCACCTATGGAAGCATGGAGTCTTTTTTTTTTTTTAAATAAATAAATTTATTTATTTTTGCCTGCGTTGGGTCTTCATTGCTGCGCGTGGGCTTTCTCTAGTTGTGGTGAGCGGGGGCTACTCTTCGTTGTGGTGCGTGGGCTTCTCATTGCAGTGGCTTCTCTTGTTGAGGTGCATGGGCTCTAGGTGTGCGGGCTTCAGTAGCTGTGGCTCACGGGCACTAGAGCACAGGCTCAGTAGTTGTGGCACATTGGTTTAGTCGCTCCACAGCATGTGGGATCTTCCTGCACCAGGGCTCAAACCCATGTCCCCTGCATTAGCAGGCAGATTCTTAACCACTGTGCCACCAGGGAAGCCCTGGAAGCATGGAGTCTTAACCACTGGACCGCCAAGGAAGTCCCAACCACCATGTGCTTTTTTAATAGCTCTCTTAGCAGGTGTGAAGTGGTATCTCATTGTGGTATTGATTTGCATTTCCCTAATGACTAATGATGTTGAATATCTTTTCATGGGCTCATTAGCTATTTGTATATCTTCTTTGGGAAAATGCCCATTTAAGCCCTTTGTCCTTTTATGAATTGTGTTGTTCATTTTTTGTTGTTGCTGAGTTGTAAGAGATCTTTACATAATCTGCATATGAATCCCTTATTAGATATGTGATTTGCAAATATGTACTCTCATTCTATAGGTTGTCTTCTCACTTTCTTGATAGTATCCTTTGACGTACAAAAGTTCTTAATTTTGATGAAGTCCAATTTATCTATTTTTTCTTTTGTTCCCTGTGCTTTTGGTGTCATATCCACGAAATCATTGCCAAATCCAATGTCAAGAAGACATTGGATTGTTTTCTTCTAAGAGTTTTATAGTTTTAGCTCTAAGTTTAGGTCCTTGATGCATTTTGAGTTAATTTTTATATAAGGTGTGAGGTAAGTGTTCTTTCCTTTGCAGATAGGTATCCAGTTTTCCCAGCACCACTTGTTGAAAGACTTTTTGAGCAGTCCTTTCCCCAGTGAATGGTACCCTTGGCCCCCTTCTTAAAATCAATTGATCTTACATATGAGGGTTTACTTCTGGGTTCTCTCTTCTATTTCAGTGGTCTATATGTCTGTCCTTAAGCCAGTTCCACACTGTTCCAATTACTGTGGCTTTGTATTGAGTTTCAGAGTTGGGAAGTTTGAGCCTTCCAACTTTATTCTTCTTTTTCAGGATTGTTCTGGCTATTTGAGGCCCTTGCAATTCCACATGAATTTGAGGATTGGTTGTTCTATTTCTGTGAAAAAAAAAAGCTGTTGTAATTCTGGTAGGGATTGTGTTGTATCTGTAGACTGCTTTGGGTAGTACTGACATCTTAACAATGTTAAGTCCTCCTTTCCAAGAACATGGGATGTCTTTCCATTTATTTAGGTCTTCTTTAATTTCATTCAGCAGTGTTTTACAGTTTTCACTGTGCAAGTCTTTCATCTCTTTGGTTCGATTTATTTCTAAGTACTTAATTCTTTTAGATGCTGTTGTGAGTAGAATTCCTTTCTTAATGTCCTTTTTGGATTGTTGATTGCTGGAATAAAAACACAACTGACCCTGCCTCTGCGTATCCTGCATCTTTACTGAATTCATTTATTAGCTCTAGTAGCTTTTTGTGTGCGTGTGGTATGCGGGCCTCTCACTGTTGTGGCCTCTACCATTGCGGAGCACAGGCTTCAGCCGTGCAGGCTCAGCAGCCATGGCTCACGGGCCCAGCCGCTCCGTGGCATGTGGGATCTTCCCGGACTGGGGCACGAACCTGTGTCCCCTGCATCGGCAGGCATACTCTCAACCACTGCGCCACCAGGGAAGCCCACTAGTAGGTTTTTTTGTGGATTCTTTGGGATTTTCTGTACATAGGATCATGTCATCTGCAAACAGATAATTTTACCTCTTCCCTTCCAATTTGGATGTCTTTTATTTCTTTTGACTCTACTTTTTTTTTTTAATGTAAAAAAGTTATTAATTTTTAGTTAATAGCTAATTAAGTTTACCAACATTTCATACCAATTTTCATCCTCATTACTATTTTTTGCTCCTTCTCTCTTGGTTCAATTATTTTCTTGCTAAAGTTCATCCTCTAAGAAATGTCCATTTCAATTTTTTGGATTTGACACCAAAAGCAAAGGCAACAAAAGAAAAAATAAACAAGTGGGACTACATCAAATTAAAGAACTTCTGCACAGTAAAGGAAACCAGCAACAAAATGAAAAGGCAACCTACTGAATGGGAGAAAATATTTCAAATCATATTCTGATAAGGGGTTAATATCAAACTATATGAAAAACTCATACAACTCAATAGCAAACAAAAACAAAACAAAAAAACAATCTGATTGAAAAATAGGCAGAAGATCGGAATAGACATTTTCCCAAAGAAGTCATACAGATGGCCAACAGGTACATGAAAAGGTGCTCAACAGCACTAATCATTAGGAAAATGCAAATCAAAACCACAATGAGAGGGGCTTCCCTGGTGGCGCAGTGGTTGAGAGTCCACCTGCCGATGCAGGGGACACGGGTTCGTGCCCTGGTTTGGGAAGATCCCACATGCTGCGGAGCGGCTGGGCCCATGAGCCATGGCCGCTGAGCCTGCGCGTCCGGAGCCTGTGCTCCACAATGGGAGAGGCCACAACAGTGAAAGGCCCGCGTACCACAAAAAAAATAATAATAATAAAAATAGAACTACCATATGATTCAGCAATTCCACTTCTGAGTATTTATCTAAAGAACAGCTCAAAAAGATATCTGCACCCCCATGTTCATTGCAGCATTATTTATAGAAACCAAGATATAGATGCAAGCTAAGTGTTCACTGATAGATGAAGTGATGATAGAGAAAATGTGATATATATACACAATGGAATATTATTTGGCCATAAAAAAGAAGGAAATTTTGCCATTTGTGACAACAAGAATGGACCATGGGGGCATTCTGCTAAGTGAAATAAGACAGAGAAAGACAAATACAAATACTTCATATAAGTATGATCTCACTTATATGAAGAATCTGAAAAACAAAACAAAACAAAACAACAAAAAAAACAAGCTCATAGATACAGAGAACAGACTGATGGTTGCCAGAGGCAACCATTTTGGGGGATGGGCAAAATGGGTGAGGGGGGTCAAAAGGTACAAACTTCCAGTTATAAATAAGTCATGGGGATGTAATGTACGCCATGTGACTATAGTTAATAATACTGGCACATTTAAAAGCTGCTAAGACAGTAAATCTAAAAAATTCTCATCACAAGAAAAAAATTCTGTAACTATGTGTGGTGATGAATAATAACTAGGCTTACTGTGGTGATCATTTCATAATATATACAAATACCAAATCATTATGTTGTACACCTGAAACTAATATAACGTTGTATGTCAATTATACCTCAAGGTAAAAAAAAAAAAAATTTAAAGAAAAAAAAGAAAGGTCCATTTCACAACATATATGTATGTCAAGTCATTATGCTGTACACCTTAAATTTATATAGTGTTGTATGTCAATTATATCTCAGTAAAACTGGGGGAAAAAGTTGGAAATTATTCAAGAAAAAAAGTAAAGAAAGAATGGTCCACAATCACTTACCTTAAATCCTTGGGACCTCTCTGTTTTGGAACTGACAAATTTTTGGACTTTATAAAGGCAACATGTTGGACAAACTAGCTGTGATATAACACATCCACTGGGGCCAGGGAAGCAGCCCACAGTCAAGCATATTAAAATTTCCACAGTGAAACATATAGTCACACTAGGTAGGATAAATAAAGACCAAAGACAGCCTCATAAACTAGTTCAGGTCAAGTGTGCCCACAAATGAGTTTGCTGAAAACTTACCAAAAAAACCTTGTTTTTTAAGCTCTTTTGATTTCTGAATTGTGAATTTCTGAATACTCATAGACCTGTCATTTACACAAAAGTCTGTGGGTGGTAAATACTCTTGCTTTTCATCTTCCTGAAAATATCTTTATTTTACCCTCTGGAGTTATGATTTAACCAGGTGGAGAATTCTGGATTGCCATTTATCTTCCCTCAGCATTTTAAAGATACTACTCCATTGTCATCTGGCACCTATCATTGTTGTCAAGATGCCAGCAGTCAAACTCCTGACATTCTTGATGGAGTTAATCATTCTTATCATTCATATAAGCTATTTTTTTTACAGTTAATGTTCTGCAGATTCTACAATGTGTCTACCATGTAGGTTTATTTTTGTTTATCTTGCTCAGGACTTTCCCCTGACTTATGTATTTTGTCAAATCTGTAAAGTTCTCAGCCAGTATCTTTTAAAATATTTCTCCTTTGCCATTTTCTCTATCCTTTTCTACTAAATCTCCTATTAGATATACATTGTTGCCTCTCAGTGTCTCTCACCTGTCCTTTTATAGATTTTATCTCTTGATCTTTGTGTTACACTTAGTATTATCTTCTAAATTATGAATTCTCTATTCTATTATGTCTGGTCTAGAGTTCATTCTCTCTCAGTTTTTAAAAAATTCAATTAACTTTTTTATTTCTAGAACTTTCAATTCATCTTTTAAGGCTTATACATGGCTTTGTTTCATTTTGCCTGCTCTTGTTTCCCAATTTTTGTTCTCTCTTTATTTATTTATTTTTTTATTGAAGTATAATTGATTTACAATGTTGTGTTAGTTTCTCATATACAGCAAAGTGATTCAGATATATATATATGTATATATTCTTTTCTATTATAGGTTATTACAAGATATTGAATACAGTTCACTGAGCTATACAGTACAACCCTTGTTGTTTATCCATATTTTGTTCTCTTTTTATATTACTACTATTCTTTCTTTTTTCTCCCTGAGGATCCTAAACTTCATTTCAAAATCAATTTAAAATAATTAACTTTATTTTCTCTGGAGTAAATTTATGTTTCAATTGCTGGGCTTATTGGCTCTTTTTCTTAGCATCAGTTTTCCTTATATGTTTTGGAATTGCAGTGTGCAAACTCATCTTAAGTGGCAGGCTTTATTCTCTCTACTTGTTTATTCTCTCACTGTCTCCTGGAGACAGATCCTAGTTCAGAACTAGGTCTTATATTGGATGACTTAAGACTCCATTCCTGATGATACTGGGGATATCACAGAGACCACAGAGACTATCACTGAATCCCTGAGTAGCTTAGATCTGAGTAGCAAGACTAAGTCCTGACTACAATCGTGTCTGCTTCCTCTTGTACTCCCAGGTTTTATATAAGCCATTTCCCAGATAGCAATAATAAGTATTTTTTTGAATCCCCTTTAAAGGGGTAGAGGAAGAAAAGTCTGGCTTTAGTCTCTTGCCCTGTGTGTGACACTTTTAGTCTTTACTATTCCATAAGAAATGAGCACTTAGTTACCTATGCTTGCTTCTGAACCCAGAGCACAGGAGGCCTAAGGTTTTAGTCCCATTAACATTGTGGTTTTGTTTAGTTCCTGGTCTATAAGTGAATTTATATTGATTTTACACATGGCTATATCCTTTAAATTTTCTCTCAGAAAATTTTATCATTACCGTGTGTTTGGAATGGATAGGAGGACCAAATCACCAACACTGCAAGCCATTATGACCAGAAATCCAAAACAAACTTTCTACCTGCATAAAAATGTACCTTCTTGGGGCTTCCCTGGTGGCGCAGTGGTTGAGAGTCCGCCTGATGATGCAGGGGACATGGGTTTGTACCCCGGTCTGGGAAGATCCCACATGCAGCAGAGCAGCTAGGCCTGTGAGCCATGGCCGCTGAGCCTGCGTGTCCAGAGCCTGTGCTCCGCAACGGGAGAGGCCACAACAGTGAGAGGCCTGCGTACCGCAAAAAAAAAAAAAAAAAAAGTACCTTCTTATTAATTTTTCATTGTATTTAACTAAACTGAAATGTTCTTTAATAGTCATGAATCTTGAGAACAAATTAGTGGTTACCACAGGGGAGAGGGGTAGATGGAGGGGCAAAATAAGTGGAGGGGATTCAGAGGTACAAACTACTAGGTATAAGATAAATAAGTTACAAGGATGTAACGTACAACACAGGGAATATAGTCAATATTTTATAATAACTTTGTATGAAGTATAATCTATACCGAATTACTATGCTGTACATCTGAAACTAATATAATATTTTAAGTCAACTACACTTCAATAAATAAATAAAATTGGATCACAAATTTTGAAAAAAGAAGTTATCAATCTTACTTGTAAAATCAAACAAAAAAGTTCCTAAAAATATCTTAAAGGCCATACAAAAGTATATCAGATGCCTGCCTCAAACAGAGTTCTCCAAAAACCAGTACTTAAACTTCATTGAGCAAATTCTTTCATTTTCCTTAAGTTGTTGGTTTTATTCCCTTGAGATGTCAATTTTTTTTTAAGTTTGAAATAATTTCAAATTTACAGAAAAGTTACAAGAATAGCACAAAGGATTCCTGCATATCCCTTACCTAGATTACCTGAATGTGAATATTTTACTACATTTGCTCTCAGTACAACGTTCTTTCTCTCTCATTCTCTCTCTACTCTCTGTCACACCCTTACATATATGTATAAATATAGGTATTTATATATATTATATTTCAGAACTGTTTAAGAGTAAGTTGTAGACATGATGCTCCTTCACCCCTAAACACAGTATGTATTTCCTAAAAAATAAGTAATTCTCTTACGTAACAATAGTACAATGAACAATATCAGAAATTAAAATCGATATAATACTTTTACTAATCTACAGACCTTATTAAGATTTCACCAATTGTTCCAGTAATGTCTCCTTTATAGGAAAAGAAAATTCAAGATGATACATTGCATTCAGTTGTCATGACTTTTTAGTCTCCTTTAATCTGAAACAGTTCCTGGGTCTTTCTTTGTATTTCATGACATTGACATTTTTAAAGAGTACAGATTGTACTCCAATTTGGGTTTGTCTGATGTTTCCTCATGATTAGATTCAGGTTATACTCTTTTGGCAGGATTACCACAGAAGTGATGCTTAGTTTTCCCAGTGCATCATATCAAGAGGCACTTGCTGTGGATTAGTCTAACTACTGGTGATATCAACTTTGGTCATTTAGGTAAAGCAGTGTCTGCTAGGTTCACCCACTGTAGAGCCATCCTTTGTAATTAGTAAGTATCTTGTGGGGAGATACTTTGAGGCTGTGGAAATATACTGTTACTCTTCAAACTTTCATTTGCTACTTTCAGCATCTACTGATAATTCTTGCCAGAAACAATAAAAATTATGATGGTTTTGCCAAATGGCTATTTTTCCCCTAATTACATCATTTCATCTACCTTTATAAGTTGACTTTCTACAATAAAGAGAAGATACATGTAAATATTTTTATTTCTTGTTCTTTCTTATACTATAGGTAGCATAATACAGATATTCTTTTGTCCAATTCATAGGGATCTGATGACCTCTTTTTAAGCTGTCATGAATAAAAAGTTCAAGAACTCTCTGTTTGGATCCTCTGGCCACAAGAGAACCAGAGATATCAAAATTAAAATGTCTCTGTGAATTATATCATTTTTATCTTAAAAGGTATAAATAAATTTATTAAAATGAAATTGAGAACAAATGTCTCAAATTGATTTTAACAAGAAAATAAATTATTTAAATTTCATAGTTTTCGCATTTTATTTGCTTAATAGTTGATTAACCCTAGAGTAACAGATCAAGAAAATACAGCAGAAGCTGTGCTTAAAATTAATGACTTTATAACCAGACATTTGTAAACATGTTAAGTAGTGTGAGTTCTTGATAAAATTTCATTTTCTCATTTAATAACAAAGGCTGTTTATACAGAAAAAAGTCAGACTTCTATTAAGTGGTATCTGTTTTCTCCTGAAAAACTAAAGAAGTTCTAAGAATTCGTTTACGGTATCAATTCCACATAAACACCTTAATGTTGGATATTAAAAAGCAAAAAGTCAGAATTGATTTAAATTACTTTGGCGACGTGGCCAGTAACTCAAGAACTACCAAGGAAAGAATTAAATATAAATGTCATCGTAGTAGATTTACATACATAGCCATTCACATTCTAGATAAAGAAATAACAAAGAGCAAAAGGACCAGATTAAAATATTCCAGTTCATTTTCAATGTGCCAAGAGGCAAAAGTTCAAAGTTCCTATAATACTTCAAATCTTCCAGGTACTCCTTGCTCTTACTCAAAATGAAAACAGCCAATGAGTACTGACCTACACAGTTAAATTGGATTGCAGCAGTTTGGTCTTCTTAGGCCAGTCTCTTGTCTCCTTTTTTCTTTCTAAAATCAGGCAAGCTCATTAGAATATACTATCTTCTGTTAGAATTGGGACTGTTTTTTGCTGTTTTGAGATGAGCTTTATTTGCAAGAAATCCTAAACGGATCTACTAAGAAAGTAAAATATGAGAACAGATCACACCCGATTATGCAGCACAAACTGGCCACACAAGGTGATAAATACACAGGGTAGAGATCAACCTCTGAAAAATAAATAAGATCAAAGATCCAAAACATTTTGGAAAAAATCATGATTTAAAGTAACCTTTTATTGCTTCTGGAAGCAGAAGGAAAAAAGATATTCCATAGACAGGGAATAGAAAAGAAAGCTTTTAGGGCATATTTCCCATTAATGGATTGGAAAAATTAGCAGACTGGCGTTTTGTGCTGCAAAAAGTCACCAAACCCTAAAGATGTATTCCTGGGGCGTGAATTTGGTCCCCAGAACTAACTAAGCCTGGGTTTGTTCTTTCCTTCCTTGTGAAGTTCAGACAAAGCCTAAGCCCTTACGTGTCTTCTTTCCATTGCCTATCTGCTCTAGAATTTTGCAATGCTAACTTGATGAGAGAAATCAGTGAAGCATGTCAGCTTGGTCTATGTCGCAGAACCCCAAAGTATTATAGTTTCGGCAACACACTTGAATAGAAGTTACCTCACACCAATTTCTTTATTATAGTGCTACAAAGAAATTTCTGCAGAAAAGTTTAATGCAGAATTTCTAAAACCATCTAACTCTCTACTGGGCTGTTATAATCTATTGTTCAAACATACAATACACCCATAACAGGAAAAAAATAAATGAACATCATGACCCTGTATCCAAGGAGAAATTTGACCAAGTGTGTGTGTGTGTTTTAATTAATTGATTGATTGATTGATTTTTGGCTGCTTTTGGTTCTTCGTTGCTGTGCGTGGCTTTCTCTAGTTGCGGCGAGCAGGGGCTACTCTTCGTTGCAATGCGCAGACTTCTCATTGCGGTGGCTTCTCTTGTTGTGGAGCACAGGTTCCAGCTGCGCGGGCTCAGTAGTTGTGGCTTGCGGGCTCTACAGCGCAGGCGCAGTAGTTGTGGTGCACAGGCTTAGTTGCTCCACAGCATGTGGGATCTTCCCAGACAGGGGCTCGAACCCGTGTCCCCTGCATTGGCAGGCAGATCTTAACCACTGTGCCACCAGGGAAGCCCACGAAGTGTGGTTTTAACATATGGTACATTTGGAATATGGTTCTGCTCATAGATATGTATCAGGTGAATCGACTGCAGGTCATCTTCTCTGTTGGCCAGGAAGATATAAGTGTAAGCAGTATAGAAAATAGAAAGCTGCCATGCTGCAGGTGGATGCTCACAATCCTCTTCATCTTCTCATTCTCAGCACTGGCTAAATCAGAACTAGAATATCTGAGATCATTGGCTTCTAAAAAAAAAATCTCCAATTTAGGAAGAAATCCAACAGGGGCTAATCAATCTTCAGTCACTGTCTAGGGATAGGTGAACCAATTTGTGAGAACTGAGCTGCCCTTGTGGTGGATGAGATTGGTAATTTCTGCAACAGTAAAACAACTAAATCAGAAGCTTATCGGTTCACTCTAATGCCTTAGCATTGGCATTTCATACCAAGGATTTTTTCGGCCTGACTGAGTAATCCTCAGTAGCAGAGCTAGTTTTCAGACCATGACATCAGTGAGTTCATATTCTACTGCATTATGAAGTGAAAAACTCATGAGACAGCCTCAGGCCCTGAGAGCTACGAAAAGCTTCTGCAACGGGAAGCATAAGCAGCGCCGAGCTTTCTTTCCTTGGTTACTTCACCAAGTACTCTTCTGTCACCAAACCCCAGAAAGAATCTTCTTAAAGCAGCGGAAGAGAGCACTTGTCCCATCCTGGGCTGATGCCAAGGGGAAAGGAGAGTGTTTCCAGATAGGGTGATCACCAAGCAAATTCTCCCCAGAAGACTGAGCAAAGGACTTCGTTCTCATATGCTGCTTCTCTGAAAGTAAACTGCTCTCCTCTGGATCTTTATTCATAATTCAGTTAGGCCCCCTGCCAGAGTTAAAAAATGTTTCAAACTCCCTTTTCAAGCCTTCCAACTTCAAAACTGATTGCCGAACGCCTGGCATGCTATGGTAAACTCTCAACAGCATATCAATTCCTTACCCACTTGTATCAGTAGAAAAGCAAGATGATTCATTAACATCTGTTTATCCCTTGCAGTTTTAAGTGTTAAGGAACATCTCTTTCATATTGCTCTTTACTCCATGCCAATAGAAACAGGCAAATACATGTACCTCAGGATGGGAAATCAATGCACAGAGAGAGCACTGGGAGAAAATTACTGCATACATACTCTTTACGGCATGTTAGAAATTTAAATTACAAAAAGACAATGTAGCAATTTAGAAAATGCTTTTCATATACTATAAAAAAACAGGAAATAAAATTGTGTGTACATTATAATTTTAACTACAATAAAGTAGGTCTACAATAAGGAAAATGATTTAAAAAATTTAAAAGAATTGTATTTACTCATTGAATTAGGATTGTTAGCTTCTAATTGATTTCTTTGTCTTCCATATATTCTACAATATTATTATATGCTACATTTTTGTAAGAAAAATATTTTTTAACAACAGTTACCATAAATCTCTAGTTTTTCTCATTCCTACAAGGCCTTTAAACACAGGTCTTGATAACAGAACTTCCAGGAGCTTGCTGAATTTCACTTGAAATCAAGAGTAATCGTGTTTCCATGACTTCTCTGGGGAAACATCCCCCAGCCTTACAGGAAAAATTTCTGGACAAAGAATGTTCCTCCTTAGAATGCTGCAGTATTTCTGTTATGTCTTACCTCCTGCTACATGTTACATCTCACATATTTTCTTATGTGGTCTCTAAACCTGTTATCTGTTATTTCTTTCTCTTCGGCTCTACCTTTCAACCTCTGTATCTCTTTTGTCAACAGGCTCATCCCACCGGTACTATTTTTTTCTGCTACTGAAGTTAAATTTAGTGCTGCAGGTAAGGCTCTCCTTAGTCATCCTCAGATACATCCTGCCGTTCCTCCCCTACAGTGTGATTACTCTCTACCTCCAGACCTCAAAACAGCTTTTCTCTGTTTTACTGCCAGATCACATATCATATTCTTATCTAATTTCTTGTCAGTTTTCTTCTTTAGCTTTTTCAGCTCAATACTAGTTTCCTTCCAGGTTTTTCCCACCCATTGCATATCTGAGCTTTGTACAACAGTAGATGACATTTTAAGGAACATTCTATTTTCTGCCTACAGCTATAGCTTCTAGGATTTTTTGTATCATCCTTTTGTTCTCACTAGGATCCCCAATATGGTCCCATTAGCATCACCTGCAGATCTCATTGAAGACCCAACCCTATTTTTAGGGTCCCTTAAATGTTAAAAACACTTTCCCT
Organism: Monodon monoceros; assembly: GCF_005190385.1. Taxonomy (NCBI): domain Eukaryota; kingdom Metazoa; phylum Chordata; class Mammalia; order Artiodactyla; family Monodontidae; genus Monodon; species Monodon monoceros. The sequence goes on along the minus strand of NW_021703784.1, from coordinate 94,244,366 downwards.
GCTACCCCCTCATTCAGGAGCTGGAGGCGTTACATTTATCAGCTCTTTCGGTTCAAAGCCAGCAAGTAATTCTCAAACCACCATCCTTTGTTCTCGTTAAAGATGATATGAATTAGGCTGAGAAAAAAAATGCTTCATACAAATGCTTTAGTCATAGGCCAAAGTCTTGGATTTGATTATAATTCAAAATGATAATAAAATTGAAGGGGTGTTGGGAACACACCAAACAGGGTTTGCTGTTAGAGCCACACACATCAGTCTTGTGGCTGCTGATTCCACTCTCTTCCAGGTTATTATTTCATCTTATCATGTCTTGTGTTACACTATTACCATTATCTCCAGAGTTACCTTCTTTGTGTTGTATTTTGTTTTATCTCCAAAGTTGGTCTCACTTTTTAGAAAATAAATGCAGTTTCTTTTGGTAGCCATGTATACTTATTTATTTAAAGCTACTGGTAAATCCATTTATATTTTAAAAATACTCATTTTCCTGACTTTAGGTGAAAGCTATTTTGTTTTCTCTTACCTTTCCAAGTTCAAGTCCATTCTTTTCAATCTTTTGCATTAGTTAGGAACTCCTAAAATAAGAGAGCTCCAGGCATACATGATTAAAGTAGCCTTAATGATTCAGTAGTCTATGATGGAAAGAAGTCAGTTTCTTCCTGATACCTTTATAAAAATCTCTTCAAACTTTCTTATTAACTCATCAGATTTCAATGTCACTTTGATTTGTTTTCTTATTTCCAGCAGAGAATTTTATTTCTAAAGATATATGAGGGAAGCACATGCCGTGGAGCAACTAAGCCCGTGCGCCACAACTACTGAGCCTGCGCTCTAGAGCCCCCGAGCCACAACTACTGAAGCCCATGCGCCTAAAGCCCATGCTCCGCAACAAGAGAAGCCACTACAATGAGAAGCCCACACACCACAACAAAGAGTAGCCCCGGCTCACTGCAACTAGAGAAAAGCCCGCACGCAGCAACAAAGACCCAATCTAGCCAAAAATAAATAAATAAATTAAAAAAAAAAAAAAGATATATGAGGGAAGAATTCTAGATAGTAGGCAGGTTCTTACACAAAACTTTTGTAAACACTGAGAATCTAATGTGTTATTTGGTTAAAGACCTCAGAGAAAGAGGTGCCACAAAGTTTCTGAAGATCCTAGGATAGTTACTCCAGGAAATCTTAAAGAAAGAACATAAAAATTTAAAAAGGGCCTCCCCGTTCCCCAAACACCTGTTTGTCAGGTGAAGTCTTGAATTCATTCACATAAAACTTTCTCTGTGACATAAAACTTCTTAATATTGATTTATTTTAGAACATTACCACTCTCTAATTCTTTACTTGGTGCCATTTAACCAACTACCAGACTTCTAAAAAACAAAGGACATTTTTCAATATTCTTTTGTGATTGATTGAAAATCACAAAGCAGCTATAGATGACAGAACCTAATGAAAATCTATACTGAAAACTCACTTTTCCTGCCAAACCTTTAAAGATTCACTTTAAGTAAGAAATCCTTTTTCTTTTTTCTTTTTTTTTTAAAAAGAGGGACACAAACAATAACTTGGACATAAACTTGTACCTTAGAAAGTAAGATATTGGTAGAATTACCATATAATCCAGCAATTTCACTTCCAGGTTTATTGTCAAAAGAAATGAAAGTAGGGACTCAGATATCTGTACACCCATGTTCATGGTAGTATTATTCATGATAGCCAAAAAGCAGAAGCAACCTAAGTGTCCATCGACAGGTGAATGAATAAACAAAATGTGATACATGCATACAATGAAATATTATTTAGCCTCAAAAAAGGAAGGAGATTCTGATACATGCTACGACGTGGATGAACCTGGAGGACATTAAACTAAATGAAATAAGCCAGTCACAAAAAGACAACTATTATATGATTCCACCTATATGTGGTATCCAGAGTAGTCAACTCATAGAGATAGAAAGTAGAATGGTGGTTATCGGGGCATAGTGGGAGGAGGAAATGGGGACTTAGTGCTTAATGGGTACAGAGTCCCGGTTTGGGAAGATGAAAAAAGTACTTAATGGGTACAGAGTCCTGGTTTGGGAAGATGAAAAAATTCTGAAGATGGATGGTGGTGACTGCTGCAAAACAATGTGAATGTACTTAATGCCACAGAAACGTAGACTTACAAATGGTTAAAATGGCAAAGTGTATGTCATGTATATTCTACCACAATAAAAATAAAGAAATGAAGATACTGGTTAAGATAATAGTAGTAATGTAACACAAAAACCCAGTATGTATATTTATAGAATTGCCTAATGGAATAAGAAATTGGAAGTTATAACCAAAATATTTTTTAGAGTTGGTCCGAAGTAAGAATGTCTACAGCTTTGTTACTGAAAGTGTGGACCAATGACGGCAGCATCGGTGTCCCTTAGAAGCCTCTTAGAGATCGAATCTAGGTCCCATCCCAGACCTAATAAACCCCATTCTGCATTTTAACAAGATCTCCAGGTGATTCATACACACATTAAAGTTTGAGAAGCGCTAGTCTGGGGCAAATCTTACCACTTTTTAGCTGTGTGACTTTGGGCCAGGTACTTAACGACTTTGTGCCTCAATTATGTTTTATCTGTAAAATGGTGATAATAGGAATGCTTACTATATAAGGTTGCCAAAGATTAAATGTGATAATAATGCCTGTGGTATAATTCTTGGCACGTTCAGGGACTATTAGCTATTATTATTACTTTGCTGTACAGAAAATCTGTGAAAGTTGATTTCAGGGACTTCTCTAAAAATAGTAAATTTAGGAAGTCAATATTTTCCAGAGGATATGAATGGTGCCTGGCTTTTAAGAGATAATTGCGAAAAAGGATATATGGGAGGTAATAGTTTTGACAAAGTATGAAGGGGTGGAAATGACTTTCTTCAGAAGACCCAATATAATAGAGAAAAGGTGTCAAATTCACTCACAGTGGGGGAATTTTTTTCTTGTTAAAGTATGTGAGGACCAGACAAACATTATTTACAAAATATAAATGGAATAGAAGTAGCTTTTGATGACAATGTCATATTTGAAAAATATTTTAGGGGCTAAATGGTATGTTTTTCACATGTCTGAAATCCCCATGTGGGAGATAATCTTTCAGCTGAAATATCACAAATATATTTAACTTATGTGATAAAGGACCAATATTTGGCTAAGGAGCAAGCTGGAAGAGAGTGAAATAGTAACAAGGTGGGGAGACAAAAAGGACAGCTACATAGGCGTCCATGAACTTCTAGCACCTGGGCCACAATTCTCAGAAGATGTCATTGAGTTCCTAACCTAATTTCTCTAACTGGGGATCTTTCCTTGTCCCAGAAGACACTTTTGAAGACAGAGAGGATTAAAAAAATAATATTGTTAAGAAGCGAGGTTGCTGGGCTTGCACTTTACTAGCCGGAATCCCTTTATCTTTCCTGAGAGCCCCCCAGATCTCTTTTATTCTAGGTCAGTAATTTAACACTCTCAGCTCTCAATTCAAAGCCAGTAATGACCTTGCTGTGCTGAATTATTAGCTTAGGATATAGAACGAGAGAGAGAGGGAAGGGGAAAAAAAAAAAAACCCTAAAAACAACAGAGGCCTTTTGATCAGAGCACCAAACTGCAGTTCGCTGTAACTCAAGCTGCCCATTCTTATATGGCAGGTATTAAGGACTCCCCCTGCCAGGCAGGACCCTATTAAAAGACAATAGCTGTTTGAAAAGGGTAAGCAAGTTGATATGGATATAATAGGCCACATATGGGGGCCCTTTTCTACTCTGAAATAAAGCTCCTTCTTAAGAGTTGTGAGCTGGGAAATCCAGTATTCAGTAAGGCAGGAGGAGGAGATATAATAGAAGCGAGCGGGTAGCCATGCAGAAATGCTTGAAGGTGCTTCAGGAAAAAGGGACGAGGGCTTTGGGGAGCCTGCAGAGATGAGCATTAATCACTGAGCATAGAGGCTTTCAGAATGGCCAGGTGCTTTTAGGTCCCCAAGAGGTTTTTAGGACCAGTGATGACAAAGATTTGGCTGGAACTAATATAGTGGTTAGTTTCTCTAATGGGTTAACAACAACAACAAAAAAAACAAGCAGCAAACTAGTAAGCTCTTGCCAGGAATGATGCAGCTGGCAATAAGTAATCCTTTCTGCCTTGTTTTAAACAACCTAACATGCAAACATCCTAAACTCCTGATGAGTACCATCTAGTGCCACTAAATGTTCTTGCTATCTCTAGGGTGATATTTTAAAAAAAAAAAGAAAGAAAGAAAAATGCCCTGAAGAACAGAGACAGTGAACTCCAAAGAAATTGCCTCTTGCCTACAAACTACACACTTCCTCTGATGCAGAGAGGTAACCACAGGACCTGGGACTTCTCACTTTATTAGCTAACCGATACTTGCTTATCTATCACTATGCCCATTAAAGGATGATGCTTTTCGAGGATCTTAAATCCACAACAGAATTTCCCAACCACTGTTTTAGCTATCTCTTAAGTTCTTGTATGTTACAAAACAAGGAAGGATTTAAGAGTGATTCAAGTGAAGGATTTAAGTGAATTAACAATTCAAAACAATTCAATTTGTTTGAATTGAATTCAAACAATTCAAGTCGTTTATGACTAAATTCTGAATCCCTAAATTCCTAAGCAAAAATATCAGAAAGGTATTTTTCTTTCATCCACCACCCTTTGCTAATTGCCAAATGAACAGCTCTCCAATTCCCAACCCACTGTAATTAATGGGCTAGCTTGATGGAATTTACAACCAAAGAAAAAACACAAGGGATCTCTTAACACTTGCTTGTTCCACTGAGCGGTCAACAGGGCACAAAACTGATCTTTAGCAAATTAAAGGGTTTTGCTGATTAAAGAGAAAATCTGGATTCCTAAGAAAAAAATTCTGTCTTACCACTAGGCTTAAAACTCCAAAATAAACATACGGTTTTTACAAAAAGTTATTACAGATAATTGTTTCCACAAAATATCACAATTCTAAACTACTCTCCATTATGTAGACCCATCTCAGATAGGGCCATCATGTAAGAAAGGAGGGACGAGCAATGGAGAGCAATGAAAAGAGTAATGGGGAACATCAAACACCACGCTCATTCCCTAATTCATGACTTAGCATATGGTGACTGTATTTTCGGAAGTTCAAATTGGGACCTAGTCTAAAAAAGTTTTTATTTGGTGTGTGCGCCACTTCCAGGTGTGAGAAACAGTCTATAGATTTTTTATATATAGATATAGGTATAATGATTATGTTTAAATGCCATGCTAATTGATAAATATTAAATGTCATATCATTTGATAAATCTTAAAAGATATACAGCCTATATAATCTGAAAAATAATATTCATTATACAGAACAGCATGACTAGTATGATACCATTGATATAAAACTACATGGGTGCATATGCAAGTAGACAAGATGTTTGAAAGAACAGAGAAAACGAAGGCAAGAAAAAAAATTGAAGAAAATTTCTCAGAACTGAAAGACATGAGTTCCCAGACCAAAAGGATCCTTGAAAGCCCAGCACAATGAATGAATATAGATGCGCACTAAGGCACATCATTGTAAAAAATTAGACTCCACCATTTTTTTCTTTAAATGAACAAGCCAGTTTCTTTTTCTGTTTTTTTTACTTATTTTTTGCCCGTGTTGGGTTTTCGTTGCTGCTCGCAGGCCTTCTCCAGTTGTGGCTAGTGGGGACTACTCTTCATTGCAGGGCATGGGCTTCTCACTGCAGTGGCTTCTCTTGTTGAGGAGCACAGGCTCTAGGTGTGTGGGCTTCAGTAGTTGCAGCATGCAGGCTCAGTAGTTGTGGCATGCAGGCCCTAGAGCACGCAGGCTTCAGTAGTTGCGGCATGTGGGCTCTAGGGCACACGGGCTTCAGTAGTTGTGGCACGCGGGCTCAGTAGTTGTGGCTTGTGGGCTCTAGAGCGCAGGCTCAGTAGTTGTGGTGCATGGGCTTAGTTGCTCCGCGGCATGTGGGATCTTCCCGGACCAGGGATCGAACCCTTGTTCCCCTACATTGGCAGGCAGATTCTTAACAACTGCACCACCAGGGAAGTCCTAGACTCCACCTTTTATTGGGGGTGTAGCAAGATCACTTTGTAGAAGAACATGTAGGGTAGGAGACATTGGTGCAGCTATCTTTGGAAAATATAATCTGCCACAGTTTCCCTCCCAAATTTACATTCCTCCCAAATGCAAAATACACCCTGCTCTCCTAAACCCCTAACGTCTAACTCCATTTCAGCATCAACCCAAACTCCAGGATCTTGTCATATAAATCAAAACCAGGTGCAGATGAAGTTCCTCAAGTACAACTTTTGGGGTACAGCTCCACAGTCTGATTACTCATCTAAACACCTGTAAACTGAGGAGATAAGTTATACGCTCCCATATGTACAATGATGATACAGGCATAGGATAACCACAATAGACTTCCATTCAAAAAGAGGGAGAATAGGAGGCAATATGTAACCACTGGTCCATTGCAATTCTGAGATCCACACAGGTACATGTCTTATTTCCTTGATTTGGGCCCAATACCTCCTCCTGGTAATGATTTTCCATGACCTTTGACTCTATACTCTGAGCTTTTGGTTCCATCTTCTGAATCATACTTTCATTTCCATGAAACATTGCTTCAGTTTGTAGTGGAGGGGCTTTCTTGGCTTGCTTCCTGCCCATAGAAGTCTAGGGGTCCTAAGGTAACTTTTTGTTTTGTATTTATCTCTATCCTCTTTAGTCCAAACTGGTGGTACTTCCCCCAATACAATTCTCTTAAAAACATGGGTTTTTCTTCATCAGACAAAAGCTGTACACCCAAATCTCCCTGAGACAGGCCCTATCTGGGTTTTCTTAGGCTGCAATGAGACAACACCCTTAAGATCTTTAGGTCTTTTGTCTATCTGAAAGAGTCTGAGAGGCTCCACCTTGAAATCTTTCTAAGGTTTTAACAAACGTACATCCTTACTCTAAGACCACATTTTTCTGACAGCACTCTGTATTTTGATCTTTGCCTTGAGGCACTTTCTTACTTTGAGTATTTTTTGCTGGTTAGAAAGACTGTCCCAAGCTCTCTATATTTCCTCTAAATCCTACCTGAAAACCAAATAGTTCATTTACATTTCCTATTTTTTCACATTACCAAAGGTAACAAACAGTATTGACAAACTTCCTGTCACCATGTAACACGGGTCCTCTTACCTCCAGCTTCCAATAACATTTTCCTCACTCTTTATTAAGGCTTCATTGATAGCCTCCTTGAGGCCCATCAGACTTCCACTAACAGTCTCCTCAAGGTCTTTCTGATTTCTGCCTGCTGCCTCGTCTCAAAGCCAATGATGCATGTTTTAGGTTTTTGTTACTGCAGCAACTCACTCCCAGGAACAAATTTTGTTCAGACCTCTACTGCTGCATAACAAACCACTCCAAACTTGCTGGCATAAAAAATAAAAATTCTACTGTGCTTGTGCATTCAGTAGGTTCAGGAATTATACAGAGTGCAGCAGAGACGCCCTGTCTTTAGTCCATAAGGTCTGGGACCTAAATTGGAAAGGCTTGGATGGCTGGGGTCGATGCAAAGGGTTGGGGATAGAATCATCTGGAGGCTTCTTCACTCACATGTTGGGTGCCTAGACTGGGATGACTTGAAGACCAGGCTTGTGGCTGGGCTTCTTACACATGGCAGCTGGTTAGTAAGAGGGGTCCTGAGAGGGAATTTCTGAAAACCGAGGTCCCAGAAACAGAATCCACATGGCCTTTTGTGACCTAGCCTTGGGAAGTCACAAAGTGTTACTTTATTATATTCATATTCAAGGGGAGGGCACATAGACCCCACTTCTCCACGGCAGGAATATCAAAGAATGTGGGGTCCTTTTTTAAAACTACTACACCAAAAACAAGGAAGAAGGAAGACAGGGAATCTGAAGGGTAACGGTAAAAGTCCAGAGATCCCTGATAACTGCTGTATAGCATACAGAGAGATAAAATAATAAAGATAAAGCAGACCAGAAGATTCTGGAGGAGACTTCTTTAAGGAGATAAAACAGAGAGAATAAATACATACAAATATTAATGTACTTGCTTCTGTCAGAGTCCTGGCAGTTAACAGATAATGCATTTAAAAAGGATAGCTGAGGAAAGTTTTTTAGAAAAAATATTTACAAAGGTGCGGACAGGGCTAAGGGAAAGTGGATTACCTAAGGGCCAGCAACAGTTAGGATCTGTTTTTACCCCTAGGCCTGATGAGACAAGCAGAGGGAATGCTTCCTTGAACCCAGAAAGAGTAGGGACCATTCAACTTGAGCTGTGACCTTCAGTAGAGGAACAGAGCCAATGCAGCCCACAGCAAACTGGTAGAAAGAGAAACAAGTGAATAGATATCCCAATCTCACTCTCTCTCCTCCTGCCCTTCAATCTCCTGCCAGTACCTCCCACTGGCTTTAGCCCAAATGGAAGCCACAGGGCAAGGGAGCCTATGGATTAAAATCCATACAGATCAGCCCTCCAGAGCAGAGAAATGCAGAGAGTGGATCTGGAGGGGCAAGTGGAAAATAACTAGCACAGTACTAAAGGGAAATTTACTCAAGTGGGTAGAATTTGGTTCAGTTGGTGATAAGTCTACAGGAAATTAACCAAACAAGAAAAAAGAGGGAGGGGGGTTATCATAGGCGCGAGAAGATTGCACAACATAGTTCAGGGGTTGACACTGTTTGTATAGTTATAAAATATAAACACTGAATAATGATACAACAAAAACCTTGATATGAGTAGACTGGGAGTTGTGGCGGGTGAGCAAAGGCACACATGTGCAGTAAAGGGTGTTAAAGGGCATTAGGGTTATATCTTACACAGCGGGAAGTCAATAGATAGCACCTGGATTTGAAAAAAATCAAGAAGTAGCAACATAAGCTAGTCATTTAGAGGTCTAGAAATAAATGCCAAATAAATCACTCTGAGTTGAAAGTGATTATCTCTGAGGAAAGGGAAACTAAATTGAGAGTTGGAGGAATGCTTTTTTTTTTTTTTTTACAATTCTTATAGAACTATTTCACTCTTTAAACTGTATGCATGTATAACTCTGATTTTAAAAAATAAATAAATTAGGAAAAGAATACTCAGCTTAGAAGGCTACCTGTTCTGTGACACCTTCCCTGACTCTTCAAGCTTAATTAAGATATCTGTCCTCTGGACAGTCTTATTCTTAGCACCTTAAACCTCTAGTTAGCTCAAATCACAAGTAATTTAATCACTGGCTTATTTGACCGTGAGTACCCTCAAGGTAGGGATCATGCCTTATTAGTCATTGTTTCTCCAGCACCTGTCATAAACCAAGGCATAACAGGTATGTAAGAAATAATTCCTGAATTGAATGATCTCAGTCAATGGCACCAACACCCTACCAGTCACATAGAATAGAAAACTATCTTTCTAACCCCTCACTGAAATATCTTCCTGAGCTCTATTACCTCACTGCAATAGGCTGAATATTTGTGTCCCCTTCAAAATTCATATGTTGAAACCTAATCCCCAATGTGATTGTATTTGGAGATGGGGCCTTTGGGAGGTAGGTCATGAGGGTGGAGCTCTCATGAATGGGATTTGTGCCCTTTTTATAAGAGGCTCAGGGGAGCTTCCTCGCCGTTTCCACCATGGGAGTATACAGCAAACAGATGGTCATCTATGAACCAGGATGCAGGGCTCAGCAGACATGGAATCTGTCAGCCTTGACCTTGCACTTCAAGCCTCCAGAACCGCAAGGAATAAATTTCTGTTGTTTATAAGCCACATAGTCTATGACAGTTTGTTATAGCAGCTCGAACAGACTAACCCACTGACCACAGACCTTCTGTCACTCTCTAAATACACCAAACCTCTGTGCCCTTGCTCATGCTGTTGCCTTGGCTAGAGATGCACTCCTTGCTCAGCTCCCATTCTCCATTATTCATCTTCTAAGGACCATCTGAAGCTCAAAATTCATAGTCAGAATGAATCTCTTCTTCCACTTATCCCAAAACACGAAATTCTACTTGGTACTTATTTAATAGCATCTTAATAATTATGCTTACTTCTGAATTTTCTCCTTGAGTTCATAAGCTCCTCGAGTTCAACTGGCTTATTCATCTTATATCCTTCAATAGCATGGTGCCTAGCATATAGTGGGTCCACAAACATTGTAGAATAATAGCGTTTTTCTGGTATGTAAACTGCCATTATTTCTGCTTCGCGTAAGAATGACAGTGAATTCCTTGAGGACCATGTCTGACACAGTGACTGGCATTTAGTAGGGCTTAATAAATAGTTACTGAATTTTAAAAATTAAAAGAAGACCAAAGGCTTCCCTGGTGGCACAGTGGTTAAGAATCCGCCTGCCAATGCAGGGGACATGGGTTCAAGCCCTGATCCGGGAAGATCCCACATGCCGCGGAGCAACTAAGCTCTTGTGCCACAACTACTGAGCCTGCACTCTAGAGCCCACGAGCCACAACTACTGAGCCCACGTGCCACAACTACTGAAGCCCATGTGCCTACAGCCCGTGTTCCGCAGCAAGAGAAGCCACTGCAATGAGAAGCCCTCGCACCACAACGAAAAGTAGCTCCCGCTCGCCACAATTAGAGAAAGCCCATGCACAGCAACGAAGACCCAACACAGCCAAAAATAAATTAAAACAAAAAAGACCAAGCAGTGAGTTTACTTCTCAGCCTTTTATAAGGTATTTTTACTTTGCCTTTCTTCTTATCTCAATATAATTGAGGCTTCCACAGACTGACCCTATCCTAATTATATATTTCCTGTTTGTTGCTTTTCAACGTGTACTGGTCCTCCACAAGTCAAGTTAGACTCCTTTATGACCCCTCGCAATGTATGATATTTTTTACTTCTGCTAATATAATTATATTCCACTAGAATGAAAGTTCCAAATACTTCCTCTTACAATAAAGGTAGACTAAGTAATTTAGACCAATCCTCCTGGCTGAGATAAACTGGATGAACTATTAAAAGCATCTATCTGAAGTCATCAGAGAGCCACCAAGTCAAATGAAGAACGACAAGGCCAGGTATAAGAGGAGAATAATATCCAAAGAGGTGAGCCCAGTGTTCGGTGCCACTCTTCCCAGTGGGCAGGAATTCTAAACAGAAGGGTCCATGGATTGAATTCAAGGAATCTACAAACTTGGATAGGAAAAAAATTACATCTTTATTTTTACTAACCTTTAACTGGAATTTAGTATTTCCTTCAACTATGAATGTAAACATAGTAGAATTTGCAGTTCCTGTGATTTTTTCAATAGAAATCTCAGATATTTTCATATCATATTAAAGTTGTTCCAGATATCTCACAATATCATTTATAGTCATCACCACTTCAAAAATAAGGTAATATCATACCCACTAGTAGTTCCAAGGGCCTCTGCTAGTCATGAAAGGGGCAGCTGATAGACTGAGCAGGTAATAGTTTTGAACTAATGTTAAGTTCTTGAGTTTTCAAATGATTTTTAAGACTTGGCAGCCAAAAAACTGGAGTTCAGGACCCACCAAGGCTGGGGAGAGGGACTCTGGTAAATCCTTCAGGCTCTGGTTGGTACCATGAAAAGCTATACCTGGAAATATTGATAGATCAGCCCTCCCTGATACTTAAGCCCAGCTTCAAATGATTTCAACCCCTGATTGAACTGAGGTAATCCAGGATTGTGAGTGCTCAATCCATCTGCCAAAAGCAAATGTAAATCCTCTCTGAAGAAAGATAACATCATTCTAGGCCTCATATTATCTCTATAGTTTTTCATATATTGATACAATATACAACACTCAACTAAAGGGGGGAAAAGTATACTACAAGATAAGACAATGGAGTAAAAAACCAAGAGACAGAGTAGATAATAGACAAAGACCCACAGAGAATCCAAATAATGAATGAAGGACTGTTTATAACCATGCTTTACTATGGTCAAGCAAATGAAAGATAAGATCTAGTAAAGAAACCATTAAAAAAGAAATGAATGGCAATTCTTTTTAAAAAAACTTTATTGAAGTATAGTTGATTTACAATGTTGTGTTAATTTCTGCTGTACAGCAAAGTGATTCAGTTATATATATATATTCTTTTACATATTCTTTTCTGTTATGGTATCCTGTTAGCACAGGATATTGAATATAGTCCCCTGTGCTATATTGTTATTCCTTGTTTATCCATCCTTTATATAATAGTTTGCATCTGTTAACCCCAAACTCCCAATCCTTCCCTCCAACTCCCCTCCCCCTTGGCAACCACAAATCTGTTCTCTATATCTGTGAGTCTGTTTCTGTTTCATAGATATGTTCATTTGTGTCATATTTTAGATTCCACATATAAGTGATATCATATGGTATTTGTCTTTCTCTGACTTACTTCACTTAGTATGATAATCTCTAGGTCCATCCATGTTGCTGCAAATGGCATTATTTCATTCTTTTTGATGGCTGACTATATTCCATTGTATATATGTACCACATCTTCCTTTTATCCATTCATCTGTTGATGGACATTTAGGTTGTTTCCATGTCTTGGCGATTGTAAATAGTGTTGCTATGAACATAGGGGTGCATATACCTTTTCGAATTATAGTTTTGTCTGGATGTATGCCCAGGAGAGGGACTGCTGAATCATATGGCAACTCTATTTTTAGTTTTTTGAGGAACCTCCATACTGCTTTTCACAGTGGCTACACCAATTTACATTCCCACCAACAGTGTAGGAGGGTTCCCTTTTCTCCACACACCCTCCAGCATTTGTTATTTGTAGACTTTTTAATGATGGCTGAATGGCAATTCTAGAATTAAAAAAATATAATGATCATAAAAGGCTACATATTGTATGATTCCAACTATATGACATTCTGGAAAAGGAAAAACTGTGAAGACAGTAAAAATATCAGAAGTTGGAATGGAAAAAAGGGATAAACAGGCAGAGAATTTTTAGAGCAATAAAAATACTCTGTATGATACCATAATGATGGATATATCATTACACATCTGTCCAAACCCAGAGAATGTACAATACCAAGAGTGAACCCTAAGGTAGACTATGGACTTTGGGGGATAATGATGTGTCAGTGTAAGTTCATCAATTGTAACAAGTGTACCACTCTGGTGGGATGTTGGTATGAGAGAAGCATGAATTTTTAGGGGGCAGAGGGTATATAAAAAATCTCTACCTTCCTCTGAAATTTGCTGTGAACCTAAAACTGCTCTAAAAATAAGTCTGTAAAAAACAAACAAGAAAAGCATATTTGAACTACTATTTTAAAACGAAGGTTTTCAGAATAAACTAGAGGAATAAACTATAGAAAGTAAGCTAATTAAAATCCTCTTTGCTGCTGGAAATAAAAATAAGAAAGAATGAAGATGCACTGTAGGGGAGGCAAGACTAAGAAAAGTATGAGAAATACTAGTAAACAAATCCTAAGGTTTCTTCAAACTAACTTTCAATCATTTACAGTTTCCCCAACTTGCAATTTCTTTTTTTTTTTTAAGCATCTTCATTGGAGTATAACTGCTTTAAAATGGTGTATTAGTTTCTGCTTTATCACAAAGTGAATCAGCTATACGTATACATATATTCCCATATCCCCTCCCTCTTGCATCTCCCTCCCACCCTTCCTATCCCACCACTTTAGGCGGTCACAAAACACTGAGCTGATCTCCCTGTGCTATGCAGCTGCTTCCTACTAGCTATCTATTTTACATTTGGTAGTATACATAAATCCATGCCACTCTCTCACTTCGTCCCAGCTTACCCTTCCCCCTCCCCATGTCCTCAAGTTCATTCTCTATGTCTGCGTCTTTATTCCTGTCCTGCCCCTAGGTTCTTCACCATTTTTTTTTTTTTTTTAGATTCCATATATATGTGTTAGCATACGGTATTTGTTTTTCTGTTTCTGACTTACTCCACTCTGTATGACAGACTCTAGGTCCATCCACCTCACTACAAATAACTCAATTTCGTTTCTTTTTATGGCTGAGTAATATTCCATTGTATATATGTGCCACATCTTTTATCCATTCATCTGTCGATGGACACTTAGGTTGCTTCCATGTCCTGGCTATTGTAAACAGAGCTGCAATGAACATTGTGGTACATGACTCTTTTTGAATTATGGTTTTCTCAGGGTATATGCCCAGCAGTGGGATTGCTGGGTCGTCCAACTTGCAATTTCTTTCTTCTTTCCTTTGCATTTAAAAGACTGATTAAAAGTGCCACAGTAAGACACACACACACACACACACACACACACAAACAAAAACAAAATAATAATTGGAGTTAAGAACTCAGTAGATGGGTTTAACAGCAAATTAGACATAAATGAAAGGAGAATTAATGAACTGTAAAATAGTCAGAAAAAAATATTCACAATGAAGCATGAAAGACAAAATGATGAAAAAATGCAGAAAAGTGCATAAGAGTGGATACCACGAAAAAGTCTAATGTTTGTGGAATTAGAATCCCAGAAGGAGTGAAGATAGTGGAACAGAAGTAATTTGAAAAGCTAAAAATTGAGAACTTTCCAAAATTGATAAAAGATGTAAGTTACACGTTCAAGAAACACTGAGAACCCCAAATAGTTGACAAATATAAAGAAAAGCAAACCTAGGCACATCATAGAAAAACTACCAAAAACCAAAGACCAAATATCCAAAAGTAGCTAGAGATTACTGTAAAAGGAAAGATTATTTTCAAAGGTGTAAGAATAAGACTGACAGCTGACTTCTCAACAGAAACAGTGTAAACAAGAAGATAAAGGAATGGTATAAGCAAAGTGCTAAAGGAAAATAATTGCCAACCTAGAATTTATATAAGAGAAAACAGGCCTTCAAAAATGAAGGTGAAAATTCAAATGAAGTCTATAGATAGTTAATAGTTTTCAAGTAATAAGTCTCCGACTTTTGTAATTATACTATGGTTATAGAAGACGTTAACATTGATGGAAGCTGGGTGAAAGGGTTATAGGAACTCAATAATATTTTTGCAACTTTTTTGTAAGTCTAAAATAATTAAAAGAGAAAAAATGTAAAATAAAGATAGTTTGAATGATAGCTAACTTCAGAATGGAAGCTCCATGAAGGTTGAGATTTCTTGTCTGTTTTGTTCACTTCTATCCCCTAGTGTCTAGAAAACTAGCAAAATGCACTCAGTAAATATTTCTGAATGAATGAACAGTAGCAGTAGCTATCATTTATTCAACACCTAGTATAACTTAGGTAGAATGCCAAGCACTTTACATTCATTATCTCATTTAAACCTTCTATCAGTCATGTAACATGGAATTTTATTTTATTATATGAGTCTCCCTATTTTATAGGTGAAGCTAAGCAACCTGCCCAAGGTCACATACTATTAAGTTAGATGGCAGGCTCTCGAACATAGATCTGATTCCAAAGTCTGTGTTGTTAACCACTATGCTACAGTGCTTTCATGTCACATAAAAATACTTCTTTCTTTTTCATTTATCCCTATTCTACTCACCTTTCCAGGTTATATTAGTCAGTGTTATTCAGAGAAACAGAACCAATAGTATATATATAAATATATATGAGGAGATATAGCTTATCTAATTATGGAATTGACTCATGTGATTATAGAGGCCAAGAAGTCCCATGATCTGCCACTTGCAATCTTGAGAACAAAGAAAGTTGGTTAATTCAACCAAATCTGAAGGTCTAAGAGCCAGGGAAGCCAATAGTATAAGTCTCAGTCTGAGTCCAAAGACCCAAGAATCAGGGGCCAATGGTGTTAAGTTCTAGTTCAGGTTTGGAGGCTTGAGAACCAGGAGTGCCGATGTGCAAGGGCAGAAGAAAATGGAAATCCCAGCTCAAGCAAAGAGAGCAAATTTACCCTTCTTTACCTTTTTGTTCTAATCAGGCCCTCAGTGGATTAGATGATGCCCATATGCATTGGTGAGGACAATCTTCTTTATTCAGTTTACTGATTCAAATGCTAATCTTTTCTGAAAACACCTTCATAGACACATCCAGAAATAATGTTTTACCAGCTACTGGGGCACCCCTTAGCTTGGTCAGGCTGACACATAAAATTAACCATCACAGAGGTCAAAACAAACTCCTCTATGGTGTAACTACTGTAGTACCCATTATTTCACCTTACTCTCAGATCTCAGAGCACAATTTAATGCCATTATATAAGGTCTTGAATTGTTCTCTAGCTGTTAATCAATAAGCATTATCTCCTCAACCAGATTACACTCCCTTAGGCATGTGACCATATCTTATATTCCTATTGATATAGGCCACATTTGAAGCTCTATAACAATATGCTATTTCGGTAAAGGCATGAAGAAAAATATTTAGTTGGAAAAACCATGCAAGGAACAGTGTTTTGGGATGCTTTAGAGATAGGGCCTGTATGGTTTAAGATTCTGAACAACAAATTTGACTCAGAAAAACACTACCTTAAAAAGGTGGTTTGGGTGGGCTTCCCTGATGGCGCAGTGGTTGAGAGTCCGCCTGCCAATGCAGGGGATACGGGTTCCTGCCCCGGTCCGGGAAGATCCCACATGCCGCGAAGTGGCTGGGCCCGTGAGCCATGGCCGCTGAGCCTGCGCGTCCGGACCCTGTGCTCCTCAACGGGAGAGGCCACAACAGTGAGAGGCCCGCGTACCACACACACACAAAAAAAGGTGGTTTGGGGACTTCCCTGGCGGTCCAGTGGTTAAGACTTCGCCTTCCAATGCAGGGGTTGTGGGTTCAATCTCTGGTCAGGGAGCTAAGATCCCACATGCCTCAAGGCCAAAAAAGCAAAACATAAAACAGAAGCAATATTGTAACAAATTCAATAAAGACTTTAAAAATGGTCTATGTAAAAAAAAAAAAAAAAAAGGTGGTTTTTACATCAAGTTTTCTATAATACCTTTTTTTCCTTACGGCAAGTTAGCGGATGTTCAGGGCAATTTGGACAGAGCTGCACAGTTCTCTAGGTTAAACCCCCTTGAGAGGGCACATATATTAATTACATAGAAGGTGAAGTCTGAGAGGGTGCAGATGAGCAATTACCCCCACGCATGTAAATTGCAGCTTGTGTGGTGTAAATATACTGTCTCTGCCTGGACCTGCCCGTGTAACATTCTCTCTTTGGGCTCTGTGGTTTCTCAGTACATCCAACTGTTTGGAGGCTGGAGCTTGGCTCAGCAAGCACAGATAAACAGCTTCCTGGAGCAAGCTGCCAGTGTGACGAGCAATGACCTCAGCAGAGAATGTCTGCTTTTCATTACCCTGAGCACATCACTGTACTGCTAGAGCTAAGAGCGGGAACAATACAAGCTGCATAGCCCTGACTAGCTCAGGTCTCCCATTACACCTTGAATTTTTAAAATCTTGGCAGCCAGAGGAAAGAGGGTATAGACAGAAAGTGAGGAAATGGCTTTTTTGTGAAAAAAAAGAAAAGAAAAGAAAAGCTTTCTTAGGCTATTCTCTGAATAAACTAAATAATGAGTGAAGTGGCTAACACTAAATGGCTAATAGTCGTGCAGAAAATCATCAAACATCTTTAATCTCCAAACAGTGCAGGGTAAGCAAAAAGTGTTACAGAAAACAAGACAGACTAAAAGTCCGCAAGATTTTCAACTTTGATACCATTTAAAGAGAAAGAAGAAGAAGACTATCACTTTCCAAAAAAGCCATGAAGTAGGAGGGAAGCAAAAATCCCAGAAAACTGGAGCTAAAGGGGAATGAGACTTGATGAAAATGAATTACATACAGTCAGATATTTTATACCTGTCATTTCACTAGATTTGCATAACAACCCTATGAGACAGGTATTTTCATCCCTAGCAATTGTTTTGACTTGGAAAATATAACACAAGGACCTTAACAAAGGCATTTGTTATTAATGCTATTTAATGACAAAGGGATAAATTCAAGGCTGCTTCTATGGCCACACCAGAAATGGCATTACCTACTGTGGCAGCCCCAGAACTCAGTAATCCTGGAATCATGAGTCTTCAAATAAATTTACATGCTCATAACGTTTTCTGATAAGGTAGTTTCTACCGTGCTGCTCAGAGCTGCATTTGTTAGTTGAAGAAAGAAATCACAGTTGTAGCCTCAGACAAGAACCTGGTTGGATATGACCCCTCTTGAAGGACCCTGAGAATTTGTTTTGTGGGGAAGTCGGAATGCAAAGATGCACCTGCCATGGGGCCGGAGGCTATGGACAGACAAACATCTTAGTAAATCATAATAACAGAGAGAAGCTTCATTTGACTTTCATTTCACTTTTCTCAGGGAAGAAGGACCTTTGTGTGGCTGCCAAAAATCTAACTGTCCATCCTCCTTCCCCTTTCTCCCCTCTGGCCCCATCCCAGTTCATTAACAACCCTCTGGTTAAAGGTGCCAGATTGTGTCATTCTTTCCTGCTCTCATGCCAGGCCTCTGCTGCCAGCACCACAGATCTTCGAGAGCTCTGAGCAAATTATGGAAGAAGTTAAAAGCACTGATGAATTTAAATTGCTCTATTGTTGATGAAGTAAAGTTTCTTAACTTCTGATTAGCTATTTTACATTGCTAATAGCACTACTGACATGTTACTTCAGATTTGTGTGTGTCTACCTGATTGCCAGAGGAGTACTCAGGGAATTATCAGAGTGACAAGGAATACCAGGGCTTGGATTGGACCAAGTAAAGGTTCTTTGTATTATTTATAGATTAAAATAAATCAAGTAATTTCTCTAAGGGGAAATATTTTAGTGTGGAGAATTATACCTAAAATTTATACTAGCTAGCTGTAAAAGCAGCTCCCATGAAAACAGAAATAATATCGCTGGGTCTTGAGAATACTTCAGCCAAGGATGGAGTTCCTTCATTTCCTCTTATTGCACAGTTTCGCAACAGCTAAATTTCTCTTAAATTGTAGCAGGGAGGGGGTGGGGAAGTAACGTCTTTCCTGACAGGGAGAATCTGGGCCCAATTATTACTTCCATAACCTTTGACTGCAACTTCTAAATGAGTCAGGGGACCAGTGGGCTGTGAAATGGCTTCCTCAGTTACCAGGTCAAGTGCTGCTGGATGGTTTCCTATAATCAAAACATGAAGGGACTGAAGAAGAGAGATGGATTCTAAGCAAATAAGCAGCTTCTTATGTCCTCAATGAACTTGGATTTTTAAGTTTCAAAATAGATTTTGGTGACTCTCAACTCACCACTATGTTTCCCTGGTGTCCTTTTGCTATAAGATACCTCTGGTAATATGGAAAAGAACCAGAATCCTCTATAGATTTCACAAATGATGGCTTAACAGAAATGCCTGGGCCAATAACAGTGAGGATAGGATTGCTTCAGCTATGGCAAAATCTATTCGTGGCAATTATCTGAGTCTGAGAATCCAGATGTTGACAATGAAAAATGGATTATTTTCTGTTACAGTGTGTCAACTCCAGCTAAGAACTGAACTATGGAAAAAAGATGGGGGTGAGGGGTAGGCTGGGAGAAGTATTACACCTTTTGAAGAAGCCAATGATAGGATTAGTCACCATTCCTTCACTATACCATATTTTGACTCAATTTAACAACAATAAATTGGGAAAACATGGAGCAGAAATGGCCCAGAGAAGTCTTAAGTCCACCCCTCATTCAAAGCTATGAGCCTGGAAATCAGTGAGTTCCTAGTTTGTTCTGATGTGTTTCTTGTTGCTCCAAATCCACTCCTCTGTTACCATGGGCACAAGAAGAACCCAAAACATTACTTAAATGCTGGGTGGTGGATAATTCCAAAAAATTTGCCAATTTTAGAACTGAAAGTTTATACCCTGACTGTTCTAGATTACTGAGGAGAGAAGTGGGTCATCTTTCATAGGGCTTAGAGCACCTGTTTTAAAAAAGAAGAAATAATACATATTTTATAATCATGCATTGTTTTCATTAAGTTATATTTTAAGTGATTTAAGAATATGCACTATTGGAATCTCCTTTTTTTCTCCAAGAGTGAATTAATGAAGTTCACATTTCATGGACTTATTCTAATTAAAACAATAAAAAAAGGAATTTGAGGCTGGTACCTTTTACTACAAGAGTATATAAAAAAGCATGCAAGTTCCCAACTGAATTCTGATAATATGTTTCACAATGGAATTATTAATGTTCTTTTTCCAAAGATTGATAAATACTTCCATCTCCATATTTATACTATATATTAGATAACACAAATAATTTTATGACTAATTATTTTATTATTTTTACTTATTATATATGAGCAGTGCATGAGGGAGGCCAATTACTTGTAAGATAGCTTTCTGTGACTACTGCCTGTTAAGGGTATTCCACTCTGAGAAGCAGCACATAAAATCAATCAAATTCTTTTTTTTGGACACAGAAGGCCTAGGTAATAAAGGTGGACAAAAAGAAGGTAGGTCACCTGAGCTGAGATAACTCATCAGCTCTCAAATGGGATGAGCCAGTCATTCCATGGGATAAGACCTCAAATGCCATCTCCTCCAAGGGGCCTTCCTGGCCATCCTATATATCACATTATCCTAGTTACTTCCTTGTTGTTTATCTTGTTACACTTATCAGCTGTGTAACCTAGGGAATGTTACTTTTGTGTGCCTGAATTTCCTAATGTATAAAATGAAGATAATACTAATATTCCACCTCATAGTATTTTGAGAATTAAATGAGATAATACATGTTATACGCTTAGAACCATGCCCAGCACATAGCAAGTATTTATTAACTATTAGCTATTGTCGTCATTGTCAGCTTACTTGTTTATTGACTATCTCCCTCACTAAACAGCTAGGTTCATGAGGGTAATTACCTTATTTGTCTTGTTCACCACTATATCTTCTTCATTGCCAAATACACATAGGCGCACAGTAGGTGCTCAAAAATAATTACTGAATGAATGCTGTCTTATATTCTCACATATCCTTAAAAAAAAACTTCCATCAATGAAGGATATCTGTATATGTACTTGTAACCAAAACTTGAAAACCTCCCTAGGAAGGTAAAATCATCATTTAAAAAAAAAACAAAAACAAGACACTTGATTATAAAAAAAGAGTCCTCCTGGGCCCACCAACCAAGACCACAGAGTATCATTCTTTTCTATATTAGTACGTGGAGGTCAAGCTCTCTGATGCCACAGTGTTGTAACTATCAATTTAGCCTGTGAAGAAGGGTTCCTAATTGTGATAGGAATTCTCAGATTTCAGCCTGTTTTTCTCTCATCATTATTTTCCAATGTCCTAAAAAAACACATTTCTCATTTTATCTTTCCCACAAGAACCTGGTCACACTCTGCTGTGGTTTCTAAGTTACAGCTACTCTAGCCTCATTTTCTTGTCTGTACTTCTTCAGAGGTCCTGACCCCGTGCCGACACTTGGTCTATTCTTCGAGCAGCACCTCTAAATATTAATTCCTTTTACCTTTCATTGGTTGAAAGATGGCATTCAGAGGTAGAGGTTGCATACAACATGAAAGAAAATCCTGTGGGATTTCGTATCCCTCTTTCAAGAGTGTCCAGAAGAATATGATCTGACGAGCTCACAGTCTTGCAGACACACACGCACACACATGCACACACACGCACACACACACACACAGTACAGCTTAGCTACTCATGCTTTACAGCTTATCCAGATTTGCTGGAACAATCATGGATTTGTTGGAAAACACCAAGCACCAAGGAGTGACAGCACAGGTGAGAGGGCAAGCTGATCCATAGAAGAAAATCAGCAGAAAAACCTTCCAAAAACAATTTTGAAGAGTATTTTTATCATTGCTCAAAGGTAAATTATCCACCATTAATCGTATGAGAATCTCAATGTCTGAACTTGAAACTGATAGATGGAAGTGCACACTTAACACATTTTTAAAAAAATTATGTTTCCTATTGTTTAGAGACAGCTCCAATTGTATCCCCTCCAAAAGGACAACATAAAACATTTAAATGGCAATGAATGGAGGTCACCAGACAAAGCTATGTGATAAACTGTGTGAAGTACAGCTCATAAGGGAAATTTCAAAGAATCCAGAAACCATAGCTAGAAGAGACCTCATATTATTATCTGGTTAGGCCTCCAGCAACATTAGGCATTAGAGCGACTTGGAGACAGTACAGAATAGTGGCCTTTGTAATACTGCAGATGAGGCTTGGTTCCTAATTCTGTCATTTATTAGCTTGTGAACTTAAAGAAGCTATTTTAACTTTTCTGAGCCTCAGTTTCCTCATCTATAAAATAGAGATAATAATATTACCTACTTCAAAGAATTATAGTTGCTGAAACATAGTATGAGCTTAATAAAACATTTTTTATTATACAATTATTACATTATTTTTATTTATTAGCACATTAGACTTTATTATACCCATTTCACAGCTGAGGCAACTGAAGCCCAGAAAATTTCAGAGGGACTTCTCTGGTGGCACAGTGGTTAAGAATCCACCTGCCAATGCAGGGGACATGGGTTCGATCCCTGGTCCGAGAAGATCCCACATGCCACTGAGCAACTAGGCCAGTGTGCCACAACCACCGAGCCGGCGCTCTAGAGCCCGCAAGCCACAACTACTGAAGCCTGCGTACTCTAGGGCCCACGTTCCACAACTACGGAGCCTGCGTGCTGCAACTACTGAAGCCTGTGAGCCTAGAGCCCAAGCTCCTCAACAAGAGAAGCCACCGCAATGAGAAGCCTGCGCACCTCAACGAAAAGTAGCCCCCGCTTACTGCAAGTAGAGAAAGTCCATGCGCAGCAACGAAGGCCCAACACAGCCCAAAAAAAAAAAAAGAAAGAAAGAAAATTTCAGAAATTTTCCCAAGATTATGGAGTGAGGACTTATAAGGATAGGAGCTCTTTTTCTTCCCAGGGCAGAGCTCTTTTCACTTCATTATGCTTCTATAAATCAATACAAAACTCAGGTCTGCGAAAGAAGGATTTTCAGTAGATAAATTCACAATCAAAGGAAAATCAGGAACTTCTACCATTCAGGTCTCCTTGTCTACCAAATACTACTTCCTATTCAATCATATATGCACACCTTTCAAGTTGAGTTTTGTGTTTTTTTGTTTTTTTTTTAAGGATTTTGGAGCTTTGATGCTGGCTCACCTCTTAAAATAACTTGCCTCAGGCCAATACGGTGTTTTAGAGTTATAGAAATGTCAGGTAGAATGGCCATTACCAAAAAAATCTAGAAACAGTAAATGCTGGAAAGGGTGTGGTGAAAAGGGAACCCTCCTGCACTGTTGGTGGGAATGTAAATTGATACAACCACTACAGAGAACAGCGTGGAGGTTCCTTAAAAAACTAGAAATAGAACTACCATATGACATAGCAATCCCACTTCTGGGCATATACCCTGAGAAAACCATAATTGAAAAAGAGACATGTACCACAATGTTCATTGCAGCAGTATTTATAATAGCCAGGACATGGAAGCAACCTAAGTGTCCATCAACAGATGAATGGATAAAGAAGATGAGGCACATATATACAATGGAATATTAGCCATAAAAAGAAACGAAATTGAATTATTTGTGGTGATGTGGATGGACCTAGAGTCTGTCATACAGAGTGAAGTAAGTCAGAAAGAGAAAAACAAATACTGTATGCTAATGCATATATATGGAATCTAAAAAAAAAAAGAAATGGTACTGATGCGGCAGGGCAGGAACAAAGACATAGACATAGGGAATGGACTTGAGGACACAGTTGGGGGGTGCTTGAGAGGGGGAAGCTGAGGTGAAGTGAGAGTAACATCGACATATACACACTACCAAATGTTCAATAGCTAGTGGGAAGCAGCAACATAGCACAGGGAGATCAGCCCGGTGCTTTGCGATGACCTAGAGGGGTGGGATAGGGAGGGTGGGAGGGAGGCTCAAGAGGGAGGGGATATGGGGACATATGTATGCATATGGATGATTCACTTTGTTGTACAACAGAAACTAACACAGTATTGTGAAGCAGTTATACTCCAATAAAGATCTATTTTTAAAAAATGTCAGGTATGTGCCATTCACATAGATTATGTAATTTTTAGTTTTCTAAGGACAAGAAACTGCTCACTTGGCAACTAGATTTCTATCAGCACTGTGGAAAAAAGTCTTAAGGTTTTTTTTTTCCAACAGTGTACTGCTAGATAAAAGCTATAGTCAATAGCATTTGGAAACAGTTATAAGCCTTACTAGAGTTTGGTATTAGTTACATACACCAGTGGGTTCACTTTTGGAGTGCTACATACATAGTATACAGCTTCTTTTTTATTTTTATTTTTTTGGCCGTGCCGCGCATCATATGGGATCTTAGTTCCTGATCAGGGACCTAACCCGTGCTCTCCATAGTGTAAGTGCGGAGTCCTAACCACTGGACCGCCAGGGAATTCCAGTATACAGCTTCTTAAATGACAGGATATAGAACTTTATCAAAAAGAATCAAGAAAAAAGAGAGAAAGAACAAGAGACGGTCCTTATTCATAATAAGACCAAGAATAAAAGTGGATAGTATGCAATAACCTAAAATACAGATACAGCTGTAGACTCAACATTTACCTAACACCTATCATATAATAAGCATCATGCCAGGTATTGGGAATACAGGGATGAAGAAGAAACGATGCCTACCCTCAAGGAACCAGCGCAGTAGGGAAAAGACTTATAAAGGAGATGGGGGAGGGGGAATAGAGTAAAATGAAAAAAGCCAGGAAGAAGCATTGTCCCCAGAAGAATCATATTTCATTTGGCAAGGAGCCTCAAGGGTGCTCGTACAGATTAAATAGCCTAGAAACTTGACCCCTAGGCTTGTCAGTTCTGTAAAAGCAAGCAAGGCTATTCAATCTCAGTCTTTATTCCCAGTCCACCTCATTTGCTTCAGCCCATACCTCGAGAACAAGTGACATTCCTTGTTCTACTTCACCCTCCTTTAGAAGACTGGGAGAAGAGAAGGGACCAGCTCTGATCCTGGAAAGCCTGTTTTTCCCAGGAACTTGAAATTCCAATCCATAAGAAATCTAGATTTTGTTTGCAAGACTTATAGCTCAGCAAAAGAGCTAGGGGGAGTCAAGAATTCCCCTAACAGCAACCCAAGTTAAGGCCATTAGAAGAGATGTCTGATCTTCAAGGAACCTCTGGAGAACAGAGAGGAAAATAAAATTGTTTTCAAGGAGGATGGACTTGAGCTCATGATGCACCATAAGTAGAAGCCTATAAGAGGCTATTCTTCCTCTTTTATTTATTTATATTTTTGCGGTGCGCGGGCCTCTCACTGTTGTGGCCCCTCCCGTTGCGGAGCACAGGCTCCGGACGCGCAGGCTCAGCGGCCATGGCCCACGGGCCCAGCCGCCCCGCGACACGCGGGATCCTCCCGGACCGGGGCACGAACCCGCGCCCCCGGCATTGGCAGGCGGACTCTCAACCACTGCGCCACCGGGGAAGCCCTATTCTTCCTTTTTTAGAATGCTTACAATAAACCAGAAAAAAAGGAAAAAGAAGACAAACGATTATATAAATATGTTGGCATTTTGGTAATAAAAATAATTTTTTGTATTTCTTTAGCATATCCTTTCATGAAGACCAAGGTATTTTAAACTGATTATTTCATTCAGCCTAAAAACAGTTCTGTGATACCAAGAAGAAAGAAATAGGTAAGAGAGATTAAGAGGTATAAACTTTCAGTTGCAAAATAAATGACTTATGGGTATGAAATGTACAGTGTGGGGAATATGGTCAATAACTATGTAATACCTAAAAAAGAAACAAAAACAAAAAACTGTAATATCTTTGTATGGTGAACTATCACAGCCAGACTTATTGCAGTGATCAGTTTCAAATGCATAGAAGTATCAAAACACTACGTTGTGTAACAGGAGGTAACAGTGTTATAGGTCAATAATTCAAAAACAAACAAACTCATAGAAAAAGAGATTAGATTTCGGGTCATCAGAGGTGGGTGGGGGATAGGAGGAATTGCATAAAGGCAGGCAAAACTTCCAGTTATAAGGTAAACCAGTACTAGGGATGTAATAATGTACAAGATGATAAATATAATTAACACTGCTGCACGTTACAAATGAAAATTGTTAAGAGAGTAAATCCTAAGAGTTCTCATCAAAAGAGAAAAGTTTTTTTCTATTTCTTTAATTATCTATCTATATAAGATGATGGATGTTCACTAAACTTATTATGATAATCACTTCATGATGTATGTAAATCAAATCATTATGCCACGCACCTTAAACTTAGACAGTACTATACGTCAATTATATCTTGAAGAAATTGTAACTTGAAGAAAACAATTTTTTAATAAATTAAAAAATAATCATTTTGACTTTTACACACTCCAAGCATACTTTATAAAGAAACACTACTCCTCAAAGATATAATCTGGGAAAGATGTCCTGCCTCTAGAAATAATCTTAAATCATTAAGTGATTGACACAGCCTCCTATAGAAAGAAAACTGCACAGGAATATCACCCTAAGCATTTCCATGAAAAAAGCCAGCCAAGAAAAACACAGCCTAAAGGAACACTGACTAAAGGAAATCAGAGTGAATATTCTGAATAACAGGGAAAGTTAAAAATTATAAGAGGAACCTAAAAAAAACAGATCTAATAGATCAAACAAGCAGCAGTTAAACTTTTATAGTTATCACCACTCATGAGACTTATCATTGGACAAAACTAGCTGCACCAAAGGCATGTTCCAAAACCTGTTTGGGCAGCCCTCAATCAGTCTAGGCAGTCACTGCCACTACATAATCAGCATTGCCCTGCTCTACTTTTCATGTATCTTGCCTGCTTCCAAAAGCCTCCTCTGGGCCCACGCTATAGGCAAAGCACTCATGTACTTACTATTCAGTGAAGAACCTGGCAATGCCATATTGGCTAATATCTTCCTTGTTCTCTAGCAGCTGGCATACTGCATCCTCCATGTATGTGAGGACATGGCGCTGGGCTACAAAAAACAAACAAACAAAGACAGAAAGAGAAAGTGAGAGGGATACAAAAAAAAAAGTCCTTCCAATCCCAGTAGGCCATGAAAGTCAATCAAGGTGTTGGTTCTGTTCTAGCAAGTGGACTGGAATAGGCAAACCAAACTTGCTGGCCCTAACTGAGCTAGTCTCAATGGGCAGAATGGGAGACGCTGTAGAACATAACCTATTGCCATGTGATTCGCTGTTAGTATTAATATCAACCCTTCACTCTTCATTTCAGTGATTAGGGTGAGGAGCTTTAGCACCATTTAGCAGGTACACCTGGGGATTCTTTCTTCCTACCTCCTTCCACCTTCTTCCACTTCTGCATGTCCCAGAAATTTATCCCAGGGAGTAATGATTCTATGCCTGAAACATGGATGATCTGACTGCAAGGAAAACTCAATTCTTTAATTAAAAAAAAAGTCACTGAAAAAGTTTAAGGACCATGAAGATTTCAGTAAAGTTGTCATAAGTTATTAACCTTGGTAAATAATAAGACCATGAAATCTGTGTGGCCCAATTTATCAGAAATCATGTTTTCTACATTTGTTGTGACGGATAAATGTGTGACTTAATCATGGGCTTGTAATACAGGGTGTGATGAGTATTAGAATTAGACAGACCTGGGTTGGAATCATGGCTCTGTCTGATAGCTTAATCTTGGACAGTTATTTAATCTGCACCTGTTTTCTTCTTTATCAAGTGTGGAAAGAAACATTATTTAATTAATTTATTTATAAATTGAAGTATAGTTGATTTACAATGTTGTGTTAGATTCTGGCGTACAACAAAGTGACTCAGTTATATATATATGTTCTTTTTCATACTCTTTTCCATTATAAGTTATTACAAGAGATCGAATATAGTTTTCTGTGCTATACAGTAGAACCTTGTTGTTTATCTATTTTATATATAGTAGTCTGTATTTGCTAATTCCAAACTCCTAGTTTATCCCTTCCCCCTTCCCCTTTGGTAACTGTAAGTTTGTCATCTATGTCTGTGGGTCTGTTTCTGTTTTGTAAATAAGTTCATTTGCATCATAATTTATTTTACTTATTTTTATTTTTTTATACATTTATTTATTTATTTTTGGCCGCATTGGGTCTCCGCTGCTGCATGCGGGCTTTCTCTAGTTGTCGCGAGCGGGGGCTACTCTTCGTTGCAGTGTGCGGGCTTCTCATTGCAGTGGCTTCTCTTGTTGTGGAGCACGGGTTCTAGGTGTGCGGGCTTCAGTAGTTGTGGCATGTGGGCTCAATAGTTGTGGCTTGTGAGCTGTAGAGCGCAGGCTCAGTAGTTGTGGCGCATGGGCTTAGCTGCTCCATGGCATGTGGGATCTTCCCGGACCAGGGCTCGAACCCATGTCCCCTGCATTGGCAGGCGATTCCTAACCACTGCACCACCAGGGAAGTCCCTGTATCATATTTTAGATTCCACATATAAGTGATGAAAGAAACATAATTTAATTCTTTCTCAAAACATGGTCAATCAACTTCTTGATCTGAATCACTTGAGACACCCTGTTAAAATACAGATTGATCATCTGACGATATCTCAGACTGGTGACCTTAAAATTCTAACTGGAGCCCAGTAATTTTTAACAGGTACCCTTGATGTTTCTGATGTAGTTTAAGAATCACTGGTTAAGAACTTGGGCTTTGGAGTTCCAAGACACTTGAGTTCCATTCTCAGCCCCACCAAATGCTAGCTGTGTGACCTTGAGCAAATTATTCTGCAAGCCTATTTCCTGTGGATAACAATACCGTTACTATTCATAAACCACAATACCTGGTTTTCTTGATAATATATTTTATTAAAAGCTATGTCAAAGGGCTATTGGAGGTTTACTTCAGTAATACAGCAGAGCTTCTAATATAGCAGGTGCTCACCAAATGCTTGTTCCCCTTCCCTGAGTTTTGTCTTTAGGTATAACAGTGGTAGCCTGGCACACTTCATATAGAAACTTCCAATTCAGTACTTCCATTTACCATCCTATTTTTTACAAAAAAGCAAAACAAAACAACTTTCGTCTGGAACAGTAAGAACAAAAAACCCAAAAGTAATAAATACCCTGCCAAAAAGCAGTTCCACAAAGTTGCTACTGAGATGGGCATTTGCCTCTTTCACATTTTCATCCTTCAGGAAAATATGAAAGAATTACCTAAAATTTGTAAAAATGGGTACTTCAAAAAAACATTCCTGAAGTCCTGGTAGTTTAGTGAGATTATAAAGCAAATATAAGTTTATCTACCCAAGCTCTACTCAAGTGAGTCTTTGACAGTGGTTACCTAAAGTTTCACCATGTTTACACCAGCCTAAAGTCCAGATGAATGACATGTTTACATTCCATGACTTATTCTATCAATACGAGTGCTTCCCAAAGCTAACAACTATCAGCTACCACAAACATTCTCTAACCCTGACCTCAGAAAGAGATGTGAAAACAAAACCAGTGCTTCAGCAACAGTTCATCCAACTGGAAAACTATTTCGCCAAGAAATGGCCAAAACTGACAGTGAAGTCGTGAGATAATACATGACAATCTCTTGGGACTTCCCTGGCAGTCCAGTGGTTAGGACTCAGTGCTTCCACTGCTGTTGGCCCTGGGTTCAATCCCTGGTCAGGGAACTAAGATCCTGCAAGCCACGTGGCATGGCCAAAAAAAAAAAAAAAAAAGATGATTTCTGGCATTAATTGTTTTCTAATTAAGCATGTATGAAATTGGGAAGAAAAAATGGCCAAACCAACATTAAAATCAGGTATACTTTCACCTCTGAGTTTCCTTCCCTTATTCCACTCACTTATCCTGGTCTTACAAAAAGATTTCTTCCTCCGGCTATATAGGCTTTTATGACTTAGATCTACCTAAGGCTACTACAAGACTAGGGGTTTTTTTTGGTTTGGTTGTTTGTTTTGTTTTTTGATGGTATAAATGAAAGAGCTCTACTTAGAAGCAAATCCTGCTGCTTCTCCTCCCTAGCTCCAGGGACTAAAAGTCAATGTGAAAGCTCTTTAAGGGAGAAATGTTTTCAGAGCAGTTAAAATCAAAGTACTTTCGTCCTCCTCAAAAAAAGGAGGACTTTTCTGGAAAACAGACTTTGCATGAGAAAAAAAAAAAAAAAGCAGGGGGGAGAGGGGAAGGAAAAAAGAAAACAAATATAAATAAAGGACTATACTTATTTAACATTCAGCTACCAATCAGACATTTAGAGTTTAATATTACACATAATAATGATAATAACAGCTCTACCAATTTTGAGGACCTGTGCAACTTACTGAACAACAATGGGCCAGAGACTGTGCTAATTGTTTTACATGCATGATTTTATTTAGTCTTCACAACAATCCTATGATAGAAATTTTGATCATGTTTCTGTTTTACAAATGGGAGAACTGAGATTTATAGAATTAAAGTAACTTGCTCAAGATCACACAGCTAGTGAGAAGAGAAGCCAAGATTCAAGCCAAGGTGTGTCCTACCAAGAACCCATGCTTTTAACACTATATACCACACTGCCTCATCACTGACACTTTCTAATCAGTTTTAGAAATAAATATGATCTTCATTTTACACAGAGCACAAAAGCAGGGGTGTATGTTGATAGTAAAATCATCTCAGAGATGTGGTCTACTTGTGTCCATGTGAATTCATATGTGTGTATGTGAGTGTGTCTATATCCTGTCCCCACCTGCATAGGTATGCATGCTAATCAGCATTTGTGTGAAGTTAAAACTTGTCCCCATATTTCGAAGTTTCTTACGAAGAACCACCCCACCACAAAGTATTCACTCCACCCATTCCTAGTTCGGAAAGTAGAAACAGAAAGCCCTAGTGCTCTTTTTTCTCTTTTTTTTCTTTTTTTTACATCTTTATTGATAATTGGTTTACAATGGTGTGTTAGTTTCTGCTTTATAACAAAGTGAATCAGTTATACATATACATATGTTCCCATATCTCTTCCCTCTTGCGTCTCCCTCCCTCCCACCCTCCCTATCCCACCCGTCTAGGTGGTCACAAAGCACCAAGCTGGTCTCCCTGTGCTATGCGGCTGCTTCCCACTAGCTATCTATTTTACGTTTGGTAGTGTATATATGTCCTAGTGCTCTTTTCATCTGTGCGTGAAGCGAAGGAGCTAAGAAGAGCCAGCAGAGGTAGGAAGAAGTTCCTCCCCAAAAATTTCACACAAGCCAAGTGCAAAGAGCTCTCTCTAAATTGCTGCTCCCTAGTGGTTTCCTTCATGTGCAGCTCTTATCATTCCAATGTTCCTTCTGTGGTTAAGGGTACCACCCAGCCATGGAAAATCTTTGTACTTTACCAAACTTCAGCGAGACAGAAGTTCAAAGCTCTTGTCTGGCAATAAAACATGGAGGGTGTCATTTCCTGTTATTTTTTAAATGCAAAAGAATAAGCTTTAATTTATGTGAATGATTAAAGAATAAAAACTGCACACCTGCACCCCTAGAGGGCAAAGATATCTGGGCACCTTAGCTGCCCTCTTGGAAAAGGAAAAGCATTTCAGATTGGCTTTTCTTCTTCTGCTTTGCTGTGATTTCCACAAGACCAGGATTAAGTTTTCTGACATGAACCAATATGCTCTATTGTTCTGAAATCCACACTAAGGCCCAAAAGTCCATGTCTTGCTCAGATAGCATCACTCACAAGGTTCATATAAAGATCATACAGTGTTTACTTATCTTTTACTTAGATATTTCAGTGCAGTGCAGTCTGAGATAAGCACTTATAGCTTCAGTACACTGCACTGAAATATCTAAGTAAAAGATAAGTAAATAGGGCTTCCCTGGTGGAGCAGTGGTTGAGAGTCCGCCTGCCGACGCAGGGAACACGGGTTCGTTCCCCGGTCTGGGAAGATCCCACATGCCGTGGAGCAGCTGGGCCCGTGAGCCATGGCCACTGAGCCTGTGCATCCATAGCCTGTGCTCCACAACGGAAGAGGCCGCAACAGTGAGAGGCCCGCTTACCACACACACAAAAAAAGATAAGTATATACTGTATGATCTTTATATGAACTTACGAGTGAAAGCAATTGTGGATCAGAAACTTCTTGGTTCTCCATTGAATCACCTCCTGCTGATCACTTAATCTCTATATACCACAGTCACTCTTGCTATAAAATGGGTATGACATTAAGAATGTGTCTAATAGGGCTTCCCTGGTGGCGCAGTGGTTGAGAGTCCGCCTGCCGATGCAGGGGACACGGGTTTGTGCCCCGGTCTGGGAAGACCCCACATGCCGTGGAGCGGCTAGGCCCGTGAGCCATGGTCGCTGGGCCTGCGCGTCCGGAGCCTGTGCTCCGCAACGGGAGAGGCCACAACAGTGAGAGGCCCGCGTACCGCAAAAAAAAAAAAAAAAAAAGAATATGTCTAATAATAAACTGCTTCTTTAGAATACATTTGATATACACAGAAGGTAACATATTGATGATTATGTTATTATTGCTACATACTAATTTTACAGATTAAAACAACATAGCAATTTATTGCAATGGTTAAGAACATGGCTCTGGAGTCAGGCTGACCTGGATTTGATTTCTAGCTATGGTACTTATTAGCTGTGTGACTTGAAGCAAATTACCTAATCTCTCTGCCCTTTTCTGTAAAATTGGGAAATAATACCTACCACCTAAGGTTGTAGTGAGGAGTAAATAAAATAACTTATGTAATAATCTTAGCATAGTGCTTGGCACATAGTAAATATGCAATAAACATTAGCTATTATGTTTATTATTGTTGTTTTATTACAGTTGTTACTACATATCCCTCCCAGACATCACAACTCACAAGACATTGGGTTTCAACATTAATGAACACCCAGAGGCCAACCTACTATAGCCCCCTACTCACTTATTTAAACTTCTGCTCATCTAACCAAGGATGTTTACCGATTTTCTTCAAGGATTCCTGGGCTACATAAAACCTTACACATATGATAATACACATAATCTATACCCATTTCAGCTACAGCCTTTAAACTTGTGGGAAGCGTTCACTTATTAACCATTAATTACTCAGGAGGCTCTAATTCATACGGGTAAAGTCCAAAACGATTTCTTTTTACTCTCTTCCCAAGCATAAATACCATCAAAGCATTAGCTATTTATTTTGCAATTAAATGATAAGGGGTCCCATTTGAAAATTTTTGCTTGACAGGCTACCTACATCATTGAGACCACTCATTTTATTATATTAGTATTTTATACAGAGTCCCTGTATTAGAATAAACAAGTTTCCCCAGAAAATATTCACATGAATTACAATATGTGATATTAATAGATACAAGAGCAAGAGCAGTGTAAGTGAAAAGCAGAGTACATACATATATTCAACTTTAAATCTGACTTTCTTCTCCCTTACCAGAGTCCTTTTGAGACACATTTTTGTCTTTGAAGCCTCTTGAGATTTAGATGCTGGCTGGCACAAATAAGTGCTGAATTAAATTAAGACTGTTCTCTGAGATTAGAAAAGTAACCCTGTTAACCAACGACCTGTCATGTAAACTGTTTAGAAGCTTCAAGTTTAATATCATATATAAATCACTAACATGATATAGTATTTGATCTTAAGTACATATAGATAGCTTAATGGTTTAAAAAGTTAATAAACCTCTAAAACTAATTATTTACATCCTCCATCTTTACTGGTATGTCCTGATCCAGGGACACAGTATGTTCTGGTAAAATATTTTATCACCCATACAAGACCATCTTTGATCTCAGACCACATTAGACTAATTTCCTTTGACCAAAAGAGATGGGGAAATGAGGAAAACCAGCACATGCAATACTTATACAACCCAATGAGGTAGGAAATAGACTTTTTTGAAGCTCAGAGAGGTTAAGGAACCTGCTCAGTTTTAAAAAATGGCTGAGCTAGAATTCAAACTTAATATTTAACTCTAAAGCCCATGCCCTTCCACTTCAACCCTAGCTCTCAAAAACAAAAACAAAACAAAATAAGAAAAAGCTAAGAACCTACAATGTGTCCCATTTTACACTGTATTATCTAGAAAACACTGGCTCTCCATTGTTAATACTAGAAAAGAAACTTCAGTTGGTAAATAGGATAAAGTATTGGCATGATCTTTAAACTTAAAAAAATGTTTATTTATAATTACATATTTAATTATTTTTAAAGATTCAAACAATATAGAAAAAGTTAAAAACCAATCCCAGTTCCCAATCAGTTTGGGACTCATACTTAAAAAAATATATAAACACAGTTTGTGAGCCTGGTTTTGTTTTTAAGTAAATGACGTATACTTTTCTGTACCTTACTATTTTCACTCAACCACGTTTGGAAATCTTTTATGAAACAATATGGAACCAACTTATTTGCCAATGGTAAATACTCCTCTATCAATAAAAACTCAGGTTGTTCCCACATTTTCACTATAGCAAACTGCGCTGGGTTGAACATTCTTGTACTTGTTTTCCTGTGCATACGTGCAAGAGTTTTTCTAAGGCAGATATCTCAAAATTGAATGGACATGTCACAGGATGCACATATCCTCATGGTTGTCTTTTTTTTTTTTTTTAGTTTTATTGAGAAACAATTGACATACATTACTGTGTAAGTTTAAAAATACAGCATAATGGCTTGATTTACATATACTATGAAATGATTATTGCAATAGGTTAAGCTAACATCCATCTTCAAATATAGATACAATAAAAAGAAAAGAAAGAAGAAAAGAAAAAAAGAAAAATTTCTCCTTGGATAAGAACTCTTGGGATCTACTCTCTTAACAACTTTCCCATACATCATACAGCAGTGTTAACAACAGTCATCATGCTGTACTTAACATCCCCAGGACTCATTTACCTTATTCCTGGAAATCTGCACCCTGTCCTACTGTCCTACCATCACCCCCACCATCCTCCTATTCTCCCTCCCCCAACCCTCTGCCTCTGGCAACCACATGTCTGATCTCTTTTTTCAGAGTTTGGTGGGTTTTTTTAGATTCCACATATAAGTGAGATCATAGAGTATCTGTCTATCTCTTTCTGACTTATTTAATTCAGCATAATACCTTCAAGGGCCATCCATGTTGTTGCAAATGGTAGGATTTCCTCTTTTTTTTTTTTTTTTTTCACGCGGGCCTCTCACTGTTGTGGCCTCTGCCGTTGCGGAGCACAGGCTCCGGACACGCAGGCTCAGCGGCCATGGCTCACGGGCCTAGCCGCTCCGAGGCATGTGGGATCTTCCCGGACCGGGGCACGAACCCATGTCCTCTGCATCGGCAGGCGGACTCTCAACCACTGCACCACCAGGGAAGCCCAATTTCCTCATTTTTTTGGCTGAATAATATTCCAGTGTGTGTGTGTGTATTTTTTCCACGACTTCTTTATCCATTCATCCATCAATGGACACTTAGGTTGTTTCCCTATCTTGGCTATTGTTAAGTATGTTGCTATGAACATGAGGATGTAGGTACCTTTTCCATTTTGTGCTTTTGTTTCCTTTGGATATATTCCCAGAAGTGGAATTGCTGGATCACATGGTAGTAGTTCTATTTTTAATTTTTTGAGGATTCTCTGTACTGTTTTCCATAGTTGCTGTACCAACTTACAATCATAACAACAGTACACAAGAATTCCCTTTTTTCCACATCTTCATGTTTACTAGATATACACAGTTGCTTTACAAAGGGTTATTCCAATTTATACTCCTCCCCACCATGAGAAAATCTGTTTTCACTAAAGCTT
Source organism: Monodon monoceros (assembly GCF_005190385.1). Classification (NCBI taxonomy): domain Eukaryota; kingdom Metazoa; phylum Chordata; class Mammalia; order Artiodactyla; family Monodontidae; genus Monodon; species Monodon monoceros. Next base: position 94,208,662 of record NW_021703784.1, on the reverse strand, counting down.
TGTGATTTTTGCCAATTTAACAGTTATAAAATAGTTTCTCACTGTTGTTTTAATAGTTTAGTCTTCTTAATTACTTAATTAAATAAAGTTAAGTATATTTTCATGGTTACTTGTATTTCTCTTCTGTGAATAATCTGCTAATATCCTTTGCCCATTTTCCTCTCTGGCTGTCTTTTTTCTTTCTTGATTTGGAGGTTTTTCTAATTCTCTATATGTGCAAATATGGGTTTTCTACCTTATGGGTTTTCTTTTCATTTGTTTATGGTACCCTTCATTGCACAGTTTAAAATGTTGATGTAATCAAAAGTATTTATCTGTGCCCTTTGTGCTTTGCGTCTTGTTCAAACAGGCCTTCTGTACTCCAAGTGTATAAACCTACTACCCTATATTTTGTTCTGGTATGATATTTAATTTAAGCTAATTATGTCCCTTACCAAAATTGTGAGTTCACAATTAACATAGTCAGTATAATACAAAAAGAAATTTAAAACTTGCGGTGGAGAAAAATAAAGTAAAAGTGTTAACCCAAAATCAAGCTTCTCTAAACACTAACTAGCTCTGAATCTAAAACAGCTGCATGTCAAGTTTAACTTTGGGCCCCCAGAAAAAAACTGTAAATGAATCACAACTTGCAGATCAATATCTTGAGAAATATCCTTTATATAAATGCAGGAGGCCTCCCTCTTTTAATAGCTCTTGATCATTACGGAGTTTGCTTAATGGTAGCTAAACCTATAAATATAATAAAATGACAGCCAACATTTATTAAGCTCTATGAAAGACAGCATTCTAAGCATTTTATAGGTAATAATTCATTTACTGCTCACAACAATCCTATGAGATGGGTACTTTTATTATATTTCCATTTTACAGGTGAAAAAAGGAAGACTCAGACATGTAATTTACCTAAAGGTTAAAGGGCTGCTAAGCAGCAGAGACAGGATTTGAATCCAGGCCTTTGGTCTGCACTACGCTATATTGCAGCCCTTAAAGAGTTACGGAGCATATGTATCAAATGGAATTTTCTAAGAACAAATGTACAAATTAAGGAAAGATCTTTTACATTAACAGTTATAAAACAGACAAAACTAATACATTGCATTTGGACACCCTAAACCACCACAGTGCTGCTATACAGCTAGTCAAACTCAAATACTAAAAGATAAGCCAGGAGCAAAGAAAGCATTACACATATGTTAACATCACCTGTGACAACCAGAAAACAAGAGGTGACTGAAGGTCTTTATGTAAAGTAGAAGACAAAAAACTAAAGTCTACTTCCTTCAACCAACGGTGGTATTGTACAAGTTAACAGCTGAGTCCCTTGACATTCAAACAGTTTCTAGTCAACCATTAATCCTCTCCTCTCCCTTCTCCTTCCTAAAACTGGTGGGGGGGTTTGGAGGGTGGGGGGGAAAGGGGGCAGATGTCAATTAAGGCTAAGTACTTAAATCTTATTGCTTCAGTATTTCCAGCCTAAATCTCATAATACAGAATTAGTACGTTTGAGTCTTGCAAATTAAAGTGCCAGAAACTACAGAATTTTTTTTTCTTTTTTTTTAAGGAAGCTATTACAGAGATCCAAACTTAAAGCACTCAGAGAGCTGACCATAACAAAATGCACTGCCTAAATGCAGAGAAATCTAAAGTAGCACTTAAGTTTCCCACAGTTATGATCTATGGGATACATGAAGAATCCAAGCATTGTCATGACAAAAGCTTTGCAAAAATAGTTCCTCATAGAGCAGTATAGTTATCAAATCAACTCCATAAACATTCACAATACCATTTTCCAGAAAGCACCATGAATTAAAAAAAAAAACCTATAAACTGACAAACATGGAGAAATCATATTGTCATAATGTGCTACTCATAATGTCATGTCAGGCAGGGAAGTATTAATGTTATAGGGTGAAAATTAATTGTGCTACATAGTCATTAAAGGTTGTAGCCTTTGTGGCAAACCATGCATTTACAGATTATCAGCAATTATGTTTGGTAATATGCAATTTAACTATGAATATACAGATTAGTGATATTAATGCAGCAAGGTACAAATGCAACAACTTATCAATTACTTGACATTTTACATTCAAACTATTTCATAAAAATTAGTTGGCACTCACAATAACTCATAAAACAGCAACAGGGTCTCATTTAATCTAGTGGCAGAAAGATACAGAAGAGTTCTAATTAAAGGCAGCTGAAAACTCATGGGCTTAGCATTCCCAATCTTCTCTCTTCTGATTGATACTGCTTCTGTATGAAGGTGGAGATTCTTTTTCAAATGAGAGTCTCACATGTCAAATCCCCACTCAGAACTATGTCTACACCCTGCTTATGGGATATGGCTACAATAATGCTCAATAATCCCTTTGAGTTTCTATTTTTGTTATGAAAGTAAAGGATGCTAACATAGATATTTATAGATGCCTAGAGGCCTAGGCCAAAGTGCACAAAAGTCATATGCAGTGAATGACTGGAACAGCATAGGCTAGACAGAGAGGCCCTAGTTTAGTTTACACAGGAAATTCATGCCATCATTTAACGTATCATCTAAATTAATGGTGTGGGGACTTCCCTGGTGGTCCAGTGGTTAAGGGTCCACGCTTCCACTGTAGGGGTGGTGGGTTCGATCCCTAGTCAGGGAGCTAAGATCCAACATGCCACATGGCACGGCCAAAACTAAATTAATTAATTAATTAAACTTTTTTTAAATGAAAAAGAATAAATGGTGTAAAATACCAAAGTACCCTATAAAAATATGCTTTGGATCTATTTTACCAGAGCCACATAATTTTTGACTTATTACTCAAATGATTAATGGAATGTTGGAATGTTGCAATGTCCAAGCCTACCTCTCCTGCCAGGCTCAACTCAAATGCCACCTGGTCAGGAAGTTTTCCCTGATTATCTCCCAGCCAGAAACAACCTTCCTTTTCCTGAACTTCCTAAATACCTATTCTAAATATTTCCAATGGCACTTTCTACTTTGATATAGAGTTATTTCTGTTACACGTGTTACCTCCTTTGTTAGACTTCCTGCTCCTTAAAGACAGATAGGTACCATAACTCATTTGTCTTTTATCCCCTATAACACTCAGAATCATTCAGTGTCTTCCACATACCAGTCATTCAAATATTTACTGAATGAGTACATAAAATGTATCACTATTTATAAACTGTGGTGCTATTCTTTATTTAACTCAACCATTTCAGGACTGTGCCTTCCAGGTGGGAAACACTAAGTGCCAAAACACATTCTGTTACAATATTAGGGTTCTTACAGGAAGCCATTTTTGTCCTGTTCTCAACCCTTCTTTCTGTTGCCTTTTTACTGTTCTGTCTCTCTATTCCAGTGAGAAAGTACTTGTCTCTTCTATTGTTACCAAGAGCCTCATTATGTTCAAGGTAAAGTAAAAAAATGCATTCGATGCAATTACCAGTTCCTCACAAATCTGGGGGCTACTTGTCATTTCAACATTCAACATGTGAATAAAAGAATGTCCAAATTCTTTTCACTCCTAAGAACTATTTTCTTTTTTTCTTTTAGACAAAATGGAAGCACACAGCACAGGAAGCAGTTCTCAGTAAGCCACCGTTCATAAACAGCTTTGCTCAAAGCGTAACAAAGGTTCTGTTGTGCTCTTGCATGGCAGGGCCAGTAAGCAGCAGGAGCAGATGAACTCTTTAAGAAACAAAGGTTCTGTCTTCATGCAAATGTTTGCATTAATAAAAAATGAAGGAAAAGATATAGAAAATGCAGGCTAGCTGGACATAATGGGTCTCTAAACGGGAGGTTTTTCACATTTTTCAGGCGGAGTCAGCAGGTCTTTTAAAAACTTTGTCATTCTGAACATTTCACAGACATCACAAGAAAGACATGCAAATAACAGAAGCAAATCAAAGGACATCCCGCTGCTCTACTGGCGCCTCCCTCATCCATGCCTGGTTTGTCATTTTCTGTTAACCCTAGTGCCGGCTGCTGTTTCGTTGAGGAATGGAGTCCCTAGACTATGTGGCAGTACATGTCCAGCCAGCTGGCCCCTGCACTGATGACATTACAATGCAAGCCATGTACTACCACTCAGGGACACGTGCTGCCAGGCAACAAGTCTAGTGTCTGACTTTTATACACCCAGCTTGCAAATCTACATTGGAAAGAGCCTCTAGACTAACCACTTAATATAATCTTGAGTGTAAGCATCACTGAGTAGTTCTCTGAAGATGGACTTACTAAGGACCAGCCCTCCCCAGTGAAACCTACAATAAGGACCTTAAAATAAATATAGAAAATTTAAAACCTTGTGAGGGGAAAGGTTTACCAAATACTTACTATGTGCCAAGCACTATACTATGTGCTTACCATGTGTTATCTCATTTAATCTTCATATCCACCATTTAAGGTAGATACTTATTATCCCCATTTTACAACTGAGGAAATAGAGGTTTTTGAAGGTTATTCACTTGCCCAAGGTCACACAGCTTATAATGGCAAGCCAAGACTCAAAGCTGTCTAATGACAAATTTCTCTCCATTCTTTGTATTTTTCTCACCCCTTACTTCTGTGTCTTTTGTGATTGAAATCCAGCTTACTCTGAAAATATCACAATGACTATATTCATCCACTGCATGACCACTGAAGTGTATTATTACTCTTTCTCCATTTTAATCACTTGGAGTCTTTATCATTCATATTTTAAGAGTGAGTGGCTTTTTGTTAGGTCATGATAAGAATCTAATTAAAGCTGCAAATGCTTCCTCAAAGAAAAATGGATATAATTTAATATGTTGTGTATAATTTTAGAACATTCAAGAACCTCCTAAGGCTCATCTATAGCTCCCCTGAGGGTTCATGGCCCACACGTTAAAAAAAAAATCCAGCACCCAAATCTCTCTTCCTAGACACACATGGTCAGTTTTCTTTCACAATGATGATCTATCAAATTCCAACCCGAAAATTCCTTGTCTTCCTCAGCTTCTATTGAACACAGTATTCCTCTTCACCAGGACATGAAATCACTTATGTCCTTCCACAGATTGTTCCATTGGCCTCTCTTTTTGTACTTAACTTGGAATCAGTAGCCAGTCACTTTGTCACTATTCTCACCACTGCTCCTGAATTATAAAAGCTTAAGGAGTAGAAAGACTTTAAGATCGTATCATTCAACCCCAGTCATTTTAGAGATACAGAAATTGAAGTCATTCTTCATTCTTTTTACCCTTGATTCAGTAATAGAAAGTCTTTGGGCTTGCTCAAATGCATCCCTTAAGTCCTCCATATTTCCATCTATAACCACATTGCCAAAGTTTTTCTTTGTACAAACAAACAAAAGGAGGGGCTTCCCTGGTGACGCAGTGGTTAAGAATCCACCTGCCAATGCAGGGGACACGGGTTCGAACCGTGGTCCAGGAAGATCCCACATGCCGCAGAGCAACTAAGCCCGTGCGCCACAACTACTAAGCCTGCGCTCTACAGCCCGTGAGCCACAACTACTGAGCCCTCACACCACAACTACTGAAGCCCACGTGCCTAGAGCCCATGCTCAACGAGAGGCCACCGCAATGAGAAGCCCGTGCACCGCAACGCAGAGTAGCCTCCGCTCGCCGCAACTAGAGAAAGCCCGCGTACAGCAACGAAGACCCAATGTAGCCAAAAGTAAATAAATAAATTAAAAAACAAACAAACAAAATGAGTCATGGTAGCAACTGAATTATTTTCAAATATTTTTTTCATACTCCCTGAATGGACCTAACTTTTCTAAAGTAATAGTCAAATGATATTATCCAGCCTTCTTCTATCGTACTGATAGTCCATTCAGGCCTCTGGTACCAATCATAATTCAGAAACAATTATAAAAAAACTGTTTTTGTCCTATAACGCTGGGCTGAAAGATAATCTAAGTACTGATAATCAGATTACTGAATTATACTGAACTCTTAACTGGAAGACAATCAGATGAGGCAAATTATTACATGCCTGTATGATAAAAGGCAGAAAAAGAGGGTATTCTAGAAAAAGTAAAGAAGGAGGCTATTTCAGGGGGAAAAAATGGCAAACCTCAACAGTACTGGAAACTTGGAGAACCAAAATATAATCATATCAAATGGATTTAAAAGAGCTGGTTGAATAAAATAAAAGCAGTTGTCTACAGAACATATGAGAGGAGGAAAAGGGTAAAATGTGACAGGGTGAGAACAATTCCTCTCAATGTATTCCTTATTATATGTTTTGAACTATTATCTAGTCTATACATATATATATATATAAAACATATATATAATAAACACATATTAATACTGTGTATGTATACACACATTCTAAAAAGATTGCAGGTTGAGACAATGTTGACTCTTATAACCGATATAGTATTATTAATAAAGCATTTATACAATAGGACTTTGATTTCTTCAGAGATGAGAAAAGGCTAAAGTAAAAGGAACTAAAGACATTTATAGATAAGAGGGTTCAAAATTAAACCAATATACCCCTTGTGTTTCCTAGGGTTTTTCCTTTCTCATTTTTCTTTCCTTTTTTATTTACTTATTATATTTTTCAAAATTTAATGTTTTGACATTAGAAATATTGCTTTATACAAACATCGCCAAGTATAAAAATATATCCCTAGAATTTTCAGTTTTCCCTGCCCAAAGAACTTTGCTATCTCCCTAAGGAGATATACTGATTTTGATTCCTTGACTAATACCTCCAATCCCCAGTGATCTCCTTTTCCTCCTGAACTCCTATTACTTCTTACATAGCACTTGATTTCATGCTGACTTAAAAGTGTTCCACTTATTTCATCTGTGAGTATCCCCAACTCACTTACAATACAATTGAAGACATCCCTTTGTTTAATAATTATTTAATACCTAAGCATGGTCCTTGTCCTTGAGGAGTTTATTTACCATCTACTGGAGAAGCAGACATACAAATTAACAATGACAATATAGTATGATAACTGTTATAAAGGAGATATGTAAAAAATGTAAAGAGAAAGAGTGCCTATATCTGTCTGGGAGAAAGAGTGTTTCAAAGGATCTGAAAAAATTTTCCAGGTGAATAAGTGGAGGGAGGAGGGACTTCCCTGGTGGTCCAGTGGTTAAGAATCCGCCTTCCAATGCAGGGGACCCGGGTTCAATCCCTGGTTGGGAAACTAAGATCCCACATGCCACGGGGCAACTAAGCCTATGCACTGCAACTACTGAGCCCCGCGTGCCACAACCAGAGAGAAGCCCACACGCCACAACTAAAGAAGCCCCCACGCTGCAATGAAAGATCCTGTGTGCCGCAGTGAAGATCCCGAGTGAAGCAACTAAGACCTGATACAGCCAAATAAATTAATTAATAAAAAAAAAGTGGAGGGGAGATATTTAACACAGACATATCAGCACATGCAGAAGCATCAAGATGTGTAAAGCATGGTAGATCTGGAAAGCTAAGAATAGTTGAGTATTGCTAAGAGATAAGGCCGGACAGCATCATTACCATAAAGGGTCTTATAAAAGAGCACAGATTTCAGGAAACCACTGAAGGATTTTGAGCAAGAGAGTGACAATCAGATTACTATTTCTGAAAGATCACTCTGGAAGCAGTGTGGAAGAACTGAAGGGAGAAAGATTAGAGGTACAGATAAGAAGTAGGGCAGTTGTTGAAATAGTCCAGGTCAGAGAGAGTTAAGGCCTGAATTAGGGAAGTAGCAATGGGAATGACAGATAAAAGCAAAAGAGGAAAAATCAATGGAAGTTGGTAATTGGTTGGATGAGAGGTAAAGGATGGGAGAGAATTTAGGATTATTTCTGGGTTCCTTTCTTGGGCATTTGGGAATATGATGGTTCCATTCACTAAGACCAAAATACAGGAAGAAAAGTCTGTATTATACCCCCTATGCGTATTTTGCAGCATCAAGCATAGTGCTGAGCATACACATAATCAATTCATTCCACTGGTCAACTGGCTGCCTTGAAAAAAGGCCACAGAACCTTTTGCTTAATGACCTCAACTGGTTACTCTTCAAAAGCTGGCATCAATCACCATGCATTGACATGATTCCTGGGTACAGGATAACTGAAATGGACTAATTTACCCAGGAAACAAGCAAAATGAAATAGGCAGCACTTACGTGAATGTGAGGTACGTGCGAGTGTGTGTGTATGTCTGTGTGTTGGGGACGGGGTGGGGGGGGCAGTTCATAACAGAAAACATCCATATATTTATATAATGCTGTGACAGAGACTGCTAGCTGCTGACTCTAGTAACCTTTTTCTCTAGAAACGTACTCCAATTTTTACCTGGGTACATGGCCACTGGCATAAAGATCACATTTCTCAGCTCCTCTTGCGGCTAGGCTTTAGTCATGTGATTAAGTCATAAAATATAGGCACAATATGGTGTGGGTCTTCTAGAAAGTCCCTAAATGGAACCAATTCAGCTGAAAGATGTCCCTTATTTACCTCAGAAGATAACAGAGAGCTACTTCAGTCCTCATGGATCATGAGGCAAAAGATGGAATCTATGGGTAGGATGTTGGAGTAAAAAGACCGAAACCTGAGTTCCTGATTACAGCTTGGAGCATACCATATCAGCCGTGGACTACCCATCTTCAGAATTCTTTTCCACAAAAGGGAAATAATCATCTAACTCGATCAAACCACGTTATTTTAGGTTTTTCTATTGTATTCAGACAAACCTAATATAAACATAAAACATCCATGTATTTGCCCAAAAGTATAAATGAAGGGATCAAACTAACATACCAATCAGGAGGCTCATTGGCCTATCCATTGATTTAGGTTAGTGCATGCTAGGCTAGCATAAAGTGTTTCCAGACATTATCCTAGCATCTGAAGAGATGTACTGTTCTCTTCAATGCTGGACCATTGTTGTAAACACGGTAAGGTCTTACTGACTTTTGTGACTTGAACAGTAACATCTGTAATGCCCCTGAAAGTTTACTAAATACTTTCACATACATTATCTCATTGAACCTTGCAACCAACCTAGGAGTCAGATAAGGCTGGGATTATTCTCTCCATTTTACAAATGATGAAATTGCCCAAGGTCATTCAGTTTATAAATGATAGAGCAGAAACTTGAACTTTAATCTCGTAAGTGTAAACATAACCCACTGAATCACAGTGGATAATTCTTAGAGAAGCTCTTAGAGATATTCACAAAGTTTAAAATGACCATGATTAATAATAATTAATATGAACATAAATACCTTGGAAAAACAGATCACAAGTCAATATCTTAGTATTTCACAGAACTTACATAAAGACATTTTAAAATTAATTTTTCCATTTACTAACCGAGGAAGCATTCTGTTCAATTTTAGAACTGATGACAGCACCATTTCCTTTGATCCTGCATTTTGCACTAGAGAGGAAAATGAACAAATGAGGGGCGGCACATGAAGTAAGTAAGTAGCAAAGGGGAAGCAGAACCTCTCTCTAATGGCCCCTTCTCTTTGGACAGCCTAGGTCAGATTCCATCTAGTTCCACCTGTTGGTGGTATAAGCCACTTTTACAATTGCTTCCAGAAATCTCTTATCAGGAAGTTTATACTGCTCAAATAATTCAACCCTTCAAGGAAAGGTGAAGTGACCTTTAGTCCAGCTCTTAAACAGTGAATTGATCCCAGCCCTGCATTGCCATCCCACAGAGAGGCCCCCAGGCTAACAGCCTGAGCAAGAGGGTCTTGTTACATGAGCCCTGGTTTCTAATCCTTGTCTTATAGATGGCTCCATGGGGCATTATGCAAGGTATTTCACCCCCCTCCAAACTGAATTTTCCTCATTAGATTATGGGGGAGAAGGATACTCTAGAACTATTTGGAAGCCTGATTAAGCATAAGTGAACATTTTGCTTTTTTAACAGTTAATATAAATAGATATGGAGAATGAAATTACTGCATTCTCTTCTACTTCTCTGAATTTATACTTTGTCTTCCCAAAACAAAATGACTCAGTGCAGAGACTCATTAATGGACCTAGTTTAAGGAAAATATTAAGCTAAGGAGAAAGATATGAATGGTGCTAGAGAGAGAAGGAAAAGATCAAAGAAACATGACTTTCAATGTCACTTTCTTAAGAATATAAAAGCATAGAGCTGACAGTAACCTTATTAGGCCATCTAGTTTAATACGTTTTTAAAATTAGAAATCAATATTGTTATTGCATTTTAAAACATTATTTAAACACAGAATTCCTTTATCTTAAAATAGCAAGAATTTACATATCTCTATGGTCCCTTCTCATTTTCACCAAAATCCATAGGTTTATATTTGAGTTCTACTTTTTAAAAAAAATTTGTACATGCTTTTTTTTGAAAGCTCAAAAAAAATCACCAACTTGTTCGTGTACTTTTAGTTTTATTATTTAATTCTATTTTATATTTTCTTTGGTTTGCTACTTTGCTCCTTTTCTAAATTCTTTAAGCTTAATTACCTTTTTATTTCTTATTAATTTATAACAATAATTTTTCCTCAAAGTATTGCTTTTTGCCCATAGATTTTAATTGTGCTGGGATCAAAAAATAGTTTATTGTTATTTCTCAAATTTATTATCTAACATAGTTGTAAAGGAAAGTAATTTTTAAACTGTCCTTGTGGTTAGGTAACTTTTAAATTATACTTTTATTATCTCTAATTTTATTTTATTATAGCTTGAGGATGCAATATATATAATTTCTACTTTTTATTAACCAAAAACTTCTTTGTATATGATAAATGTTTGTAAAAGATCCATATATTTTTTATTTCCAAATTTTCCCCTTTAGTCTTTTCCTAAATGTTCTATTTTTACCTTATTGTTTGTACATACCACATGACTAATGTATACATACCATTTCCTTAGTGATGATAAACACTGAATATTAACTTAAGCAAAAATCATAGTTTTATTGGAAGGCTAGGAGGAAGGAAATTTAGAGGATATAAAAGCACTAAGTCCATCATAAGAAGTCATTAGATAACATCTATAACTGAAAAATCAAGGAGAGTAGTTTAAGCATGTTACTTTAAAATATGTAGAAAAATATCAAAAGACATTGGTGAAAAAATCTGTAAGTAGTCTTCTCTGAGGAGTGGGATTTAGAGGTGAGAAGTTTGGGTGGTATGGTACTATTGTGTTTTGTTAAAACTTTCATAAATCCATTTGACTGATAAAATTCTGTAGCTAATAAAAATATACATTAAATTAAACAATTTTTGTTCTATTTGGATTTTCCCTCTTTACCCATTATTTGTAACATGTTGTTTTCCTAAAAGTTTTTCAATCATTTCATCTAATTATTACTTTGCAATATTTTTGTATTTTTTTCTTTTAGAATTTACATAGTTGACTTTGTTCCTATTTACGTTCTTTGTTGCTTCTTTTTTCAAAGGATTTATTTATACATCCTTACTTCAAATGTCTTAATGCTGCTCAGAATTCTTATACTTGTCCCTAGTCAAGCTATCTTTCTTCCTTCCTACAGCAATGTGTTTCTTCTTTTCCTCAGCAATACAAATTTTCTTTGCTCTCTTTTATGCCTTTTACTTTTGTTTCCCTAACTCTAAGGAGATAACCTTGAATCTTACTTCAAAGACAAACACAAGGTTAAGTGGTCAGGTAAAGAACATCAACTTTCAGCTCCATTTCTAAGCTTAACTCTGTCCTTCACCATTTTTTTTAAATTTATTTATTTATTTATTGTTGGCTGCGTTGGGTCTTCGTTGCTGCGTGCGGGTTTTCTCTAACTGCGGCAAGCGGGGGCTACTCCTCGTTGTGGTGCGCAGGCTTCCCACCCTGGTGGCTTCCCCCCGTTGCGGAGCACGGGCTCTAGGCGCGCGGGTTTCAGCAGTTGTGGCACGTGGGCTCGGTAGTTGCGGCACATGGGCTCTAGAGCGCAGGCTCGGTAGTTGTGGCACACGGGCTTAGTTGCTCCGCGGCATGTGGGATCCTCCAGGACCAGGGCTCGAAACCACGTCCCCTGCATTGGCAGGCGGATTCTTAACCACTGCGCCACCAGGGAAGCCCTCCTTCACCATTTTTACTTTCTGTCTGTTGTTCAAATACAATTATTCTTTGTAGAGTCAGGGTTTCTTTCTTTTTCTTTTTTATTGATATATAATTGACATATATTAATTTCAGGTGTACAATATGACGATTCAATATTTGTATATATTGTGAAATGATCACCACAGTAAGTCTAATTAACATCCATCATCATACACAGTTACAATTTTTTTTCTTGTGATGAGAACTTGTAAGATCTACTCTCTTAGTGACTTTCAAATATACAATACAGGATTATTAACTACAGTCACCATGTTGTACATTACATCCCCAGGATTTATTTACTGTATGACTGGAAGTTTGTACCTTTTCCCCATCTTCACCCATTTCACCCACCCTCCACCCTCCACCTCTCTGGCAATCACCAATCTTTTCTCTGTATCTATGAGTCCAGGTTTTTTAAAGATATTAAATATTACATACATATTAGTAAGATCATATGGTATTTGTCTTTCTCTAACTTATTTCACTTAAAATAATGCCCTCAAGGTCCATCCATGTTGTTGTAAGTGGCAGGACTTCCTTCTTCTTTATTGCTGAATAATATCCTTGTAGAGTTGTTTTAAAGCCATCTTAAGACCTGATTTCTCACTTGGGAATTCCTGCTAACTGCGAAAAATCTTACCTATAAGCTGCTTTCAAATGTAATAAAATGTTTGTCCACACTAAATATAACAATAAAAGTGACATTATACTATGTTTTACAAATGTATAATTAAACATTTACCTATAGTTTAGGGTCAATAAATATTTTATAGGTAGCAAATATTTTCAAAGATCTCAAAACAGTTTATAGATTGGGCACAATGCCTATAGTGCCCAATGGATAAACATAGCCCTGATTCCCACCTCCAAAAACAAGTTTGCTCCTCTGCCCTTGATCCTGGAATTCCCTCCCACCTCTTCTGAAAAAGCAATTCCATCATTTAATCATCTTGCTCTTCTCTTGGATCCTCTCTCTCTCCTTGGCTATGGCTCCCTTTCCTTCAGCCTATAAACATACTCAAGTCTCTCTGCCATCTAAAAACTTAAAAACAACAATAAACTCTCCCTACTCTTGCTATCACCCCCCCTCCTCCTTCCCCAATCCACCAAACTTCTGGAAACAAATCCAGCCTACCTATTGTCTCTAATCCCTCACCCTTCCCATTTACTCTTCAATCCAGGAAAATGTGGCATCCTCCCACACTACTCCACTGAAACTTCGCACCTAATGCCACTAACAATCTCTTCTGCAGCTCTTACCTTATTTGACCTCTGCGACAAGTGATATTACTGAACACTCCCTCCATCTTGAAACTCACTCCTCCCCCAGTTTCCGTGGCACCACATTTTCCTTGTTCTTCTAAAACTCTCACTCTCAGTATAGGAAGATAAATATCTTTATTTATTGTAAAACTAGCTCTCTGGAAACAAGATTTAAGTTCCTACAATGGGTCCAACTCCCACTCAGAGAAGTTTTATTTGACAGCAAAGTAAGCCCCAACACCCAGCAGCCAACACAACAGTAGAGAACTAAAACGCTAACATTCCATGTGCTCACTAAAGTGTAGAAAGGGACTATTCTGATCAGTTGGAAATGTTTACAAAGGACAGGGAAGTGTTCCAAGAGAAATGACAGGAGACATAGAGTTAAGAAAGAAAAAAATAATAAAAAGGGAGCAACCATGGGCTTCCCTGGTGGCGCAGTGGTTGGGAATCCGCCTGCCAATGCAGGGGACACTGATTCGAGCCCTGGTCCGGGAAGATCCCACGTGCCGCGGAGCAACTAGGCCCGTGCGCCACAACTACTGAGCCTGTGCCCTACAGCTGGAGTGCCACACTACTGAAGCCTGCGCACCTAGACCCTGTGCCCCGCAACAAGAGAAGCCACCGCAATGAGATGCCCATGCACCGCAACGAAGAGTAGCCCCTGTTCACCGCAACTGGAGAAAGCCTGCACAGAGCAATGAAGACCCAATGCAGCCAAAAATAAATAAAATAAATAAATTTATTTTTTAAGAAAAGGGAGCAACCAAGCTCAGTAGTAGCATAAGGCAGAAGAATGGAGAACACAGACAAGGGATAAAATACTCTGTACTTAACAGAGGTAGAGGTAGGGGAGGAAAAGTCAAACACCTACTGATACATCTGTGCTTCGCTTCTGAATAAGGGCAAGCACCTACTAACAATACACATACCAGGTATGGCAGGTTATTGTTTGCACACCCCAAAATATGTGCTCCTATTCTTCTTACACACAATTGTCTGGTTGGACTTCAATTCCCAAGCTCCTCTGCAGCTGGCAGGGGCCTTATATTAAGTCCTCACCTATGAAATGTGAGCACAAGTGATGTTTGCAACTTCTGCCTTACTTGCTTAAAAGGGGTTTGCCCTGGACTTGTTCCTTCCCCTTTTCCTTTCTATAACTGGAAATGGCTACAATGGAGGCATCCTCAGAAACCATGAGTTTCAAATGGCTTCGCTGCCCTGCTAACCTGAAATCCCATGATGGCTTCCTAGAGCAGATCCTGCCATCCGCATCCTGGACTCAGGTTAAGTTAGAAAGAAATAAAGTTCTCTCTTGTATGAGCCATTGCACTGGAGGGGGCAGTTGTGGTGGTGGATCTTTTTATAACAGCTGCTCAACCATCACCCTGAGATCAGTGGCACGAAAGCACCTAAAGTACAAAACCTCAGTATACCTCAACATCTTACTGACCAAGTAGGAAACATTAGTCTGGAGAGGGGGGAGTTTTGAGCATAGGGGGAAGTTCTTATCATTAATTAATAACTATAAAGTCAGATTTAACTAACGTTGATTGAATGGCACCCAAAGCACTAAATTTGGAACCAGAAGTACTAGTCAAATCTTAGCTCCACCTACTGCTATCTATTATATATAAACGTTGGAAATTTTACTTAAGTTCTCTGAGTCCCCGTTTCCTAGCATCCACCCTCATGAGTAAATGTCATAACACATCTACAGTACAATATAATAAATAATGTCTCAAATAATGACACCACAACATAAAGAAATGTTCAATTATGTTCTATTATACCAGAGAATCTGGGGAATATATCATATATTCTGTAGACATTTCTGTTAAAATATTAAGTTCTAATCCTTCAATCCTTGTGAACTGAATAGGAAAGAGGGCCTTGAGAAATCAGACCTAAAAGCAAAGCAGCTAACAACACAGGCTCTAGGGTCAGATAAACTTCATTCAAGCTTCACCTCCACATTTACTAGCTTGGTGACCTTGGGCAAGTTACATAACCTAAATTTCAGTTTCCTCATGGAAAAGTGAGGATCAGGCTGGTACCTGCCTCACAAATATCTTGTAAGGACTAAATGAGATTGCTGTCCATCTCCAGTCCTCCTGTATATGAGAATGACTCCAGCTGCCATACCAAGAGCATCTATTTGAATATATTTCCCACTTAAGACAGTATTTGGGGGGCTGGACTTACTTAGAAGTTGGAATATTACCTCTGTATTTTAAAAAATGTAAGAGAAATAATCTCTGCTAAGGAGTTAGAATTTAAATGAAATAGTGTTTCCCATTTAGTGTCATCTAATAGAAAATTAAATCTGGGAAGTGAGGTTACCCAAGTGTTACTATACTTGGAAACAACAGATGAAATTTTAAACTTGAAATTACATGAGGGGGTCTTCTCAGGTTTTGTTGCCTAAAACCTTATGAAAATACCAACAAAAATGGAAGCAGAGATATTAGCGATAATTTTGTCAATTAAAAAATATAATTTCTCTTCTGACGTTCTTTCTCCTCTAAAGATAGTAACCAAAGCTGGTTTTATTACTTGGCTGAGTTTAAGAACTTTCCAGTTAGGGAACTCGATGTCAGGTCCTTCAACAATAATTATTTTCTCTTAACTACTAAGAAATATGATAAGAAAAGTTCACAATGTGAGACAAAACAATCACTTCTTTTCCTTATGAGTTTGTTTCTTTAGAAACATGAGATCAAAACCAAATATTTACTGGAAGAAAAAAGGTCAAAACAGTCTCTACCTATGTCCAGACATGGCAACAAAAATTAGCAAGACTCAGACTTCCCTGGTGGCGCAGTGGTTAAGAATCTGCCTGCCAATGCAGGGAACACGGGTTCGAGCCCTGGTCCGGGAAGATCCCACATGCCACGGAGCAACTAAGCCCGTGTGCCACAACTACTGAGCCTGCACTCTAGAGCCCACGAGCCACAATTACTGAGCCCTCGTGCCACAGCTACTGAAGCCCACGCGCCTAGAGCCCATGCTCCTCAACGAGAAGCCACCTCAATGAAAAGCCCACGCCCCACAATGAAGAGGAGCCCCCGATCACCGCAACTAGAGAAAGCTTCCACGTGCAGCACCGAAGACCCAATGCAGCCAAAATTAAATTAATTAATTAAAAAAAAATTAGCAAGACTCCAAAGACTATTCATAGGCATAATCTGGAAAAGAAAAAAGGCAGGGCCATTCTTCCTGAAGACCTAACCTATTTTCTCCTACCTGTATATTCACTATCCTCTACCATGCCAATCCTTGAAGACAAGGCAAAAGATTGATGGCACATATAAGACTTTATAAGTTAATCATGTGTTTAAATATCAGGTTTAGTGGTCTAGAGACTATCAAGAAAGACTATCAATTTTAGGTCTCATTAAATAGTTTACTTTAAGATACTTGACATATATTAATTCATCCTCTCAACCCCCTATGAGGTAGCTTTTATCAACTCCATGTGTTGGGGAAATTTGATGAAGGACAATAATAATGTTATTTTCTATTTACAAAATACCTTTCTTATAAAGAGCTCCACATGTTTTATCTTCTCAGTCTTCTAACATTCCTGTGAAGTAGGTGGTAATATTACCTTTTCCTTTCTTATAGGTAAAATGCTAGGACTCAAGGGGCTTAATGACTTACTCACATGGTAGCTTGTATTTTATCCACTAACTAGAACATACTGCTTGGGATTAACACTAGACCATGGACTCAAGTCTGAACTGCACATAATTCAAAAGTGTCAAGCTTCTAGTTTTCTCTACAGCCATCTTTCAACACATCACATTCCAAAAATGAGTGGGGTCATGCTTGCTGTTTAAGCTCATGTGCTCACTGTTTATAAAGCTTATTATCATTTCTCTAAATTGCACTATTTAAGTTTTGTCTAAATGCCTGAAAGCTAAATTATTTTTTGTTTACTCTCTGTGCACTAGTATTATAAATGATGTCATCAGGAATATACAAAACTGTTAGACAAAGCTGCAGGGCCAATAAAAGCAACTCACTTGGGCAAGAGTGTGCTTCTTCTTCTCCCCCCGCCCCCTGCCCTCCTCCTTTTTTGAAGTAGGCATCACACAAAAAGATGACTCATTAAGCCCAAAAGAGTTGACTATGCCATGTAAGGGCTTCTTATGCAGCCCTCCACAAAGAGACCTGAGTGGCAGCATAAGGCCTCCTCTTCTGTGCATTTTCCTCCAGGCAGAATGTGCATTTGTGTGGCTACATACACAATTATAATCTCCCCTGAAAGCAATTCCTTCCATATGACAGGCTGAACAGTGGCCTGAGTGCTAGCCTCATGTTGCCTGTGCAGTTAACATGCTGAAATAGCAGACACATTTAATCTCTCCTTTCTGAAAAACTAAGATAGGACAGAAGAAGCGAAGCTGGAAAGAAATCCACACAGAGAGAAAGGAAGGCAGCCCAAGCGCCCAAACTCACTTTCTCATGGGCTGAGCTTCTTTGTGTGTTGCCTACTTACGTGTCAATTTGCAGGACTTTAGGGCATGAGAACCATGGAGCCGAGTGGTTCTGGCAGCCTCTCCATTTGACAAGCAAAGCCAGAAACATGCGGCCTTTTGGTATATTTCACATTCAAAAGTGTTATTGTTTCAAGCATGCTTATTTTAAAATATATAATTTTCCCATTTCGTGCACATGTTGTATGTAAGTTGGCCACAGGAGGGGCTCTGCCACATGATCTTTAAAAAGAAAAAAAAAAATGGCAATGGCTCTAATGTAGCCCCATCCCTGCCAGATACCTCTGTTTACCGTGGGGGGCAGTGGGCTATCCCAAGTGAGAGAAGTCTGAATTTAACAAACACCTGATATGAAGGCCAGGGCACAAACAGATTTCTGTCTTAGATTACAGAAACTGAAGCTTGTGTTTTACCACAATTACCTGTAATCTCAGGGCCAGATAATAGTATTAACAAGACCTTGAGCTACACAATAGGACAGCTGGAAAAAGGCTCTTACTCTCTCCAAAGAACAGTGCTTTTAAAAAGCTAATTCAATGAAGAAAAAGAAAGGGCTCTGAAAGTGCCTTCTCAAACAATATTTACTTTTACTGCGTTCCTGCTAATCAAACAAAACTTAGTCACAAGCTTTTATGAAAAATACATTGGATGATTTCAGCAGTAATTACTTTGTTTAAAGAAAGGTGCTTAAGAGAAAACATAGCTAATGGGATCTGTAATTTGGTAAGTTCAGATGTGTTTGGGAAAATCCCTCCTCTCTTTGATAAATCATTAAAATTCTGCTCAGATAAATGTGTTTTGACTTGAAATTCCAATCATAGAATGAGCAATTTCCTAAGGCCCGTAGGGAAGTAGCGCAAGGGCATCCCAACACAGTGGACCCAGGGATTAGTTGACAAGGGTAATTCCAGTCTTAAAGCATATTACTCTGCCCAACTGAAGATGGAATCTCAAGGAGATGCCCCCAAATTGTATAAAATTTCCTTCCTTCATAAAATATCATTTAAAAAAATGAATTAAATCTTACTGTTGTGTAACCGAAACAAAGAAAATGTGTCAACCATGAAATTAAATTTACTTATTTAGCAAACATGGTATTTATGCAAATAATAGTGATCCCCAACTTTGGGACAGCATTCAGATGAAAGATTTTAATCAGTCATCCTTTTTTTTGTCAATGGAAGAAGGAGAAAAAAGCTTAGTGTCTCTCACACAGTAGGAATTCAATAACTATTTGTTGAACTGGAGTCCCTTCTCTCATTTGAAAAAAAAAATTATTTTGTTACTTAAAGCAGACTATTCATGTAACAACTGAGCACTTAACTTGGGCCAAGCACTGTGCTAGATTTTGGAGATACTGAGAGAATAAGCCTGCCCTTATGGCTTACATTCTAGTAAGAAACAGTAACAAAATATACAAATAGATAAATAAGATAATTGTGGTAAGTGCTAAGAAGGCTATAAACAGGATAATGAACTAGAGATAAGCTAATGGCTCATTTTGTCTCTTCTCATCTACTATTATTAGTTTTTAAAACTTTAATTACCTACTCAGCTTCCTAAATTTACTCATTTAGCAAATGTGGTATTTATAACAAATAAAAGAGATCCCCAACTTTTGGACAGCATTTGGAGGAAAGATTTTAAGATTATTTGAATATATAAATGATAAGCAAAGTAAACAATTTACAGAACCTTAGAATTTAAACCCTAGAATAACACTGACATCACCTGCAATCAGTTACCTTGGAGAAATGGGGATGGGTAAGGGTCAACAAACACCGTGCCTTAGAACTCACTTGCTCTTTTTTCTCCCCAGCAAAAACATTATTAGGACTTCCCTGGTGGTACCGTGGTTAAGAATCTGCCTGCCCGTGCAGGGGACACGGGTTCGAGCCCTGGTCCGGGAGGATCCCACATGCCGTAGAGAAACTAAGCCCGTGCGCTGCAACTACAGAGATGGGAAATAAGTGTCATTATAGAGCGAGTGAACTATATGTATGCAGGTGTCTTGGCAATTTCCCAGTTTTGTTGGCACTTATTAACACTGTCACTTTGTGTTACAGTCATTTATGAATATGTCTCATCTCCCATCTTTGGCATAAGTTTCCTGTAGGGAGGAACACTTTGTATTCATGCTTTGCTTCATATAGAGAAGGTATTCAGGAAGAAAGAAAGAAAGGAACAATTAGGAAGAAAAGAAAGGAAGGGGAAGGGGGGGAAGAAGAAAGGAAGGAGATTGTTTAGTGAACACGTTCATTACTGTTTTTAAGTGACCAGCTTTATATATTTTAAACCTAGTTTCCAAAGATTTAGGAAGTCAGCATAACATCTGTAATATTTCTTTTTCTTTCTGCAACAACCCAAGCATTCTAAAGTCTTAACAGTATTTCTGTTGACTTATTGTAAATAGCAATGTTTCCTAGCATAGGGTTGGGTTTGGAAGATCCACTCATTATATTCAAACAAAAATAAGTTTGCTTATCAGGATTCATCCAAAAGCAAAAACAGAAATTGTGCCTGGCAGTAAGACAAGTAAATATCATGTGCTATGATATCAGCAAATGCAAAAAAGTAAGATTAGTAACACTTAATAATCTTCAACATAGAAAGAATCATATGTCAGAACCTTTGTCAAGGCTTGAAAAAACTGTATCAACCTCATGACTGGAAGGGACTACAGTTACTGTTGGATGTTGTCTTAGTCCAGGTACTCTGAGAAGCAGACAACAAGACAGGATCAGACATGCAAGAGATATACTGAAAAGCCCATGAGGGAAAATGGGGAGGGAGCTGGAAGAAGCTGGGAGAGCTGACAGACCACAATGCAGGGTTGACCCTTGTAAAGAAGAGCGAGGGAGTGAGAGTATTAGACTGCAGTGCAGTGGGAGTCCTCAAGCCAAAGTCACCATCAGAGGAGTCACACTTCTCATAAAAGTGGGTCTTCCCCACCCAGTCATCCGCTGGGAGCAGCCTGCGGGAAGTGTGACCTCAATGTGAACAAGGTGTTGGATTGAGAGCTGGGGTTCAGAGTTAATTACCCTCCCCTCCGCATAATAGGGGATCTGAGAGGCACAATTTCATGGCTGTCACAGATGTATTACATTTTTGTTAAAATGTAGGAGTAATAATAGCAGCTAATATTTATTGAGCACCTACCCAGGTGCTCTAGAAGGAAAGGTATCTTACTCATCTTTGTGTATCCTCTTTTTACAATGCAGATACAATGTAGCAGCCAGGCATTGCTCTAAAAGCTTACATGTATGAGGTAAGTACATTTTGCATATCAGGAAACTAAGGCACAGAGAGGTTGAGTAACTTCTTCAAGGTCACACAGCTACACAAAGTACATAGATTATTGTCATTAAAACTCTCCTAAATGGTTTATTTTTAGAAGTTATCTTCCTTATTGCCTGCATTTGAGAGATGAGTCCAGTGGCAAGAAGGAACTGGAATTTTACTATTCCCTGATCCATCCTGGTTCCTAGTATGCCCCCTCCTGGCAGAAATGTTAAATTAAGCCCTTGGAGTCACCTGAACTTATTCCAAAATCCATGCAACCATTATAAGCAGGTCTATGCAATAGTTGGAGCCTCATTGTTGGAGTTGCTCAAGGTATTCATTGCATGGAGTTTAACAATGTGGACTCTGGAGTCAGACTGCTAGATTAGAATTCTGCCTCTAGGACTCACTAACTAGTTATTTAATACCTTTGTGCTGTAGTTTCCTCATATGTGAAATGGAGATAAAAATTGAAACTATCTTCATGTGCATTAATGTTTATAAAGCACATAAAATGTTACCTGGTACATAGTAAGTACTTAATAAGTCTCAGTTATTGCTGTTAGCTGCTCACATTTGGGGGGCCCTAAGGTCAGATTATTCATATTCAATTTAACACACATGTATGTATAAAGTGTCTAGATTGTGAAAGGTAGGTATACAATGATGAGAAAGATACAATTCCTGTGTCCAGGAAACTGATTTGCAACTAATGAACTGTTTAAGAACTCCATTCTTAAAAGGGAAGCAAGGATCACTACCCTTTACAGGCAATAGATATTTTGGTTTGTTTATTTTTATCTTCTTGGTAGAGAGGAAAAAACAGGCATGGAATCCGATAAACCTGGATTTGAATCCCTGCTTTTATGTATCATCACCTGTGTGACTTTGTACAAATCAATTAGCCTTTCTAAGCCTCAGTTTCCTTATTTGTAAAATGAGGAGACGATATTAATAACTACTAAATAGGACTAATAATAATACCTAACTGTATGGTGGTTGTGAAGATTAAATGAGTTAAGGCACAGTGCTAAGCATAAATGAAGTGCTCCAAAACTATAGCTTAAAAATAACTATCCAGTTTATTGTGATTCCTCTAAAACTACAGCCCTCAAAGGAGAAAGACCATCTCGGATTTCCTGGAGTTATCTATTATGCCAATCCACTACCAGTCTTAGTGAGAATAAGCAGTATCCATAGAAACAGAAGAGACAAATTGAAGCATGAGTGAAAGCAAGCACCTCACCAATTTAGGTGGGGTAAAATAATAAACCTCACACCCTCATGCTTACACTCAGGTCAGCACGTAGGTAGTGTGTTTTGCAAACCTGGGACCAGAACAGGCTGCCCTTCAGCTCTAGAGAACTCTCCACACCCAACCAGATACACAGACACACCTCAGCCTCTGGCAGAAGCTTCCAATAAGTAGCTTTCATAAAGTGGAAACCTTTCAAGGGCTCTATATTTATTTCATCTCCTTACCAGACTCTCCTCTCTCTCTATTCACGCCTGGGCATTAACATAGTTCCTATCACTCCATTCTGATGACTGCAGGCATGAACATCATGGAGTCAGTTCTGTAATGATGATCTTAAGATCCTAAGCCATTCCAGGCCATGATTACAGGTTCCTAATCCACAAAGTCAGCAGGGAATGGATCAGTTTACCCAACAGGATGAAAGACTGTTTTCTTCACTAGTAGTCAAAAAGGCAAATATAAGCCCTGGCTAGCAGGCAGAAGGGAAAATCTATGGATATTCACTGGATAGGTATCCCTGTCGTTTATACCATAATACTAAAAAGAGGTCTCCAGACACACTTACCAAGGGATATTGAGCTTTTCTGATGCACTGAAAACCTAGAGCTTTCCTATCTATGCAATTTTCTTTTTTCTATGTGTATTTTCTTCTCTAGGCCTACACATGTGACTTTATAACTTATTTTAAAAAAAAAGAAGAAGAAGGAGAAGGAGGAGGAGAAGGAGAGGAGGAAGAAGAAAAGCCAAGCCAAAAATAATCCCTGGGGCTTCCCTGGTGGCGCAGTGGTTGAGAGTCCACCTGCCAATGCAAGGGACACGGGTTCGTGCCCTGGTCTGGGAAGATCCCACGTGCCGCGGAGCGGCTGGGCCCATGAGCCATGGCCGCTGAGACTGCGCGTCCGGAGCCTGTGCTCCGCAACGGGAGAGGCCGCAACAGTGAGAGGCCCGCGTACCGCAAAAAATAAATAAATAAATAGTTAAAAAAAAAAAACAAAAAACCTCTGTAGGTATTTAAATTTTCAAATCAGAAAATATTTTATTAAATTAATCTATAAGGGGTGATTTTCAGTGGTCATTATATTGAGGGTGAATGCTTCAAAACAGCAACAGCATGCCTCTAAAAGAGACCAAACTGTAATGGGCAGGGTTGTTCTCAACTAAAGACAAATGCATTTCAGCAGAGTCGTATGGTCTGAGGAACCATGAGGAAGCCAATGAGTAGTATGACCCTGCTTAGGGCAGTATGAACGTCCAGATGGTGAATGGGACAGGGAGTTAAGGCACTTAAATATGCAACAGAACCTGAAGGAGGTTCAATAATCCAGGGTTCAATAATTAGATAAGTGGTTAGACATTGAAGCTTTTACAACCAACCTGAAATCTTGATTCTGTTTATAGATTTATTATCAACATTGCCACTGAATTAGTGGCTGAAAAAAGCCACTTTTGGAGGGACCACCAACTTCTACTCACCAAAGTACCGGTATATTAAATATGTCAAGCCTTTGAGGCATATAATTTAAATATGTTAAGACTTTGACGCAAACATCCAAGGAAGTGAACAATAGACTAGGCTTTTCAAATATTTCATAGATTCGTTAGTACTGAGTAAATAAGATAAAATACATAAAATCCTTAGCAAAAGTCTAGGCATTGTTAGACATTGATATTCTTATTCATTGGATGCAAAATTATCTGTGATATAACAATGCTCTTTATATATATATATATATATATATACACCTTTCAAAAACCACACAGCCCTTAAACCTGGTGAAAAGATGCTCAACTTCAGAAAAGAAATGCACATTAAATCTACCCTGGGACTATCTGTCACTTAACAGGTTGAAAAAATCTGATGGTTTGAGTTTGATATACTTTGTTGGAAAGACTATGGGGAAACAGGCATACTCTTACATTGCTAGTGCAGTGTAAAATGGTACAACCCCTGTGAAAGACGATTTGGCAATATCTATCAATATTTAAAATGCATATGTCCCTGACCCACCAATTTCACTTTGTGGAATTTATCCTTGCAGATACAGTAGCAATGGCACAAAATTACAGGTTATTCAGTGGGGTATTTTCAGTAATAGCAAAAGGCTAAAAACAACATGTGTACCAACAGAGAATTGGTCAAATAAATTATTTAAAATACTATGTAGCTAAACATTTTTTTAAAAGAATGAGAAAGCTCTCACTGACACAGAAATCACTCCAAGATATATTGAATGAAAAAAGTGTATTCTCCCTTATATACCCAATAAACTAAACTCTGGAAGGATACACAGGAAACCAGTAATAGTGGTTACTAGTGGGGGGCTGAGGATGGATGGAAACTGGCAGATGGGGGAAAAGGGGTTGGAAGAGACTTTTCATTATAAACTTCTTTATGTTTTTTAATCTAGTTTCCATATTACTAATTCAAAAATTTAAACTAGAATTGTTTTTCATTAAAAAATGTGTATAGGGCTTCCCTGGTGGCACAGTGGTTGAGAGTCCGCCTGCCAATGCAGGGGACAAGGGTTCGTGCCCCGGTCCGGGAAGATCCCACATGCTGCGGAGTGGCTGGGCCCGTGAGCCATGGCCGCTGAGCCTGTGCATCCGTAACCTGTGCTCCGCAACGGGAAAGGCCACAAGAGTGAGAGGTCCGCGTACCGCAAAAAAAAAAAAAAAAAAAAAAAATGTGTATAGTACATCCATACAATTGAATATTATTCAGTGATAAAAAGAAATGAACTATCAAGCCAGGGAAAGACATGGAGGGACCTTAAACGCATATTGCTCAGTGAAAAACGCCAGTCTGAAAAGGTTACGTACTCTATGACTCCAACTATATGACATTCTGGAAATGTAAAACTTCAGAGACAGTAAAAAGATGAATGGTTGTCAGTGGTTGGGGGACAGAGGGAAGGATGAATAGACAGAGCACAGAGGATTTTCAGGGCAGTGACACTATTCTGCATAATACTATAATGGTTGATACATGACATCATGCATTTGTCAAAACCCATAAAACAGTACAACACAAAGAGTGAACCCTAATGTAAACTGTGGATTTTGGTTAATAATAATGTATCAATATTGGTTCATCAATTGTAATGAATGTACTATATTAATGTCACATGTGAATAATGGGAAGCTCTGAGTGAGAGAGAGAGGGAGTATATGGGAACACTATAATATCTGCTCAATTTTCTGTAAACTTAAAATTGCTCTAAAAAATAAAGTCTATCAATTTTTAAAAACGTGTGCATACATGTATGTATATACATACATACACACAACATACATATATCCTTTTTTCATCCAGTAAATGCCTTACACACTGAAGGTGTTACAGTGTGTGTAAAGTATTACAGCCACAGCCTTAATGGTCAAGAGCTCAAGCTCAGGAGTGGGCAAATTAGGTTCTGATCCTAGCCTTACCATTTTGTAGCTGTGTGGCCTTATTTGTGCAAGTCACCTCTTCAGCCTCAGTTTCGCTGTCTGCAAAATGGAAGAAAAACACAGTCTCCTCCTGGGGCTGTTATGAAGATTCAATAAAGAATGCACGTAAAATGCTTAGCATAGTGCCTAATGTAAAAGAAATGCTCAAAAATGTTAGTTGCCGCTATAACGGTTAAATGATTGTTCACAGAATGACTGATTTGGCACTTCAAGGTTCCAAGGTTACTCCACTGGCAGCATATCAGTAATACCCCCAAAGGCCCCTCAATTCGCAACTCCAACCTAGCCCACTTAGGGCACAATCCACACTGTCTGAGCTCCAGCGGGTACACTTCAGCATTCTCTACTCCCAGATGGTGTTTTCCTCCTCGCTGGGCCTTACAAGTTCAGGCCCTGGACCGCCCCCACCCCGCCCCTCCCTAGCCCACCCTACCCGTTCCCACTCAGACCTCGACCCGGCCTCCTCCCCAAACCCTGGCCTAATTCGTCTGCACTTCTTTCCTTCCCCGAAGCTGAAGGAAGCGCCTACCCAGATATTCGTAGTCCGGTAGGCCTAGGCGTTCCGGACTCAGCATCCTTTGACCAGGGTAGCTTCAGAGCTCCAGCTCTCCCGCTTCCGGAAGCCAGGTCGAGGGCTCTCTCCGTTGCCATGGCACCCACGCGGCGGGAGGAGAGGCTAGAGGCGGAGGGGGTGTCACGCAAACAGTCTCCGAATCGCAACGCCAAGCTGGCCACGCTAGTTCCGGGAGCTGTCTCTTCGCGGCGGTCGTAGTTTCTTTGGCCTCCCTTTCTTGAGGCGTTGGTTTTAGAGGAATTTGAGGTGGAGAGTTCCTTTGAAACCATCATATTTCCCGGTGTCGAAAAATTATTGCCAGCCCTCCATATACCCGCAATTTCTGAATTTCATAACTACTCCTGCTTTATACAACTGTTATCCAAAGTCACAATAATAGCTCCCACCCCTAAATTCCCATAAACATTTACTATCCCATTACCTATTTTTATCTCCTTATTATTTATCATCTTAAATTACTACAAAGTGCTTTCACGTGCGTATATCTTGGCTGCTTCTTGAGGTCAGGGATGTGTCTTTTCTGCCTGTGACAAGTCTGGGCATCCAGAAAGTGCTCATTAAATTCTCTATGACTTCATTGACATTTCCTTTCAAATTCCTCTTTATCTTTATAGCCCCTCCTTCTACTTCTATCCCTTACTATTTGGTACCCTTCCCAAGTGTCTTTTCTTTTTTTTTTTTTCTTACAAAGACACTTCACTTCTTGGGGGGATGGGATGCACAAACAAGGAAACCTATTGGATTTTTTCCCTTATATCCCTAATTGCTCACTTTTCCTTTAAGAGGGGAGAGTGTTCATTGGTTTTCAAGTTCCCAGATATCTGGATATTTCTCTTTTTGCACCTCTCCACGCCCAACAACGGGTTAGTGGTGTGTACCACTCGTCACAGTTCAAGCATAGTAGAAAAGGTCACTCTGTCCTCACCTTTTTAGTTAGCTCTCCCCCCACATGAGGTGAGGTTTTGAAAGAAAGAAAACAAAAATCATTCTATCAAAGGAATGATTGGGAAACCAGTGGACCACCTACACTGGGAGAAAAAGGAAGGAGGAGGTTCTCTTTGTGTTCTGAGTGGTCTATTCTTAGCCTTCTCCAGTAGAAGCTTCAAACCTCCTAATTCTCCGTTTCCCTTAAAATTGTATATGTGTCTCATTTCTAGGCTCCGGTGAGTCACTCTGAGTTTGGATGTGGTAAGGATAAAGGGACAGAGCCGAACTCAGAGCAGCATTTATTATCTTGAGGTAATAAGTTAACTAATTTGGTATTTGATGTGAAGTCCTGCATATCATAAAAAAATATTTGCCTTCTACCTCCACCCTTGCCTCCCACCCCCTCCCCTACCCCATGCACCTTGAGAATTATGGGAGTTTCATAACTTTCACACCTGTGGCTTTTTACTATATTATTAATAAAGTAATAGGATGGTAATTATTAAGGATTACAATTTCTTTTTATTTCCAAGCAACCTGAAGCTATTCTCAGATCATTTCATTTGTTCTCATAAAACTTTCTAATGCACTTCTCCCTTTTCTAAGTAGGGAAACTGAGGAACATGTCAGGAAAATGACTTGTCTAGCATCATCCAGCCAGTCAGTGGGAGAGCTGGAACTGGATCTCAGCGATCTCAACCTCCAGGCTAGTGGTCTGACCGCTAAACCACACAGCCTCTTTTTTTAGGGTTTGTTGGCTTGGGTTTTATTTATTTATTTTTCTTTTTGCTCTGCCCTGCCAGCAACTGGAAGCTCCCAGACAAAAGAAGAGAATTTTGAGTCCAGGCTGAACATTTGACATCCCCTTATTTGTGGGGCATTATCCTGGGACTCGGAGGGTGCTGCTGTTGGGGTCTGTGTGGTGGAGCTGGGAACCAGCCCCAAGAATATAGCTTTGTTTGGGGATTAACCCATTTGTGGTTATAATAATGATAAGTTTCAGCACCAGTGGCGCCCGACTGTTAATGACTCAAAGAAAGCTAAATAAGAACAAGATGTCATCTCTGGAGCAATTTGTAGGTTTTTCCTACAGCTCCATCCCTTCCATAAAAATCCTAAGGGCCCTTATATTTAAGGTCAGTCTTCCACTCAATGTCCTAAACAGTCTATTGACGAGGAAGACTTAGAAAAGGGCAGGTGGTCGCTAAGCTAAGGCTTCAAGAAAATTTGGGGTTGCACAGAAATAGCAGGTAGCCTTTTTAATGGTGGTGGAATTACTGCTTACATTTTTCTTCTTTATACTTTTCCATATTGTTAAATTTTTTCTATAATAGGCATGCATTATAACCTGAAGACACACAAACAATAAATGAGTGGCTTAAAAATCTTAAAAAAATTTTTTAGCAGAAGTGATGACATTCCATGTAGTGTTTGTTTTTCCCAAGAAGGAGCCATTACTTTTAGATTTCTCTTCTGCCGTACATTACACAAATAAGTTTTGGCAACGGATCAGTAGTGAAGGAAGTTTTTCAGTGAAACATACACAACATCAGGTCTTAAGAAAAGGGGAAGTACACAAGAATTGTTAAAGTCAAGTGTATTTCTGTGACCCTGTTGAATGCAAGAAAAGGAAAACATGTCAGCCTTCAATTTAGATGTGCTTTTCAGGTGCTTAAATTATCATTACATACATCTGAAATTTTTATCTAAACAAATAATCATCCAGATAGACCAGTAAATCAGAAATCAACTCCACAATCCTGAAAATAAGCAAGTATTATGAAATTGGTCAAAACATAGAGAGTGCTTGAGAGGCGACAGTACTACTGCATAAGGAATGGAAACATCAAACTCAAAACAATAGGAAAAATACCCACAAAACAGGATATGCTGAGACACCAATTTATCAGATTATAATTTCTAATTATAAAGAGAAAATTAATGGACATCTCTGGCTCTGCTGAGGACCTATGAAAAGATTGATAGGGAAGAAAATCCTCCCTGTTATTGAAAACCACAGAAGAGCAAATATAAATGTACCAAATAGTTTTAAACGTCAAGGAAACAATAGAAAGAAAAAATGCAGTCTGACTTATTCTTACAAAGCAGGTTCAAGAAACTAGGACAAGCTTTTATCAACTCATCAAGCAGAAAGATGCTAAAGGCGAAGTAGCTACTAAGAAATGCAGGTCATGAAATTCATGCTGAGCTACTAGGCTCTTCTTCAAAGACTTATCTTCCATAAAAGCAAAGCAGAAACTATGTGTGATGCCACTGTATGAGATTTACATGTTTAGTTTAAAATGCTATTTACAGACCAATCATTTTGGACTGCCACAGGTCAACAGACCAGAGCTTCGGGAGAATTTGCAGGGAAAAATAAATGTTCCCATTTCTTGGGCAGTTAAAGAAAACTAATGCATTTTGAGAAAGTGGTTAAGAGGACATGGCTTAAATTGAACTGGAGCTCAAAGACAATTACAGACTTGTACCTTCTTGTTATCTTATATTTTCAGTGCTGCAAAAAGAGTTGGGAATTACACTTTCATGTAGTGTAAAACAGAGGAGGATTTTCTGATCCTTCTTGGTAGCCCACAAAAATTAGCTGTGCCTTCCTCTGTCCTGGAGCATGCACAGCGATAACTATTTGTGTCATTTTCACTAAGGGAATAGTAGGACAACACTACTCATTTAACATATTAGGTAAAATGGAAAAATTCCTTGAAACCCAAACTAACAAGTTTCACTCAAGAATAAACAGATGGGGGGCTTCCCTGGTGGCACAGTGGTTAAGAATCCGGCTGCCAATGCAGGGGACACAGGTTCAAGCCCTGGCCTGGGAAGATCCCACATGCCACGGAGCAACTAAGTCCGTGCGCCACAAATACTGAGCCTGTGCTTTAGAGCTCCGCAACAAGAGAAGCCACCGCAATGAGAAGCCCACGCACCGCAACAAAGAGTAGCCCCTGCTCGCCGCAACTAGAGAAAGCCTGCACTTAGCAACAAAGATCGACCTGAAAAGCTGTATATTTATAAAGAAATGGAATTTTTAGTTAAAAATCTTCCCACAAAAAGAACTCCAATCTTCAAAATGTGATTTTGTACTTTTATAAACATTTAAATTTATAAACTAAAATAGAAAACATTATCTAATTTTCCTTTGGAATTCTTCATTGACCCATGGGTTATATAGAAGTGTATTATTCAAATTTCCATATATTGGGGGATTTTCCAAAGGTGTTTCTGGTTTTTTGTTTGTTTGTTTTTGTGCAGCTTGTGGGATCTTAGTTCCCTGACCAGGGATTGAACCAGGGTCCTTGGCAGTGAAAATGTGGAGTCATAACCACTGGACCACCAGGGAAGTCCCTGATTTCTAGTTTAATTCCACTGTGGTCAGATATACCTGGAGAAACCTTATATGACTTGAATCATTTTTGCCTTTACTGAGAATTGTTTTATGATCTGGAATATGGACTACCTTAGTAAATATGCCTTAGTAAATGTTCTGGGTGCTCTTTGAAAAGAATGTATACCCTATTGTTGGGTGGAGTGTTCTATAAATGCTAATGTACACAGGTTATGCATGTGGATAAGGACTGGAAATGAAATTGAACCAATATTTTTAAAAGTAGACTTAAAAAATATTTATGTCATTAAAAAAAAACAACCAATTTGAATTATCCTACTAGATTCTGAGTTCCTGGAGGTCAGAGACAGTCTTCATTCATCTTTAAGTTTCTAGAATCATACACAGTGCCTGACAGAATAAATGCCTGTTAAATAGACGTTTTTTCCCACTTTAGATTAAAAGTTTAGAAAATGTAAGAAGTACAGCTATTATTCTAAGTGCAGTAGGAATCCATTGGAAGGTTTTAAGCCTGGTAATAACATGACCTGATTTGTTTTTTAGGAAGTCACTGTGGCTGCTGTGTAGAAAATGAATTATAAAGGGGCATGTGTGAAACAGACCATTTACATAGATGCTTGAGTCATGTTTGTTACTAAATGAGTATTTATTCATTGATCCATTTGTTTATCCACCATTCTAAATTCATCTTTGCTACTGAAATAAGCAAGACATACTGAGATGTTTGCTGCAAAAGCTCTATTTATACGTGCCAGGTGTGTGACTATCAAGCTTCCAGGAGATTAAAAAAATATATCTAGGAAGTTCCACTTTTCAGGGTGTGCCCCAAGTTATGCCAGGGAACTGAATCAGCCATGGTACCCAGATCCTGGCTCAAACACTACTGCTGAGCTGGAACGTGAAAAGTGTTGGTACTTGAAGTGGTGGTATGGAGGGTTTGCAATTAAAGAAGCACAAAAATGCAAATCAAACTATTCCCTTATACTTTCTTTTTTTTTTTCTTTTTTCCTGGTCTCTGGTAGTAGCCCCCTGAACCTAGATAAAAGCATACCATTGCTAAAAGTTAATTCTATTTTTCTATAAATCTTTCCTGGCTCAGGGCCTTTGTACATACTGTTCCTTCTGCCTAGAAGACCCACCCCATCCACACTTAGCCTGATGAATCTTACTCAGCATGCTAGTGTTAGTGCCTCTGACAGGCCTTCCCTGAACCCCCAAATCTAAATCAAGTCTGTCCTTTCATAGAACCCTGTACTTTTCCTTGAATGCCCCTATCATTTGTAGCTTTAAATTCATTTGTGAGATCATTCTTTTAATGCCTCTGTATACTTGTAGCCTCCCCAGCCATCAGAGTGTAAGTTCCAGGGACCCAATATATCTGTTTACTACTGCTTCTACAGTGTCTGGCACATAATATACCCACAATAAATACTTACTCCCACTAAGTGAGTAAATATTGGAAATAGGCATCCCTAGGCAGATAGGTATAGGACTCTTTTAGCTCCTTTCCTTTAGCTGTGCTTTCTCTTGTTTTCCATTTATAGCTTTGAGAACTCCTTCCTCCATTCACACAAGAAAGTGATACTAGAGATGGAGCAATTCTTTTTTTAAGACTCATGTTCTTAACTTTTTAATCAGGGTCTCTCAACCTCAGCATTATTGACATTTTGGGCTGAATAATTATTTGTTGTGGGGAGGGATGTCTTGCTTATTGTAGGATGTTTAGCAGCATTCATGGCCTCTACTCATTATTTGCCAGTAATACCTACTCCCAAAAATGTCTCTAGGCATTGCCCCATGTCAGCAAAAATCACTCCTGATTAAGAACCACTGTTTTAAAGTGTGTAAATGTCAAACCTTTTACTCTTTTAGAAGAATTATGTTTAGAATTCAGGTTGTTGAATGATTCCTGGGTTGTAAGAGGATTCTACCAACCCAGCTGGATCAAAATAGTGCCCATTTCTATCTTGTTTCTGTAGCACCCCCAGGGTATCCTTTGAAAAGGCCATTAGTGATGGTCTAATTCAGGGCAATATTCTGATCTTAGAAATTCAGTCCCCTGGTCTGTCCTTCAAGGATGAAGGAAAGGGGTGGTGTTTCTGAGGAAACGAATGTCTCTGAGACCCTTCTGGAATTGGCAATCCCCTACAACTTTCCTAGGGGCATGTCCCAGGGGCAATAAAAGGGAGACAAACAGCCCATTCTGGCATGTTTTTCAGGATCTCTCACTCCAAACAAGACAGTCTGAGAGGCCTGGTAAAAATAAATATGGCTTAGCACTCCTGGCACAAGAGCAGTTTCTGACAGCCAAGACTTAACTCACCCTAGGGGGTGACCCAGCCAGGGACTATGCATGAAGTTCATTTCTCCCCATTGATATTCCCAGTGACTCATAGCAGCCAGGGATGGCTCTGTGCACCAGAACTGTGCTGAACCATGGAGGAGGAGGACTCGGGATGCACACAGAAAATTCAGTCTCTTGAGCCTGAGTCAGACAGGGACAGCCAGCTTCCCTGTTCCTCCTCAATCCCAGAAAAACAACACAAATCATGCCTTCTGGAAAGGAACCTGTCTTTTGAATACAGAGCGGAAACTGTTTATAAATTCTTAATCCCCTGACATTGAAAGTATGGTGACCGCCTGTTCTGGATTTTTTGGGGCAAATGTATTCATTATACCACATGTCCTTAGTTTTCATTGTGGGAAAAAAAAATGCCCTCCAGAATCCTAAGGTCTTCCTCAACAGGTCAAAAAGCAAGTCTTCGTAAGCAACATATATCGAAACCTTGAGACCGACGAAGGCTGCATCAAAACGTTGTGGGGAGGAGGGATTGAGAATCAGCCTCTACTTTTTCACCCTTTTCTCCTTGGATTTTAGGCTAAGATGACATAGGCCTTAACGGTTGACTTTTTCCTAGCAGTAGGATCAAGTAAGCCTGACCTGACTCGACTGCCGCCTTCAGTCGGCAAAAAGAACTACATACACAGAAAATGCCTCATGGCATTTGTTACCATGGTGACGTTAGTTCAACATTTCATCTGCATAAAAATTTTAGGCAAAACAGAATAGAGAAATACTGGCTAAGAAGCAGTTAACAACGCATTTTTTCCTTGCTATTGCAAAGTTAATGTTAGCTTTGGTCAAAGATGGTAATTTGAAGTGAAAGCCTTTGAAAAATTGCAGACGAGCGAGGATGAAATGGCAACCAATCCATTGGAGAAATCTCCCAATATCCTCTTTGCACTGTAACAAATTACTCTCCCCTCAGCTAACATGGCGCATTTGGGGCTTCCTCACTCTATTTACTAGTGAGAAGAAAGTGGTTTAACAAAATTGCAGATGATCCAAAGCCAGAAACTGTTGGCATACCAGCTTGGAGGGAAAAGCGATATACAGGACTCTAAGGAAGTTGGGGACTTGGACAAAAGTAGCAGGACAAGATTCAACCTAGAAAATGGCAGGTGGTAACAAAATTAATCCATATTATTAATATGCACTGGGGAGAGGCATAGGCCACAAAGCTAAGACAAAAGAGGAATTTATAACTTTATGTACTAACCCAAAGGTTAAATATTGCTAGAAGGCCCTAGAGACTGAAGCTGGGAGGAGGCTGAAGTCTCTGAGAGAATACAACTGCAAGCGAGGGCTTACTTCCTTACCCCCTTCCTTTCTTGCCAGGATCTTAAAGTCAAAGAAGGTGAAGAGGCTAACTACGCCGATTTACAAAGACAGCCAGGAGGAACTACGTCTGGGCCAATTCTGGACGTCCGAGCGGGGGCGACAGGACCCAGACAACCACCTCAGGAAATGAGTAAACGAAAACGGGAGGTCGTAGAATTATTTAGCTCTAGAACAACGCTGCCTAGGCGGGGGTGGGGGGGAGGGGGGGAGAAAATCTCAGGAAAGGAATTTTGACAGTGAGAACGCTAGTTAAGACACAGCACTCCAGGCCCCCTGATGCCCCTTGTTTGATGTCCATAAAGACCGAGAGGATTATGCATTAGCAAGCCTTGTGTATTCTGAGACATCAATAAAGTCTGGACTTGGGGCCGGTAGGGGGGCCGGGGTCACGTCCAGGCGACTTGGGTCAGCCTGGGTGCACTTCTCTAGCACAGAACTAGAGTGAGCGGGATCCGAGAGTTGCTGCTAGGATAAAACCTTTTCTAAGTTAAGGACTTTAAAGCAGTAGTACTGGGGAGAGTGAAGGGGGGCTCTCTTGAGGGCTAGGAACGTGGGGGCGGCTTGAAGAGGAGCTGGGCCAGCGCTGCAGGCGCCGGCGGCTGGGGTCTGGGGACCGGGGGGCGGGGGCCGAGGGCGGAAAGGGGCCGGGCCGGCGCTGGGGGCGGGACCAGGCGTGGTGGCCGCGGCGGGGGCTGCGGCGCTGGGGGCGGGGCAGGGCGGGGCGGGGCGGCCCGGCCCGGGACACCCCCTCCGGATTCACTGGTGGGTCGGCTTCGGCTTCTGCAGCACTGGAGGCGGCAGCGGCCGGAGGGAGACTTGCGGGGCGCGCCCGCCACCGTGGACCGGGACGCTTCCCATAGGGGACCCTCCGTCGACACCCTCCGCCGCGCCGTCCCGCAGAAGCCGGCGGGACCCCCGGCCGGCAGGGAGCGCCGGCGGCGGCGGCGGCGGCACCATGAGGCGGCCGTGGGGCGCGCTGCTGCTTGGCGCCCTGCTCTGCGCACACGGTAAGCGGCGCCGCCGCGCCTACGCCGACCGGCCCAGCGGGAAAGTTTTTCCCTGGGTCCGGCCGCGGCAGGACTCACCTCCCGAGGGCGGGACGGCGCAGGCTGGGGCCTGGGACCCCTCGCCCTCACTCCAAGCAGCAGCCCAGAGGTTGTGTTCCGGGGAGGGGACCGGGAGCTCCCCCAACTCCTCCAGTCCGAGACGGGACAGCGGTGGAGGAGCACTCCGGGCTCGGGTCTGGGCCAGGCTCGGGGGAAGGTCCGAGGCGCTCGCTCGCCTTCCCTCGCTGCTCTTTGAAGAGCTGGGGTGCTTCCCTTTTCAGGTTTAGACAGGGTCTCTGTGTCTTTGGTGCGAATGAATGTGGGCGAAGAAAGGGAGGCGGGGAGGGATGGTCGCTAAACCATAAATTGTAAATAGCCCTCTTTTCAGGGGCTGGGGGTCTCGGGCGGATTGCGGAGAGGCTCCAGAGGAATCTGAATACTTGAGCTCTGGGGATTCCTCCACTCGAGGAACAGTTCCTTGGACCCCGGACCATGCTCCCGCAGAGGGTCCTTGGGCACTGCCTGCTCGCAGCATCTTCACTTAGTGGTGTTTTGGGTTCCCTCTCCTGGTTGTGACCAATCAGCTTCCTGCCCTGGATCCTTCCCGGAGTGGGGGAGGGGGAAACAGGGTTGGAAAAGGGGCAGAGGAGGGACATAGGGAAGAAACTGCTGGAAGGCTCCCGCAGATCCGCCCTGGCCGGGATAGCTGGGCGGGTATCGCCGAACCTCAGAAGGCAGCCTCCCGGCCCGCGCGGTGGCCCTCGGGGAAGCTGGAGGGATGGCAGCAGGACTGCTGCTTCATCTGCTCCTTATTAATAACTTGTTTGGTACCGGTACGCAACTGGTGTGTGTGATTAG
The DNA here is from genome assembly GCF_005190385.1 of Monodon monoceros. NCBI lineage: Eukaryota > Metazoa > Chordata > Mammalia > Artiodactyla > Monodontidae > Monodon > Monodon monoceros. The sequence continues at coordinate 94,172,408 of NW_021703784.1, read as the reverse complement.
GGCTCCAGTGGAATCTGTTTCTCCGCAGCCGGCTAGGACCGTGGGTGCACTCCGTGATTTAGCAGCTGCCTCTAGTTTGTGCCCAAAGATCAAAGAACTTTGATCTTTGAATCCCAACCCTATTCACCCACCGCTGTTCAGCCGGGGGAGACACGAATCTTCCCATTCTCCCCGCTGCTGGGATGAGGCGGTGGGGTTCAGAATAATGGGGTCTGTAGACCACGGCCTTGAGCCAGTTCTTTAACGTAAAGGGAGCTCGTGTGGAAATAATGCAAATTTCGGAATTTGCCTGGCAGGTCGTGGAGATGCCTGAGCACTTGTTTTAAAGGTGTTTACCTCCCAAATCCAAAACAGAGTTCTCTTGTCTGGTATTTAAATTACCCGTGGGTTTTAAATGACTTTTTCCATGCCCACTCTAACCCGACCGAGCTCTTAACTCTTCCTCTCGGAGTAGTAGCCTGGGCGACCCACGTTCCTCTTTGCACCGTGCTCTCCCCCTCCCGAGCTCTCTCCTAGAAGGTTATTTGCAGCCTCTCTGGCGTGTCGGGACAGCGGCCCTACTGGGGTAGGAATGTAGCTGCTCTTCCCACCGCATGGGCCCCTTAAAGGGACAGCTATGCTTTTTGGGGGCTTTTCCCCTTCGGGCTGCAAGGGAAGAGGATGGAACTTTCCTCTCGGCCCCCTGGAGGAAGTTTTGAAAAAGATCAAGGGAAATGGCACGGCACTGAAAAAAAAAAAAAGGGCCAAAACGGATACCAACAAAGCCAGAGAGGAGATTGTCGCCTTCTGCCCTAGGGAAAGGGGAGCTGGAAGGTTCCGGGCTGAGACTGGCCAAGAGGATTTTATCGCTCCAGAGCTGTCAAAATTGCCTAACACTACATCTGCACTGAGAACGGGGGTAGAAAATTATGTATATTTTATGCTTCACAGAAGAAGGTTGGGAGGGTTCTGGGTAACTATTTGGGTTCTTTTTAAGGACAAGATATTTAATGGAAACTTCTAAGCATGGGAGGCTTTCTGTGCATGTGAATAAGGGCACTCCATGGCACCAAGATCTAAACTTCGCCTGGCCTGATACTGAGCCATCCTCAGAGGCTTGGAGGGGACAGATTCATGGTTCATCAACCAGTGAGACTGAGCAGTCGCTCAACCAAAAATATCACAAGGACCCCGCACTATGTTCCAGGGGCTCAGGGAGAAGACAGTGTGTCATAGTAGATCAGTTAGGCAGATCTGACCTCCGCTAGGAATGAATTCAAGATAATAAGATATAAGGTGCTTATTTGGATGCTGCTAGTACTTGGGGCTTTTCCTAGAGCCTGTGGGATTGGCCTGAGCCTATATAATACTCCAACCTTAAAGATTTTGGAAGGGAACTTGATTGCTGGTAATAGCCCTGGGTATCTGCCTATTGAGGGTTGACGTGAGGCCTCAGACAATCCACCACCATTTGAAGAGTGGAAACCCTGTTTGTCTTGGAGATCTCTTCCAGGTAAGCTTCGGTAGATAGAGGGTTATATCTGAGGATGAGTGCAAATGAGTGGAGCTGAGACGGGTTTCTTTTCCATCTGGTGTTGTCATGGTGCTTGGTTGACCTTATCCCTGATCTTACTGGACTTTTGAAAGATGCTTGGCTTGTCGCTGACTTTGGATTTCCTCTTCTGTCCCCTGTTGCATATCAGATAACATCTTTGGGACTGGCACATGGTATTAAGGATGACAGGTGCTAGGGAGCTGAGTATGACCATGTCTGATATGGAGCACACTGGGCATGTCCATTTTCTGGGCCAGCAGAGAACACAGGGAATCACAGAGGACAGGGTATTTTACACGTCTTTCTCATTCTTTCTACGGATTGACTGCTAATCTTGATCCCTAAGAAGAAGGAAAATGGGAGAGACTGGCTATGTTGCTTCTCCTTTGAAGAGAAGATTCATCCTACGGGCTTCCAAAATAGGAACAGAATTTTGGAGACTACTTTAAAAAGTAGTCTTGTCTTTTTTTGTGATTGGACACATCTCATAATTTCGAGACAGTTCCATGCCCATGGCCGACTAGGTCTGTTAGCCTGTTCCAGCCACAGTCTCTACATTCCTTGACGCAGTTTAGCCATGAGTTTTGTCACAGTTGCCTGGACATGGGGCATCTGGCCCCAGACTGTGTCTGGATTACCATCTCAGCTTCAGCATTGGAAGACCTTTTCCCCTTCTCAGCCTGGTGGGATTCAATATCCCAGGAAAGCCTTCCTGCCAACTGGTTGGCTGGCAGAGCCAGGCTTTGGCCCTATAAATAGCTCTGATGAATGCCTGTACTTGCCGCTCTCCTTCCAGCTTCGAGCTGACAGGGTCAGTTCCTTCTCCCCAGCACACTCAGGAGCATTCCCTAAACTGGGCTCTGCACCCATTCATTTGTTCATTCATTCCCCAGACACACATTTGTCAAGTGCTAATCTAATCACTGCATACATAGCTCTGTGATCAAGAAACAGAGGCAGGCCTGGGTTTGAATCTTGGCTTCGCCACATCTTTGTGACCCTGTACAAAACACTTTATCACCCTGAACTTCGGGGTTCATATCTGTAAGTGGGGGGAGGGGGTGGAGTAGTAATAAATTATCATGTGAGGATATTGTAAAAATTAAATGAAATAATAGTATGTTCAAACCATTCGGCACAGAATCTGACAACTACTCTGTTACCACAGGTCTGGGTAAATGTTAGTTGCTTGTTAGCATGCTTGCAGAAGTGGATTAGAGACGGTTCTTGCCTTTGGACTATGGGAACCAGACAACCGTAGTTATACTACAGTGTCATGTGCTAAAATGGAGGCTCAGCCCTTCATTTCAGCTGGTTTTTTGCTTTCTTTTTTTAAAGATCTTGCCCTTTCTTTTCCCCCTTGAAAACCTAATGAAACCTAAGCATATTTCCCTCCTGTCCACACTTCAAAAAAGAGATTAAGCGATACCATGAGTCTAGGGGGCCCACTCTGCCTTAGTTCTCCTGGGAGAGGGCCTGGGATGTGGGGCTTTCCTCTGAGAGCTTCCCTGTTAAAAGCCCTGTGGTCAGGGATGCAGCCAGGCATCTCACCCTAAGGTTGCTGTGACCCGGGGTGAGAGGTGCTGGCTGAGGTCTCTTGTAGCTGGAACAGTTTAGAATTCCAAGCTCTCCCTCCCACTGGCCTGGGAAAGGAGTCAGGCCCCAGAGCTCATAAGATAGTAATTGCCCCAATTTGGGGGCCGGGCGTTGGGGAGCTGCCTTCCTTCATGACTACTGTCTTCAATCAGGAATCCTGTCAGCGTGCAAGGATAATTGATTCAGGTCTCAAGCCCACGACTCGCTCCTCCCCCCCCCCCCCCGCCCAGCCCCCAGCTCCTCCACCCCCAAGTTTGACCCCTGTTGTCTCTTTGTTTCTTCTGTTTAAGTTGGTGCCAGAGATGTGATGGTTTTGGGGGCTGCGGAAAGTTGACCATAACCAAGAGAAGCCGTTTGAAAGAGCTGATTCTCTAGCTTCCCTGGCTGTCGTTTGACTCCATTCTCTGTTCTGCATTTTTGATTTAGCAAGAAGCAAACATCCTTGGTGCCCTTGGGCACCTCTTACGCCCTTCTGAGCAAACTTTATTCTTTCACGGCACGTAGGCATTCCCATCCTTGCTCACAGCTGAGTGGATTGCCTGCAAGCTTCCCTAATGCTCTGCTCCCCTGCCCATTCAGGTTAGAGTGAGAAGGGGAAGGGCGCTGCCTGAGCCCCAGCTGGGAAAAGCCTTGCCGGGGACTCGGGACTCGCTGCAAGCCCGGACATGGCCTACAGGAGCTCCCCCCTCACCTCTGTGCTGAGCCAGGGAGGATCGGAGTTGCCAGCAAAGCCGGAAACAAAAGACTGGGAGCAAACCTCCCATCTGGCTGAGAGGCAGCACAAAGGTGCTGCGGCATAATTTACCACCGGAGGTTTTCTGGGGCCTGGAAGCTCCTGGCTCCAGGCAGCACCTTTTTGGAGGAGAGGGTCCCTCCCCCTGTCCCATCTGGGTGTAGGGCCAGGCAGGTACAGATTAGGGTATTGGGAGAAACACCTGATTAGCACGTGAAATAAAGAAGCTTTGAGGTTGGAAGCACCTCCAGTGATCTCTCCTGGCTCTGCAGCTCCACTTCCTGCCTGGCCTGCAGGGCAGGGGTGGGGGGGAGATGCTCCAAATGTTCCCTTCGTTGGCCCCAGCCTTGGGAACCCGACTGTCACCATGGCATGGATGAGGACAAGAGATAGTTTCACTGTTAGGGACTACAGCCTTCTGGAAACCAAATACAGATGCCAGGTTCTAATATCCATAAGCCTAGTAAATAAGAAAGGGGATTTCCCTCCTTTTTCCACTCCCCTGCCACACTCGCTGTCAGTTTAAACGAGAAATTTCAACCACAGGTTCAGAGAAGCAGTAAAAGTGAATGACTTTAAAATATACCTCCCCCAAATGAGAATTTCTGCTCCTCTGGGAGTGATCTCTGGTGACCATTTTTGCCCAACAAGCTGGGGACATGTGGTCTAAAAATTACAAACGTATTTCTGGGGCATTTCACATTTGTGAATCTTTTGCTGTATTGCTGGCACTCAAAGTGTTAGCGTGTTTTATCACATTTACTCCTCACCATATCCTTATAAGGTAGATTCTGTTAGATTCCTGTCTTACAGATGGGAAACTAAGGCTTAGGCCATTTGCTGTCACACAGCTAGTGAGTAACTGACCTAGGATTTGAACCCAGAGCCTAAGCTGTTAACTCTCTAATCCATACTACCTCTTAGAATAGAATCTTTTGTATCTAAGCTATACCAGAATGTCTTGGTCGGGACTGTCTGTATTTTATCTTAGATTGCCCTCTCCTCTGTGTTTTCAGTCTTCATCTTCTCAGGGAATCCCAATTCTCATAATTCTTTATGAGAATTACCTTTCAGGTGCTTCTTGATGGAGTGAGGCTTAAAAAAGCTCCCAGAAGGGGAGATACGGTTTGTTGCTCCCTGAAGCCACATGTTACTCTGTGGACCTTGGGTTTTGAGATGTAAGGGGAGAGGAAAGCAGTACTTTGAGCAGCCCCTCAGAGAGCACAGCCACATTCAATCCCTGTTGGATTTGTGAAATCTGTTGACTAAGCTTCTAGGCAGGGTAAGAAGCCGGTATGGCGATGTAGCTACATTACTGGTTTGAGAGAGAGGACACAGATGAAGATGATGGGGTTAATAACAACAACAACAACAACAAAAATAATAGCTGCTTATGTATTATGTATAATAGCTACTTTATATGTATTATTTCATTTAAACCTCCCAGCAACCTTATGAAATAGGTACTATTATTACCCCCGATTCATAAAAAAGGAAACTAATCCATTTCTAAATTGCTCTGTAATTTAGGTTCTAAATGCTCTTTTCTATATTTGCCTCCTAAGAATTGGTTGATGATAAATTAGGTAAGGATAAAGGATACCATGTACTTCAAGCTCCCCCAGAGAAGGGCAGTAAAGCAGGACTCTTGCCACAAGACTCTCTCCCGCCTCTTCCTGTGGTCACTCATGCCACCAGCTTAACCCATGGGAACAGCACTGCAGCTTGGCGCACAGTTGGATTTTTCGACATCTCAAGCCCTGAAATATTAGGGCTTAATCATGGGGTGGATGGATAAGACAGTCTGGATGAGTCAAATTCTATAATAGCAATAGTAGGTGCTACCATTTATCAAGAGCTTAGTATATGCCAGGCATTATGCTAAGGGCTTTTTATGAATTAAGTAATTCAATTCTCATAATATCCATGGGAGGTAGGGGCTCTTATTATCCCAATATTCCAGATGAAAAACTAAGGTGTAAAGAGATTATACCTGGTCCGATGGCCAGGAATTAGCTTAGTTTTGTTTCCATGTTCTTAACACTATGCTCTCCTGCCTCATAACTTTGGAAGCTGACCATTAAGGACTTCTTTTCTGTGTTTAAAAGTGGCAAGAGAAGGCTGACCTTGTTGGGACCAATAATCATGTGATTTATGGTATCACTTTTGAGAGGGCCCACTAGGAGAAGACTTTATCAGATAGATTTTCAAACCAGGTAAGGCTGGCCTCTAGGGATCTAGGGACAGAAATAAGGAGAGTCACGGCATGTCAGTATCACAGCTTGATAATACAGCCAGTGAAAGGAGCTCTTGTTGGAGAAAGGCGTGAACTTAAGCTGGATAGAACTAGGAAGCCACCTTAAAATGAAGATTCCTGTTTTCTTGAGTATAGGGTAGGTAGGAAACAACCACTTTTATTTCTCATATTCTGGGCTTCTCTTTTCCTATGACTCCCAACTGTCACAAGATTCTAATGGAATGTGTCATTCATTCGTTTCACAAACTTATATTGATCATCGCTACCTACCAATCACTGAACTGTGCACTGAATACAAATACAAAGCTCTATATCATACAATTCCAACCATCAAGAGGCTTCTGGTCTAGTAAGTGAACAATGGTCCCACAGTGAGCTAAATGCTACCATAAGAGGAGACACCAAGGGCCTCTGGGGCACACAGCAGGGGCTTTCAGTTCAGCTGGGGCTTTGTGGGTCCAGGTGGGGCAGCATCAAGAAAGGGTTCATGTTCTGGCCTCCTTCTACTGCCAGCCATTTACCTTGTTTGGTATTGGTTCCAATGTTTTCTGTGCAGGCTCTGTCCTCTCAAACAGTGGCTGTATAGCTACCCGAGTCTCTCCAGACTGCAGGTATCTCTTGGGTGAGACTAGATCCATTTCCATGTGGCTTTTGGCTTTCACCCCTTTCAGTTATGTCAGTCTTGTCTCGCTGCGTGGGCTTCCCTTTCAGTGAGAGACGCTTACTGAGTAAGCTGCCCAAGGAGCTGAAATCAGTGGATTGGTCCCTTGACTGGCCTGCATGTAGTTCAAAGTCATTCCAAATAACTTATCCTCATTAAATAAGGTTTATATCTTCACCGTTGCTGCCAGTTGTTAGGAGAAGAGAAGAGAGCTTTGGTATGTTATGAAATAAAACATCCTTCACTTATATGAGTGATGATTCCTCCCTTTCCCATTGTAATCCCTTCCACGTTGGGGTAGCTGTCATATCCCTACACTCACAGAACACCCCTTAAGCCTTCTCATTTCCGGTTCAACTTGAAAAAGCTGCTCTGTAGCTGTGTATAGTCACTGTACACCTTGGGCCTCCAAGTGACAGGTGTGGTCCACCTTGAGCTGAGCTTTCTGTGGGGCGATCGGGAGCAGTGCCTCTCTTTTTTTTTTTTTTTTTTGCCTGTGCCTCGTGACTTGTGGGATTTTGGTTCCCTGACCAGGGATCGAATCTGGGCCCTCAGCAGTGAGAGCACAGAGTCCTAACCATCGGACAGCCAGGGGAATTCCCAGCAGTGCCTCTGTAACTTGAGTGTGCATCAGTGGGAAGCTTTATTGAAAGTCCAGATTCTGAGATCATATTAAGAGAAGAATATTGGTCTAAGGGTCCGAATGGGGCTGCCATCCTGGCTCTCCTACTCACCCCATGACCTGGGCCAAAGTAGGTGATCTTACCAATTAAATGGGTAGTCCTGTAATAATTAAGTGAGAATGCAAGTGTGTATGCAGAAGTAGCTTGCAAACTGTCAAGAAAAACTGCAAAACATAATCATTTGTTGTCTAAAGCCCTGCCCTTTTCTGGACCAACACGGTACCGAGGCACTCTTTCAAAGGGCTAGGGTTCCATACTCTCCTTGCTTCACTACTTTACCTTAGGGCAAGGGAAATTGGTCTTTAGCCTCAGCAGTAGCCAGAAGGAGAGGTCACTGCTTGAGATCCATAAACTCACTGCACATTTGCCAATCCAGAATGCAGAAAGAAGGACCCCAAAATCCCAGTGTTATAAATCCCCTTTTTTGATCTCAGGGTATTGGAAATTCTCATAATAGCAATACCACTTATTAGGAGGCAGTATTCATGAAGAGATTAAGAGCAGAGAATCTGGAATTGACCTGCCTGTGTGTGAATGCTGGCTCCAACCCTTAGTATCTGTGTGACCTGTCAACAGACTTCCCCTCCCTGTGTCTCAGTGTCCTCAACTGTAAGGTGGTGATAATAATAACAGTGCCACTTCCCAGGGTTGTTGGGAGCATTCAATGATGTGACATAAGAAAAGCACTTAGAAAAGTATTTGGAGGGCACATGGTAAGTACTCAGTAAATGATGGCTGTATTTTTATGAAGCTTTTGCTGTGTGCCAGCCCTGCGCTAAGCAGTCTACATGGATTATTTAATCTTTACAAAACCCTTTGTGGTAGAACTGTTGTTATTCCCATTTTATGGATGAGGAAACTGAGACTCAGAGGCATTAACTAACTTGCTCAAAGCTGTAGAGTTAGTGTAGAACCAGGACTTGAACTCCAGCCTCTCTGACTCAAGAATCTGTGTTCTCTCACGTATTACACTGTGCCTGATAGTGTAAGCAGATGGGCGTTTCCCTGCTTTCCTTCCGAAGAAAGCAGTGAGAAAGTGGTCAGATGGCTGAGATTTTGGTTAACCTCCCAGGAAGGCCCTATGAGCACATTACCATGTATCCTAAAAGCTGAATAACTTGATGATCAGGGATAGTGAACACTTCGGGAGGAGGTCTTTTCCATGTTGAATTGCATTAGGTTGAAGGTTCCATGCCCTTTGAGGCCACGGTAGCTTGCAGTGTGGCTGGCAAATAGCTTTCAAGGCCAGAAGCACAGCTGAGTGTTCTAACTGAACACTTCTTAAAATGAAGACCGCGTTTTGCCACCCGCAGTCATTTGTATCCTTTCTTCACTCACCATTCTTTTAGTTAAAAAGGGTTAAAAGCTGTCCTTTATGATCACAGCCAGGACTTGAGTGAAAAGGCAGAATTCCACCTCCCAGGATCCCAGAGGGGCAGCAGTTGTCCAGAAGAGCTGGGGTTTGGAGTATAATGTGTCTGTTTACTGTATGAACACCCAAGCCAAGAGTTTGCCTGTCGCTGGCTGCCTGACCTTCAGATGTTGCTCTGACATGCAGGAAGTCATGACTCTTCAGCAACTAACTTGATGCCCACTGGATGGAATGCTTTGTTCCTGAAGTCTGCAGGGGAAACTCAGGACTTCTGCTATCACTCAGCCAAAAGGGGGCTGGGGGGAGGCTAAAAAAAACCCTGAAGGCTCCGCTTTTACCTTGTGGATTCCTTTTGACTTGCATGCAGCCTGAAATGCTGCTCTCCTTGATCTCCTGATCCTCGTACTGAGGTTCTTAAAATCAAGGCCTTTCAGAAAAAGCTAGCCCCCAAATCCTCATGCCTGCACACCCCCAGTATGCATTTATGGAGCATCCTTGGTGTTCCCAGGCAGGAGGTTAGCCTCTTTCACATTTATCTTCATGTCCAACCCTTGCGGCTTTTTTTGCACACAAGGAAACAGGCTAAGGGGCTACGGGATTCGTACAGGGGGGCACAGCTGGTCAGTGGGACCCAGCTCTGTCCGCTCCAGGTCCAGTGCTTCCTCCTCCTCTCCCCCCAGTGCCCCCTCTTCCTCTCCATTCTTGTCACCCCCTTACCCTGATCTCCTCCTTGGTGTGGCCCCGCTCCCTGCTGTGCGTGGCTAGCAGCATTTCTCAACCTCCATTGACATTTCAGGCTGGATAACTTCTTTGTTGTGGGCGCCTGCCCTGTACATTGTAGGATATTTAGCAGCATCTGTGGCCTTTATCCTCTAGATGCTGCCAGTACCACCAGTCACAACCAAAATGTCATCATGCATTGCCAAATGCCCCCAATCTTCAGCTGAGGCCAGTCTTCAAAGAAGGAGAAAAATCATCCCTCATTGGGATGACTTTTAGCTTTATTCTTAGCCTTATTCTTCCTCTTCACCATTCTTCCCTGAGAAAGAGGTCAGCGTGTTGGTGGTGAGCCCCATGGCATGGAGTCCTCTGGAATACTTAGTCATTGCTCTTTCATCCCAGCCAGAGTTCCCTAAAGCAGTGCCTATAGACTGTGATGAGCTGGTCAAACTTACAAAAGTTCCTCAGGCTCTGGTGCCCAGGGTCTGAGTGAAAAAAGCCCTCATCCCTTCTCAGTGCTCTCAGAACAGACCCAAGAGGATGGGACTGGGTCTTCAGTGCTTCCCTGGGAAGAATCCTCTGTCCTGTACTTGCAGAGAGATCTGGAGAGACAGGAGTGCTGGGCTTGGAGTAGGGCCTTCCTATGAGGTATAGAGATGCTGCTCCTTTCAGATGGATTCCTGTGGCTTCTGCAGGAAATCCTGCATCTTTTCTAGGGCAGCTGATTCCCTTAGCATGTGGAGGGGGAGGGCAAGGCCTCAGTTGAAGATTGGGTGAAAGCTGTGGTCCTTCACTCCAGAAACGTACACTTTGCCTGTAGTTTCAGGGGTTCACAGATACCAAAGGTTGGCCATCCCTCCCATCCATTTGCAGGTTAGGGCCCCTTGCTTTATGCTTACACTTATCCTTGGGGTTGAAGTGGAGAGGGAGGGGTCTTTGGCTCCCCTCTTGCTTTTGGTGGGAATAACAGTCCACCCTTTCATTCTGGGCCCTAAACCCTAAGCTGGCTTGAGTAATATAATACAAGGTGAGGATGTAGTCAAGGAGATGAGCCGAGAGAGAAGCTGGGCCCTGTAAATAGGAAAGGAAGCGGGATGGCAATTCGGGAGCTGACTCCTTCCCTGTTCCAGCCCAGCCTGAGGGCAAGGCCCAGCTGAGGGGAGGAAAGGGAGGAGAAAGCAAGCGGAGGAGATGAGCAAGGGAGAGGTGACCCCCTTCTTTCCCAGCTGCAGCAGCCCAGCGGGTTAGATGAATGCTGGGAGGGGGGAGAGTGACCCTGGCAGAACCCTTTGTTCCAGCTGAGGCTGGAGCGGGGGCACCGAGCCATTCACACGCCATCCCAGGGCATCCTGCTGGGCACGCTGGGGAGGGGGCACAGCAGCCGGTCATGGGACTTGGCCAGGCAGATAGCTGGATGCTCAATAGGGAAGCCCAGCTGTGTGCTGCGGAGGCTGTGGGAGGGGCTGCTTCTGCCATCCTTTCTCCAGGCTGTGGCCAGTCCCGCAGACCGGAAGGCTCTGACTGGTCCCAGTCGCTCTGCCCTGAGGCAGCCTGGTTTCCCGGTCCCGCTTCTCCTGGTCACCCTCCTTAAAGCGAGTTCTAACTCAGGGACTCACAGCAGCGCCTGTTGCTCTCTGCTCCCTCGTGTGATTTCTTATCCCTAAAGGGGCTCCAGCATTTTAATTCCACTCTTATTTCTTGTTCTCCCTGGCCAATGTCCTGGTCCTGGATAGAGGCAAAAGCATCCATAACTCCACCTAGTTTTGGAGGGAAGGATATGGAAACCTTTCTACGTCGCCCATGCTGTCCCTGGCTCCCCTTCCTCAAGACCACCAGCCCTCTAGGTGGCATCATTTGTCCCTGGGCCTTTGGGGGTGTGTGCAAAAAAACCCTGTCATAGAAGGGATACTGGACTGTTTGTGAGCCCAAAGTCAGAGGGTATCTTCTTGACCATTTGTGCCTTGGAGGAGGGGGAAGGCACGATTATATGGTCCACACCTCCCTGCAGCATCACTGTGGCCTCCTAGGTGACGGTGCTCCTAGACTTGGCTCCTCTACCTTGCCCCCCTGGAATGGGCTTTGGTTGCGTGAGAGCTGAGCCCTCACTGGTTCCTCTTCCCTCTTCCCAGGCCTAGCCAGCAGCCCCGAGTGTGCTTGTGGTCGGAGCCACTTCACGTGTGCAGTGAGTGCCCTCGGCGAGTGTACCTGCATCCCCGCCCAGTGGCAATGTGATGGAGACAACGACTGCGGGGACCACAGCGATGAGGACGGATGTAGTAAGAGCCTCCCCATGGGACGCTGGGAAGTAGTAGAAGGTGTGAGGGAGCAAGGACAGGTGTGATGGCGTGTTCTGTGCATCAGCTGTGTCAGACTCAGAGTTGGACTCTCTCGAGGGTGACAGGTATTAACAGATGGGTGGTTTCTTCACAATATATATGGCTTCGGCCCTCCCGTATTTCCCATATTTCCATGCATGTATGGCCAGTAAAACAAACTTTGAAACAAGTACAGGAGAAAACATTTGAAGTTACAGGTGGTCTCTTTAATTAAATAGATCTCTCTGTATTTATGTGAATATGTGTATCTATTGCATATTTGTGCATTTTAAAATGTGCATACTATACGTGGATGCCGAGTATTTCTGTGTTTCTTATGTTGGTATTCTGTGTAATCACACCTTTTCAAATAACATAAACTTTGTAAGAAATCACACATTCTCATTAAATCTCCCCTTTCCCCTAGTGTAGTAACATGCACAACAGGCTAGGGTATCCTGTCTTGGGTATGTAGTAATATTACTCCTGAGCCAGTTACTTGTCTGGATTCAGGGGTGCAGTCCCCACCCTGCAGCACCTATATCTGAGGGAGGCTAATTAGTCTCAGAAGAGTGAAGCTACAACCTGGACCTTATTAACCCTAATCAGTTTGGCTAATTGTGATGATGGTAAATGGCTCACTTTCATGTAGCACTTTGGAGGTCTCAAAAGACCTCGCTGAGTCAATTATAATTATCCCCATTGTACAGTCAAAGAACCTGTAGCTCAGAGAGGGTAACTGGCTTGTGTGATAAGTGATGAGTTCTTGAACTTGAAATTGAGCCCAGGTGTGTCAATCATCATTTGATAAGAGGAAATGGGGAAAAATACTTTTGTTTGTCTTTTCATGTTTTCCTTAACTGCTTTCCTAGTGGTTTTGAGCTCCTTGGGCTCTTCTGCCTTCTGAATCCCTGACCACCACTCCCTGAGAAAGCTCTGGCTTCTTAACTGCTGTTTCTGCTTGGTTCTCCATCAGCTGGGGGCAGGCGTAGGAGTCCGTGAGGAAGGACTGTAATTCAGACAGGGAGTTACCAAAGGATTTCTGGCCCGGTTGAGCCTGCCTGAGTAAGTGCACCAGACTGACACTCGTTTCCCTTCTTTTGCCGGGACTCAGTGCTACCCACCTGCTCCCCTCTTGACTTCCACTGTGACAATGGCAAGTGCATCCGCCGCTCCTGGGTGTGTGACGGGGACAACGACTGTGAGGACGACTCAGATGAGCAGGACTGTCGTGAGTGCTGGCGGGGCTGGGCAGGTTCCATCAAGCTCTGCTGGGAAACAATTTTCAGTCAGAGAATGATGCCGCAGGGGCTTCCCTGGCAGTCCAGAGGTAGATACTTGGCCTTCCAATGCAGGGGGTATAGGTTCAATCCATGGTCAGGGAGCTAAGATCCCACATGCCTCGCGGCCAAAAAAACCAAAACATAAAACAGAAGCAGTATTGCAACAAATTCGATAAAGACTTGAAAATGATGCCCCAGCCCGTGGTCTTTGGCTCTTGTCCTTCCACCTCTTCTCTTGGTCAGATAAGCCCCCGGAGACAGCCACCTCCTAGGCTCCCTTGGGAAGCATCAGAGCTGCTTGGCTGCTCTGCTCTGCAAGGCTTTCTGCTGGGCTCCCAGGCGCTGGCCCCACTGCCTGTAGCAGCCTGACCGCTCTGTGCCCACAGCCCCGCGGGAGTGTGAGGAAGACGAGTTCCCCTGCCAGAACGGCTACTGCATCCGGAGCCTGTGGCACTGTGATGGTGACAACGACTGTGGTGACAACAGCGATGAGCAGTGTGGTGAGCGGCGCTCCAGGGAGGCAGGCGGGGTGGCTGGTGGATGGCATGGCCGTGGGGAGAAAGAGCAGCAGGGGCTCTAGCACTGCCCGAACCTTGAACTGCCCAGGTGCCTGGAGCAGCTGGAGGAGAGCAGGAGGGGCAGAGCAGCCAGACCCCCCAGGAACCACAGAATAGGAGCCTGAGGCCCAGTCTCTCCAGGGCTTCGGCTTTCCCCTTGGGAGTCTGCACCGAATCTGTGGTGTCTTGCAGGGCCTGGGTCAGACTCCCAGGGGCAGTGAGGATGGGAGTCAGGGAGGATTGCAGGAGGGTTGCCGGTGGGGCTCCTGCAGGATTGTTGTCCCATTGCGTCCCCCCAGACATGCGCAAGTGCTCCGACAAGGAATTCCGCTGCAGCGATGGAAGCTGTATCGCTGAGCACTGGTACTGCGATGGTGACACTGACTGCAAAGATGGCTCTGACGAGGAGAGCTGTCGTGAGTGGCCCCAGAACTCAGGCTCTTGGGCTGGGATGGGGCAGAGAGCTCCATCCCATGGGCTGAGAGCCAGGCTGAGGAGTGCATGAACAGTGGGCAAGGAGTGTGGGTTCTTAAGAAGTGGCTCCTCCTAGGTTGAGCCAGGGAGGGAACAGGTTCCCCAGGTGGGAAGGGAGGTCTCCCTTTGGTCCACCAGAATATGGGAGTCTATAAGGGCCATCCCAAATGAAACCTGGTTTCTTTGTCTGAGCATCTTGCTCCTTTGAGGAGTCAGGGCCCCTCTCCTCTGTCCAGGACTGAGTGTATTCCCCTCCCCGCCCCTGCCCTCCTTCCAGCCTCAGCAGTGCCAGTGCCCCCTTGCAACCTGGAGGAGTTTCAGTGTGCCTACGGCCGCTGCATCCTCGATATCTACCACTGCGATGGTGATGATGACTGCGGAGACTGGTCGGACGAGTCTGACTGCTGTGAGTGCTCTGGCCAGCTGGGTGGGGGAGGGGAGGCCAGGCTGGGAGGAACTCCTGGGGTGGCAAGGCACAGGTGCCACCTGGGTCAGGAGCTCAGGGGACAAGCTTTTGGATTCCCTGGTCCCTACTGAGCAAAGATAGAAGAGCCTGGGTGCTGGGGCTGTGGCTTTCTGGTCTGCCATGGGACACTGGGTGCAGGGACTAGCTAGAGACAGAAGCCTATCGTGTTTCCGCAGCCTCCCACCAGCCCTGCCGCTCTGGGGAGTTCATGTGTGACAGTGGCCTGTGCATAAACGCGGGCTGGCGCTGTGATGGCGACGCGGACTGTGATGACCAATCTGATGAGCGCAACTGCAGTGAGTGGGGGGCGGTGCCGAAGGCCTGGGCTGGAAGTAGAGAGAGGCCACCACCGGTAAAGCTTGAAGACAGTTAGGACAGGACCACCATGTACAGTCGTGTAGGTTGGGCATGGCCCAGAGGTGCTAGGTGCAAAGGATGCCAGTCCCACAGTAGACGTATCTTCCATGACTCTGTAGATTTATATAGTCATCATGGCAGTTTCCAGCAGATGGCAGTAAAGTGTCTTGAGGAAAAGGCACCTTTTTCCAATTCCCACAGAGATGCCATATAGACCAGCTGTGACACTGCTGTCAAGAAGAGTGGCGTGGGTGCTGGCATAAAGCGCATTTTGGGGTGTCAGGGTGGTGCTTTGGGCTGACGTGGGGCCCGGCTTTCATTAGACCTTTGCTTTGCCCAGCCACCTCGATATGTACGGCGGAACAGTTCCGCTGTCGGTCAGGCCGCTGCGTCCGTCTGTCCTGGCGTTGTGATGGGGAGGACGACTGTGCGGACAACAGCGATGAAGAGAACTGTGAGAACACAGGTAGAGTCTCCCAGGGGTACCCCAGGCCCGTTAACCCATAGGTGGGTTGGAGGATAGGGGTGGGAAGAGGGTGTTACTGCTGCCTTTCCATTTGGGCCAAGGTGATGCTTTAGTCAGATCTTGCCCATGACCTGGATTTTTCCTGCTCTTCTCAGTTACCAGTGTCAAATCCAGGCGCATCTGTTGACCTGCAGTCTCATGGCCTGGAACACAGTATCAGGGCTGGGAGTTTCAATGGCCTCTCACATCCTAACTCACACATGGCCGGTGCCTGGTGCTCTGGCCTCGTGAGCAAGGACTGCTCTCTGGCTGACAGCCCCCATGCCCCCTCCCCTAGCCACACTGGTGCCGGACACATGGATGTGCTCTCTCATTCTGTCCCACACCCCTCACCGTCCCACTGCGGTGTCCTGGAGAGAAAACACATGCAGACGTTCAGCCAGCCCTGTCTGAGCTGTTTCCTGCCTTGGACCCCGACCCTCCCACCTTGAGTCTCATCTGTCTCCAGCTCACCCTAGAAAATGACAGGCTCCCATCCTTTTGCTGACCCAAGCCCTGCCCTGATGTGACCTGGGTCTCCCCCGCCTCCTTCCCCATTTTCCTCCCTCCCTCTCCAGGAAGCCCCCACTGTGCCTCGGACCAGTTCCTGTGTTGGAATGGGCGCTGTATCGGGCAGAGGAAGCTGTGCAATGGGGTCAATGACTGTGGGGACAGCAGCGACGAAAGCCCACAGCAGAGCTGCCGTGAGTGTCCCCCCGGGCGCGCCCACCCATGGTTTGTGGCTGAGCCCCACCCATACGCTTCAAAGAGAAGCCTCCCCAGTGACTCTTGCAGCCTCAGGAGCTGTTCTTCGTGGTCCAGGTGGAATGCCAAGTTGGCTGTCTGGGGGAGGATTCTGGGCTCAACTCCCATCTCTGGCTTGGCTGGCACAGGGCCCCGGATGGGTGAGGAGAACTGCAATGTTAACAATGGTGGCTGCACCCAGAAGTGCCAGATGGTGCGGGGGGCAGTGCAGTGTACCTGCCACACAGGCTACCGGCTCATCGAGGACGGACGCACGTGCCAGGGTGAGCTGGGGCCTGGGTGGGAGCAGGGCCAGGCAGCTGTGTTTCCGATGGGTCAGGCATTTGATGGGCGTAACCTCATATCATGATCACAATAGCCCTGGGAGGTAGGGATTGTTATCCCTCCCATTTCAAAGGTGGGGGAACGGAAGCTCAGAGAGGTGAGTTAGCAGAGTTGGGATTCCAGCCCAGCTCAGAGTGAACTCGAAGCCCTTGACCGCTTGTTAAATAGTCTTCCCACTAGGCCTGGAAAGTAGATGGGTATGTGGGCAGGGAAGCAGCTCATCAGCTGGGCAGTTGGGGTGGGAGGATGGCAGAACAGAGATCTCCTGACCACGTTCCGTCCTCACAGATGTGAATGAATGTGCCGAGGAGGGGTACTGTAGCCAGGGCTGCACCAACAGCGAGGGGGCTTTCCAGTGCTGGTGCGAAGCAGGCTACGAACTCCGGCCTGACCGGCGCAGCTGCAAGGCTCTGGGTAAGGGGTGTTGGCATTTGGCTGGGTGGGCAGAGGACTGAGCCTGGCAGCCAGGTGCTCCGGTGCTTGGAGATTTGCCGAGAGTTAGCTGTTTCCATCGCAGTAAAATGGAGCTATGAATTGCCTCCTGAGCCCCAAGCCAAACCCCGCTGGGGTGGGATGTGTACTTTGCAGGCTCCCACCCTTCTAGCACTGATGCTAACAGCTTGGGACGTGCCCTAGCGGGCTAGGGGCCCCCTGGAGCTGGGGGTGCACGCTGATGTTGCCAAGGGCAGCTCTGGAGCCTGGCGGGGGCCCCATTTCTATGCCACGTCCCAGGGCCGGAGCCTGTGCTACTGTTCGCCAACCGCATCGACATCCGGCAGGTGCTGCCGCACCGCTCTGAGTACACACTGCTGCTCAACAACCTGGAGAACGCCATCGCCCTCGACTTCCACCACCGGCGTGAGCTTGTCTTCTGGTCCGATGTCACCCTGGACCGGATCCTCCGCGCCAACCTCAATGGCAGCAATGTGGAAGAGGTTGTGTCTACAGGGCTCGAGAGCCCAGGTAGGGAACGAGGCCCCATGGGGAGGGGCAGGGCCACACCACATGCAGAGCCATCGAGGAAAGAACAGGCGAGGAAAGAACAGGCGAGTGGCTACAAACCTTAGGCAGCGGAACATCTTCTTCTCGCAGTGAAATCTTGGATGGAACTCTAATATGGAAAACATTCATTAGTCTACCTTCATTTTATAGGTTCAGGTTTATAACATCTGCTGGTTGTAAAGCAAACATGAGCTCAATCAGCAAGAGTAATGAGACCGTTTTGATGAATGTAACCACCTGAAATCCGAGATTTGTGGATGACCGTTACAGTTCTCTATCAGCCTTGCATCCAGTTAAATTCTGACTTTTGATTGCTTAGTGTTAGGAATATTCTGATCAACCCAGATAAATATATCCAAATGTTTGCAGATTAGAAAAACAAAAGCTCACTTTGCAATCTCAGGCCATTCTACAAGCAAGGGAAGTGGGTTAGAATTTGGTATTGAGCACATTTGACTCAAATGCTTATGGGACTTCTGATGTTCCTCTGTGAACCCCTGAGCCACAATTTGTAAACCCCTGGGCCAGTGCAGTCGGGGACCCTGGGTGTGGGTCAGGGAGCCAGGATTCGTGAAGTGGAATGTGATTGGCTGCGAGGAGAAAATGCATGACCTTGGACAGTTACTTGACTTCTCTGTGCCTCAATATCCTCACCTTCATGGGCATTATAGTACCTAGCTCACACAGCTGTTGTGATGATTAAATGAGTTAGTGTGTGTAACATGGTTAGAAGAGTACCTGGCCCAAGAAACGGCTTTGTGTAAGAGCTGCCCTTGCTTCTATGGCACAGAGGAGCCTGGGCTGAACCCCTGACATTTTTCCATGGCCTCTTTCTAGGGGGCCTGGCTGTGGATTGGGTCCATGACAAACTCTACTGGACCGACTCAGGGACATCAAGGATTGAGGTGGCTAACCTGGACGGGGCCCACCGGAAGGTGCTTCTATGGCAGAACCTTGAGAAGCCCAGGGCCATTGCCTTGCACCCCATGGAGGGGTGAGTGAGCTGTGGCTCAAGCTCCCAGGTTCCTCATGCAACCTCCAGGGACACTTCCCCCCGCCACCTGGGCCAGACTTTATTGGTAGGGTGTGGGGGGGGGGGCGGGCATCCTCACAGGGTGATGTTAATAGCCTTGGCTGTGCACTCAGACACACCTGGATTTACAGCTCTTCAGTAATTGGCTGTATGGCCTTGGGCTAATTAATCTCTCTATGTCTCCATTTTACTCATTTCTAAACTGGTGATCGAAAATATGCCTACCTCACAGCTGTGTGAAGATTAAAGATTGAATGAGATGATGCATTTTAAATGTGGCATAAACACATTATGTAAGTGGTAGATGTTTAGTATTTTTGTTATTAGTTCACAGGGTTGAGCTAATTAATAAAAATTAATAGGGGGCTTCCCTGGTGGCACAGTGGTTGAGAATCTGCCTGCCAATGCAGGGAACACAGGTTCCATCCCTGGTCAGGGAACTAGATCCCACACGCATGCCGCAACTAAGAGTTTGCCTGCCACAACTAAGGAGCCCACCGGCTGCAACTAAAAAAAAAAGCGCAAGTGCTGCAGCTAAAGGAGCTGGCGAGCTGCAACTAAGACCCGGCACAACCGAAAAATAAGTAAATCAGCATAAAATAACTTAAAAAAAAAAAACCTGGCAAAGTTGAATGGCAAGAAGCTGGCATTACTTTAAAATTAAAATAAAAATTAATAATTTTATTATTAGAAGAAAGGTCTCCTGAAATGCAAGTTCTTAGCTTCTGGTTTTTAAAACTTAAATGCAGGGACTTCCCTAGTGGTCCAGTGATAAATAATCCGCCTTCCAATGCAGGGGACGCAGGTTCGATCCCTGGTCAGGGAACTAAGATCCCACGTGCTGTGGGGCAGCCAAGCCCGCGCGCCACAGCTACTGAGCTTGCGTGCCTCAACTAGAGAGCCCACGTGCCACAAACTACAGAGCCCACGCGCTCTGGAGCCCATGTGCCCTGGAGCCTGTGCGCCACCACTAGAGAAGAGAAAACCTGCACACCACAACTAGGGAGAAGCCCGTGCGCCCGAACGAGCGCCACAACGAAGGCTCCCTTGTGCCGCAACGAAGACCCCACACAGCCAAATGAATAAATATTAAAAAGAAAAATTTAAGTGCAGTTAATCAAGGGAAGTGTCCTCTAAGATCCTACAGTTGCAGGTCAGCTGTTTTAGAAACACAGAGTGTGTGTGTGTGCGCGCATGCGCGTGCATGTGTGACATTACAAAAGGCGGTGGTAGACATTGTGACAAAGAAGAAAGTGCTTGTCCTAAGTCGTATCACACTAGTGTATTGTCAGTTCCACAAGGTCAGGATTTTTGTCTGTTTTGTTCACTGCTGCACTCCCAATACCCAAGATAGATATGCCCTGCTCGTAGCAGGTACTCCAAAATTTTTTTTGTTAAATGAATACATGCCCTGTCTAGAGACATTTAAATTCAAATATTGAAAAAATGCTCTGCAGACCAAACAATGTGTCTCCTAACAGTTGGAGTCACATGGTTTAAACCAATAAAAGCCCTCTGCCTGATTACTATCCTGGGTACTTACCCACCCTCTACTGCCTTCCTCGCAATGTCCTTTTTTCTATTTCCAGTACCATTTACTGGACAGACTGGGGCAACACCCCCCGCATCGAGGCCTCCAGCATGGATGGCTCTGGACGCCGTATCATCGCCGATACCCATCTCTTCTGGCCCAACGGCCTCACCATTGATTATGCCGGGCGTCGTATGTACTGGGTGGATGCTAAGCACCACGTCATCGAGAGGGCCAATCTGGACGGGAGTCACCGCAAGGCTGTCATTAGCCAGGGTGAGGCCCTCCCTTCACTCTCCTTTATCTCTCATCCTACTTCCACTGTCCCAGCCCCCAGGAGCCTTGGCAGAGGGTGAGATTTGTACAGTTGCTGGGCCTGGGCCCAGGGGCCAGGCAGGCCATGTCTAGACTGAGGTCATCCTGGGCTTTCCCCCAGGCCTCCCACATCCCTTTGCCATCACCGTGTTTGAAGATAGCCTGTACTGGACAGACTGGCACACCAAGAGCATCAATAGTGCTAACAAGTTTACTGGCAAGAACCAGGAGATCATTCGCAACAAACTGCACTTCCCCATGGACATCCACACCTTGCACCCCCAGCGCCAGCCTGCAGGTAAAAAACCACCCACCTGGTGGGCCTCCAGTGCTTCTGAGAGCCTTCCTTGCACCTGTCAACAGTTGCCGTTGTTTCTCGCGGGGAAATTTGAGATTAGCACTGATGTGGGCGAATCCCTCCCTCTGCTGGAAATTTAGGGCAGTACAACGTTGAGACTCATGAAGGACTTTCAATTTCACTGTCCCCATCTAATTCATGCAGACATTTCCTGTGTGTCAGGTATTCACTCTGCTCACAGGTGGGGCAGATATAAAAAATAATAAGGCGTAGTTCCTCCCTTGAGGGAACTCATACCCTTGCTAAACCACTACTCACTAGTCTTGGGACCGCTTCTCCCAACCTTTGGTCTTACCCGACCTTGCTCTGGGCTTTTTGAGCAGGGAAAAACCGCTGTGGGGACAACAACGGAGGCTGCACCCACCTGTGTCTTCCCAGTGGACAGAACTACACCTGTGCCTGCCCCACTGGCTTCCGCAAGATCAGCAGCCACGCCTGTGCCCAGAGTAAGTGGGTCTAGGGCACGTGCCTCAATGGACATGCCTTGTGAGGGTGGGTGGAAGGAACAAGGGATAGGAGTTCAGGGATTGCCAGTTGTGGGGAGGAGCCGGCCTCCTCAGGTAGCCCCTGGAGAGGAAGAATGTAAGAGGCTGAGGGCTCCCATGTCAAAGCTGAGGGCTGGGCTTCCCTGGTGGCGCGGTGGTTGAGAGTCCGCCTGCCGATGCAGGGGACGCGGGTTCGTGCCCCGGCCCGGGAAGATCCCACATGCCGCGGAGCGGCTGGGCCCGTGAGCCATGGCCGCTGAGCCTGCGCGTCCGGAGCCTGTGCTCTGCAGCGGGAGAGGCCACAACAGTGAGAGGCCCGCGTACCGCAAAAACAAAAAACAAAAAGCTGAGGGCTGAGGGCCCAGCAGTAGTCCCTGAAGGCTCAGCGACACCACCCAGTCAAGTATGAACTCCTGCAGCCAGGCTTTTGTATCATTTCACCCAGGATGCTTTGTCTGTAGGCAGCAAGAGGGTTCTAGGCCCTTCTACAAAGCAGGGGAATGGCTTCCTAGCTCTTTACCTTTAGCCTCACCCTGTTACAGACTTTCTCTCAGCCCCTAAACCATAGAGTAAGATTAGGACTTCTGATGGTGCTCTGCATACATAAGCCCTGGATAAATAAGTGCCTAGTGAGTGAAAGATAATGGGATTCCCAGGGGGCTCCCTGAACTGCTACTCTGGCTTCCTTTGAGCTCCTGAAGGTGTATTGCCTTGAGAGGGTGGCCTTGTCTAGCTCAGTGGTGCAGGTGCTTTTTCCTAAGAATAGTCCAGAGAAGAGTGATCCAGGTGTATAGCACAACCAGCAAGGGGCTGGGGTAATTCCTCACATATCACAGCTCTTCTCATTTACTGCTGTATGCCCACTGATCCTCTTATCTCTGGTTAAAATCAAATTTCTCTTGGGATCTAGGTCTTTTCCAGAGAGTGAAATTAGGAAAACTATTCAGAGGAACAGGGGCAGTGGTCATTCAACACTTTGATTGAGAACCTCATTTCCTTGCCTTCTTTTGTGCCCAACTATTCCCAGATTGTCTTAATGAGATGCAAGGAACTTCCCCTTAAAGGTTTCCCAGAGCTTAAAAGAAGATA
The DNA here is from genome assembly GCF_005190385.1 of Monodon monoceros. NCBI lineage: Eukaryota > Metazoa > Chordata > Mammalia > Artiodactyla > Monodontidae > Monodon > Monodon monoceros. Next base: position 94,149,993 of record NW_021703784.1, on the reverse strand, counting down.
GCTGATAAAGTTAGGCAGGAAGTGCCTTTCCAAGCAGAATAGTATATGGGGAAATATTCAGACAGACCAGAATAGGGGCAGGGGATGGAAAAGAGCCAGCTGGGAAGAAGCTCTATAGAGGTGTGGCCAGAGCTCCATCTCTGGAGTCAGACCTGAGTTCAAGTCCCTGCTTCGGTGCTTTGTAGCTGTGGGATCCTGGACCAGTTACTTGGCCGCTGTTAGCCTCAGGATTGCTTATCCAGAGAATGGGAATAAAAATGGCATGAACCAAAAAAAAAAAATGGCATGAACCACAAAGGGTTGTTATGAGGGTAAAGGAGACAAGGCAAGAAAAGCACCAAGCTCGGTGCCTGGCAAGGAGTAAGTGCTCTGCAAATAGTCATTATTGGCTGAAGTCATGAAGAGCAAGAAGAAGGGATCTAGATGACGGAGTGGAGCAGAAGTCCTGAAGCGGACACGGAGGCAGAGAGGCAGGGTGGGGTTGACAGTGACTTAGCCAGTACACCAGAGGAGCCTGAGCAAAGTAACAGGAGAGGCAAGCTGAGATGAAGCTGACAGACGCTTAAACAGGATGCACCTCTGGGCCCCGGTCGAGTCTACTTCCATTGGATCTTAAAGTCTGATTGTGCCAGCACGGGCTGCCCGATGCTTAAAGGGGGCCTGAGGTGTGAAGAGTAGGGGACAAAGGGCACCAGACCCCAGGAAGTGTGATTGAACCAGATGTCACACAGGTGAGCGTCTGTGTCTGTCATTGTTACTGGATTTAGAGCATTAAAAGAAGACCCCTTTCGGCCTTTGATCAGGTCTTGACAAGTTCCTGCTTTTTGCCCGAAGGATGGACATCCGTCGGATCAGCTTCGACACAGAGGACCTGTCCGATGATGTCATCCCACTGGCTGACGTGCGCAGTGCTGTGGCCCTTGACTGGGACTCCCGGGATGACCACGTGTACTGGACGGATGTCAGCACTGACACCATCAGCAGGGCCAAGTGGGATGGAACAGGACAGGAGGTAGGTCCCAGCGTGGGCCCAGGCCCCCCGGGGAGGGCAGAGATTGAGGGATGGAATTTGCCTTCTCCTGGGTAAGGGCTTCCCCTACCTTTGCCAGCCTGTGAATTGGTGGAGTTTAGGCCCCAGAGCTGGGGTGTAAGTCCAGTTGGTGACACAGCTTTGCTTCCTGCCTAGGTGGTAGTGGATACCAGTTTGGAGAGCCCAGCAGGCCTGGCCATTGATTGGGTCACCAACAAGCTGTACTGGACAGATGCAGGTATGGAGAGGGCAGCTATGGCCTGGCTCTCTAGGATCCTCTTATTTAAACCCCTGGCCTCGGGTACAAAGGGCCCAGTGCCCCTCCTAGACCATTTCTGTCTTGACCTGAAGTCCTTGGTAGGTCAGGAGTGGTTGGGCTGCTGCAGAGCTGAAGTTAGCAGCTCACGTCTGAGGTGGGCATTTGCTATTCAAGTGGCGGCTGCTCCTGCTGTGCAGCTTATGCTTGAGAATGCTTTGCGTCATTTCAGATAAGGAACCTACGCCCCGTGGTTTTCCTTCCATCGCTGTCTTGGTAAAAGAGGCATTTTCTATTAGGCAGTTAAATGTGGGAGGTAAGGGGAATGCCTTAAACCAGAGCTATCAAAGTGTGGTTCCCAGCAGGATCAGCATCAGCATCACCTGGGAACTTGGTAGAAACGCATATTCCTGGGCCCCACGTCAGACCTGCTGAATTGGAATCTTCGGGGGGTTAGGTTCAGGAATCTCTACTCTCACAAGCTCTTCTGGTTTTTGTGCACACTAAAGTTTGAGAAGCATTGCCTTAGATTATAGGACAGAGTGGGTTGCTTGGGTTGAGGAAGCCTTACTCTTCCACGAAATGGAACTGATCTCTTCCTTGAATTTCTTCTTGAAATTCAATTCACTAAATATCCATTGCGCATTTATCACAAAGTATTTCTTGAGCATCTACGACATGCCGTGCTCTGTGCTGGGCATGGGAGGTAAGAGGGTGAATGACCAAGACTAGTTAATGTCTTTGCCCCTTACTGCTTGGTAGGGACAGACCGGATTGAAGTGGCCAACACAGATGGCAGCATGAGAACAGTACTCATCTGGGAAAACCTTGATCGTCCCCGAGACATCGTAGTGGAACCCATGGGCGGGTGAGCACCAGCCCCTTTGGAACAAGTTCCCCCCACCCCCAGATCTGAGTACTAGGCGGGAGTCTGGAGGTTAGAGAGAGTGGCTAGATCTCACGGGCGCACCAAGGAAGCAAGAGCAGCTATAGAAACCACAGAGCATCATGACAACTCTGTCTCCTTCATGGACAAGGAAACCTTTTACATTTAAAATTCTTTTTTCTTTTTCTGTTTTTTGGTTTGTTTGGTTGGCTTTTTGGTCTGCTTACCAAAGTAATCCATTGTTGTTGTTTTTTTTAAAGTTTGTAGAAAGTGAAGATTCCCTATAATCTCACTCTCCAAAAAAAACTGTGGTTAACAGTTTAGGGTATTTTTTCCAGATTTTCTTCTATGTGTATGCGTACATGTAGCGGTGGAGGTGATGGTTTTGGTTTGACAACAATGGCATACTCTTCTGTAACTTGGGTTTTCACTTGGCTATATATCTTAGCTATCTTTCCATTTGATTATATAGATCTATTTTTTTCTTCTTGATGGTTATATAGAATTCTGTTAAGTTGATATACCGTAATTATTTAACCCATCCAGTCAAGGAAACATTTAAGATCCTCGGGTACTTTTTGATAGGGATGTGAGAGACAAGACCAGAACCCAGAAGGGGGCTGGGAACTGAGGCAAGAGGCTGGGGTAGCTATAGCAAGCAGAAACCCTCAAACCCTAGGAACCCTGAATCCCCACTGGGTATTAACTGGAAAGCTTGTAAGACCTCCCTTGCCTGTGCCCAGGTACATGTATTGGACGGACTGGGGTGCAAGCCCCAAGATTGAACGAGCTGGCATGGATGCCTCAGGTCGTCAGGTCATCATCTCTTCTAATCTGACGTGGCCTAATGGATTAGCCATTGACTATGGGTCCCAGCGGCTATACTGGGCTGATGCCGGCATGAAGACGATTGAATTTGCCGGACTGGATGGCAGCAAAAGGAAGGTAAGGGTGGCGCTAAGGCATCCTCCCACAGCCGTGACAGCCTCCAGGGTGGCGCTTCCTGGCTGGCAGCTAACAGGACCCAGGGAAGCCTAGGGGTGATCCAGCATGGTGCATTTGCTATTTCTCTGAAACTGCGGCTGTGCTCCAGAGCCCGGGGTCCCTGCTCCTTGATGAAGAAAGGAAACTAGGGATCATATGGCTTGTGGTCTGGGGGTATAAGTGCTTTCCTGATAACCATCAACACTAATGCTAATTAATCACCAGTTGCATACTGGGCCCATGACCTCTTTCTCTCTTTGTTTTTATTGTTTATTTTGATATAATTTCAAACCTACAGACAAGTTGTAAGAATAGTCAAAAGAGGGCTTCCCTGGTGGCGCAGTGGTTGAGAGTCCGCCTGCCGATGCAGGGGACGCGGGTTCGTGCCCCGGTCCGGGAAGATCCCACATGCCGCGGAGCGGCTGGGCCCGTGAGCCATGGCTGCTGAGCCTGCGCGTCCGGAGCCTCTGCTCCGCAACGGGAGAGGCCAAAAAAGTGAGAGGCCCCCAAAAAAAAAAAAAAAAAAAAAAAAAAAAAGAATAGTAAAAAGAACCAATAACTAATATTAGTTAATATTTTGTGCAAAATAACTAATATTTTGCCACATTGTTTTTTTTTTTGTTAGCAACTTTGAAGATAATTTTTTATTAATTTTTATTGGAGTATAGTTAGTTCAATGTTGTGTTTTTACAATGTTGTGTTAGTTTCAGCTGTACAGCAAGGTGAACCTACTGTATAGCACAGGGAGCTCTACTCAGTGCTTTGCCACATTGTTATATCATTCTTATTCTCTCTCTGTCCACACACACACACCACACAATTCTTCTGAACCATCTGAGATTAAATTGGAGACATCCTGCCGTTGAACCCAAAATAGTCCAGTGCATATTTCCTAAGAATAAGAACACTGTCTTGCATAATCCCAATATAATGATCAATACCAGGAAATTTATCATTGATACAATATTACTATCTAATCACAGTCTATATTCAATTTCACCACCAATTGCCCCGATAATGTCCTTATAGCTTTTTTTTTTCATTTTTCTTTTTTAGTCCAGGATCCAATCCCAGATCACAGTTGTTTTTAGTAATCATGTCTCTTTAATCTGGAACATTTCCTCAGCCTGTCTTTGTCTTTCCTGATCTTCGTATCTTTAAAGAGTAAATGCCAGTTATTTTGTAGAATGTCCCTCAGTTTGTCTGATGTTTCCTTATGATTAAGTTCAGATTATGCATTTGGGGCAGAAATACTACAGTAAGTAAAGTTGTGTCCTGAGTTTTCAATGTGTCTTATCAGTAGCCACCGATGTCAGCTTGTCCCATCATTGTGATACCAACTTTGGTGGTACAGTTAAGGTGGTGTCCACTGTGAAGTTGCCATTTCTCCTTTTGTAATTAATAAGTAATTTGTGCAGAGACACTTTGAGATTATATAAATAATACATGATCTTTTACAATCATCACGCAACCCTTGGAGCCAGGCACTGTCACGATCATATCACAGATTGGCTGACCAAGGCTCAGATTTTATAACCAGCTCTAGCTCAAGGTCACACAGCAGGTGGTACTGGCAGAGCTGCATCCTGCCTCCTCACCTGAGCCCTTGACCACTGCTCTGTACTGTCAGGACTTGCTGGGGCATGACACAAGTGCTGGGTCCCTGGCAGGTACTGATTGGAAGCCAGCTGCCCCACCCATTTGGGCTGACCCTCTATGGAGAGCGTATCTATTGGACTGACTGGCAGACCAAGAGTATTCAGAGTGCCGACCGGCTGACGGGACTGGACCGGGAGACCCTGCAGGAGAACTTGGAAAACCTCATGGACATCCACGTCTTCCACCGCCGGCGACCCCCAGGTAAGCAGCCCTTGGCCCACACTTGCTTCTCCTCTGCTTCCCTCTGCAATGGTCCTTCTCATTGACCCATTCCTCTCCACCCAGTGTCCACGCCATGCGCTACGGAGAATGGCGGCTGCAGCCACCTGTGTCTTCGGTCCCCAAATCCAAGTGCCTTCAGCTGTACCTGCCCCACAGGCATCAACCTGATGCCTGATGGCAAGACCTGTTCACCAGGTAGGTCTAAGCATCACAGACCTAGATAGAGCCTCTCTGGGAGGAGCAGTGGCTCTCTTTCTTCCCTGCAAGTGGACTCTGGTGTGGTCTGAGAAACCTAAGCTTCTAGAGGCTTAGGGGCGAGATGAAGCTTTTAGAAAAAAGAAGAGGTCCAGAGGAGCAGGTAGACAGGATTAGAAGTAGGATCCAACTAGGTCTCATGGTGTCTTCATGCATATTAGAAAAAGATGCTCCTTTCTCAGACACTTTACTGTTATCTGTTGGGAAATTGTTCGGTTAGAACAAGTCAGTTTTGTTCCTTCTGCCCAAAATCGGTATAGTAAATACTAGAACATATGATATCTACAATTTGATGGTACCTCCTTTGGAAATGGCACTTTTGTGAGTACACACAACCAGCACAACCTTCGTATAACCTTAATTGAAAGGTCTCAGAAGCAGGACCTGGCTGCCCAGATGTTGGATGTTGAGGTTTCTCCCCAGGGGCTGCTGCATGGTAGGCTGCATTTGAACCCTAACTTCCTGGGGAATTAGAGCAAGAAAGGAGCTCTGAATTGTGCTTCTCAGGTTGTAGGTAAAGCCCTCCTTCACCTAACATGAAGTTTCTTAAACTTCATGGTAAAAGGTCTTTCAAAGAGATTCATTTTCATGATATTAATAAAGAGTGATGACTATGTATCAGACCCAATGCTAAGGGTTTTCCATACGTGATCTCTTTTATTCCTACAGCCACCCTGTTATTGTCCCCATTTTACAGATGATGAAAGTGAGCCTTAAACAATTTAAATAATGTGCCCAGGATCACAAAACTAGAAACTAATGGAGACAGGGCATGAACTTCAGTTTGCCTTACTCCAAATCTTCTTAATGGCTGTGCTAGGATGACTGTCCTCTTTCCTTCTCTCCCCACCTGGGCAGGCATGAACAGTTTCCTCATCTTCGCCAGGAGGATAGACATACGCATGGTCTCCTTGGACATCCCTTATTTTGCCGATGTGGTGGTACCAATCAACATTACCATGAAGAACACCATTGCCATTGGAGTGGATCCCCAGGAAGGTCTGTGTGGCCCTCCCTTCTCTCCTGGCCCACTGTCCCTGCCTTACAGCAACTGCTGCCCTTGCTTTCCCACCACCTTTGCCTCCTGGTAAGAGCCTGGGGGCTCCCCGTTCCCTCTGGCACGACCCCTGCCCCATCTCTATAGCACTTTCTCTTTGGTTATGAGGGCATGGGGTTTGGGGGCCTTCTTCTTCATCTCTGCCAAGAGCTATCCTGCTATGATATTTCTGTATTTCCCTTGATATCCTCTGCTCAGGGGTATAGGGCTCTCTGACATGCCCTGGTGTCTCAGGGCATGTTAGCTGTGTGTGTTCCTTTGGGGGGCAGGGTGAAAGTCCAGGCTGAGCCAAGGCTTCCCTTTCCAGGAAAAGTGTACTGGTCAGACAGCACGCTGCACAGGATCAGCCGTGCCAATCTGGATGGCTCACAGCACGAGGACATCATCACCACAGGTGGGCCTTGCTCCCAGCCCGGGGACCACCTGTCTGGCTACAGAGCTGGGGGAGATATCCCATCTGTTTTAAGGCAGGAGCCAGTGTGCTGTCTTGACTTCCTGCAGGGCTGCAGACCACAGATGGGCTCGCAGTGGATGCCATTGGCCGGAAAGTGTACTGGACAGACACAGGAACCAACCGGATTGAAGTGGGCAACCTGGACGGGTCCATGCGGAAGGTGTTGGTGTGGCAGAACCTTGACAGCCCCCGTGCCATTGTACTGTACCACGAGATGGGGTGAGAGCAGCTCTGTGGCTCCAGGCTGCGGGATGGGCTGGCTCAGCTGGGGCGAAGGGGGCCAGTGGAGAGCAAGCGTGCTTCAAAGGAGCACTGAGACTGACCTCTCTGGGGCACTTCCACTTCCTTGTGACTTCTTTCAGGGTGGCAGTATAGTGTAGAGGTTAAAAGCATGAACCTCAGAATCAGAAATCCAGGATTCAAATTTCTTCACCATTTATTAGCTGCGTCTGTCACTTTGGGTCCAATATTTAACCTCCCTGGTCCTCCACTTCCTTGCCTTTAAAACGGAGCCGATAATGAAAATGCATGCCTGTGGACCTTGTGAGGATTAAGTGGGATAATGCATGGAAAGTACTTTTTTTTAATTGTAAAAAACATAACATTAAATTTACCGTCTGAACCATTTTTAAGTGTACAGTTCAGTAGTGTTAAGTATATTCACATTATTGTGAAACAGATCTCCAGAACTTTTTCGTCTTGCAAATCTGAAATTCTGTATTCGTTAAGCAACAACTCCCTTTTGTGCATGTAGCTACTTTTCACAGTGTTTGGCATATTGCTAAGTACTCACAGTATACAGGAACTGTGGAGATAACCAGCTAGTATTGTTTCTTGCCCAGGTTCATGTACTGGACAGACTGGGGGGAGAATGCCAAGTTAGAGCGGTCTGGAATGGATGGCTCAGACCGCACCGTGCTCATTAGCAACAACCTAGGGTGGCCCAATGGACTGACTGTGGACAAGGCCAGCTCCCAGCTGCTCTGGGCTGATGCCCACACGGAGGTGAGGGTCTTGCTCCTGCTGCTTTGCAGAAGCCTGGGGATATGGGAGAGGCCTACTTGGGATCTCCGCTGAGGGCTCCCAGTCTTCTGATAGCCACCCCTCACCCTCTTCTTCCTCTACAGCGAATTGAGGCTGCTGATCTGAATGGTGCCAGTCGGCACACCCTGGTGTCACCTGTGCAGCACCCATATGGCCTCACCCTGCTCGACTCCTATATCTACTGGACTGACTGGCAGACCCGTAGCATCCACCGTGCCGACAAGGGTACTGGCAGCAATGTCATCCTGGTGAGGTCCAACCTGCCAGGCCTCATGGACATCCAGGCTGTGGACAGGGCACAGCCACTGGGTGAGAAGACCCCTAGGGCTGTAAGCCAGAGCCTCTGACTTCCTGGGGGTATCTCAACATCAGAGATATATCCAGAGCACAGAGATGCCTTTACAACCCGAGAGACAGGGACCTGCCTAAGCCCCCTTGCAGGATCAGGCTGTGTTCCCTCTGGGTATGGCTGGTACTGCAACAGCAGGGTGCTGTCACCCTCAAAGGACTCCTGGAGACACCCCTCCTCCTTCTGCCTCTTCCCTGCCAGGCACTGAATCCTGTTATGTAGAATAGCAGACAATCAGGCACAAAAAACTAGGGCCTTTTATAAGATTCAGACCATATTCCAGGCTGGGTGTCAAAACTCATGCTTCTCTTTCTCAGGTTTTAACAAGTGCAGTTCGAGAAATGGTGGCTGCTCTCACCTCTGCCTGCCTCGGCCCTCTGGCTTTTCCTGTGCCTGCCCCACTGGCATCCAGCTGAAGGGAGATGGGAAGACCTGTGACCCCTCTCCTGAGACCTACCTGCTCTTCTCCAGCCGCGGCTCCATCCGGCGTATCTCACTGGACACCAGCGACCACACAGATGTGCACGTGCCCGTTCCCGAGCTCAACAATGTCATCTCCCTGGATTATGACAGTGTGGATGGAAAGGTCTATTACACAGATGTGTTCCTGGATGTTATCAGGTATGAGGGTCCCCGAGACCTCTAGAAGACACAGACCTGCTTCTGACCTTTGATAGGTGAGGTTATTGTCTGTGTTGACCTCTAAATGGACTAAGTGATTCCGCAACTTGGATAGTGAGTTCTGACCCTGAACTGTATGCTTTATAATGTTATCACTTACAGCAGAGTTTCAAACTTTTGTTTTCTTTCGTTTATTTAAAGATTATGAAGTGTTTCAAGATTTTTTTTTTCTGGTCACGCCACTCGGCTTGTGGGATTTCCCAACCAGGGATTGTGTCCCCTGTGGTGGAAGTGCGGAGTTCTACCCACTGGACCGCCAGGGAATTTATCTATTTAAAGATTAATAGGGACTTCCCCGGTGGTCCAGTGGCTAAGACTCCACACTCCCAGTGCAGGGGGCCCAGGTTCCATCTCTGGTCGGAGAACTAGATCCCACACACATGCCGCAACTAAGACCCGGCGCAGCCAAATAAATAAATAAATATTAAACAAAAAAAGATTAATAGAAGCCCAGTATGTAAAACAAACAGATAAAGTCGGGCTGGGGACCCGGAGCTTTCTACCTCTACCATTGGGCTCTGCAGGAGCTCCAGTGATCCTCTAAGACTCATTGATCAGTTGGCCATGTAGCCAAACCAAGTATCTGTATTATAATGCAGGAACGCTGGCCAAATGCCAAGGCTTATGGTTATTTACAAGGTTGTGTTGGGTTTTATTTTTTAATATTTTTTGTTTTATTTATTATTATTCCAATTTTTTACCCCGACACAGCTGAGGAATGTGGTACCCTGTCACCAGTTAGAGGGTTTTACCATGGCAGAGATTCTCATGTAGAAGAACAGGAGCATTCCCTTTTGTTCTCCCTGAGGGGTGTATTAGAATCTGGGAGCTGGTGGGCATATGTAGTTTACAAAAGTCCCCCGTGTATTTGTGACATGCCCCCATCCTGAGGTTGAATTCCCTGGTGTAGGACTGCTATAAAAATGCACAGTAGATTTTGGAAAAATCTGCCCTTTCTCATAATCACTATCTAGCAATCCTTGTCTCCTCCTTAAGGTGTAATGGGGTTTATTAACCTGTCTTTCGGCAAGACATGGGCCCAAATGCCCCGTACTTACAGCAGGAAACACTCTGTCCTCCCAATAATTTATTCAATTTGGCAGATATTTTGAATACCTACTGTGCTAGATGCTGAGGCATGTACTTACAAATACTTGGTCCCTGCCCCTATGGAGCTTACAGTGTAGTGGGAATCCAATTATGGGAACACGGATGAAAGGGGTATCAGCCTACTGCTGATCTGGTCAGTCATCCAACCCTGGGCTGTTCCCCAAGGCGAGCGGATCTGAATGGCAGCAACATGGAGACGGTGATCGGGCGTGGGCTGAAGACCACCGATGGGCTGGCAGTGGACTGGGTGGCCAGGAATCTGTATTGGACAGATACAGGCCGAAATACCATTGAAGCATCGAGGCTAGATGGTTCCTGCCGCAAAGTGCTGATTAACAACAGCCTGGATGAACCTCGGGCCATTGCCGTTTTCCCCAGGAAGGGGTAAGTTTTTGGCCAGCAGAAAAGAGACCCAGGGAAGAAGGGCCTGATGAAGAGGCTCTTGAAAGATGCCTGTATATTAATGGTATCTGGGTGTCCCTGTATTCTCTCGACCTCTGGGTGCCATCTTCCCATGCCTTGCTGATGGCACTCTTGTGTCCCAGGTACCTCTTCTGGACAGACTGGGGCCACATTGCCAAGATTGAACGGGCGAACTTGGATGGCTCTGAGCGGAAGGTCCTCATCAACACAGACCTGGGTTGGCCCAATGGCCTTACCCTGGACTATGATACCCGCAGGTGGGAATCCTGTCCCAGACAGCCTCCTGGAAATCAGGTGGGCAGAGGAGAGGGTGGTTGAGATTGAAGTAGTGAAAACGAACAAGTAGAAAGCTCCTTGGTAGGTAGGGAAAAGCGAGCAGTGAGAAGTATGAGGGCACAAATTCTTGGAGCAGGTGTTGCTGAATCCAGCACTCAACCCTCCAGCGGGGATTATCTGGTTTACATGTTTTTCATTTGAATGCTTTAGCAGAGCATGTCCTCTGGCTGGACCACAGATCCCACTACCCCCCATCCAGTTAACTGATTCTTTGCATTTGTTGCTCTCCTGACCCCATCAGGTATTGGAATTTGCAACTCCTGATCTAGATTAAAAATACTGGAGGGCAGGAGAAGAGGGAGGAAGAGGCTCCAAAGCAGTCAATTCTCCTTTCTGCTCTCAGAAGAAGGGAAGGGGATCAAAGTCACCTGGAGAGTTGGACTGGAGAAGAGGAATGCCTTCTTCCGTTAACTTCACTGAGCTCTTTGTAGACTGAGTCTCTTCTTGAAGGGCGTTCACAAGAATTTGGGCTTTGATTCTTGGGTAGGAGTCAAAGGGTTATCAAGTCGTTGAAGATGAGACTGGGGGCTGGCTCCTCCGAGGTCACTAGATTTCTACTCTCTGCAGAACAGCCCTGGCCTCCCCACTTATGAGTCACCAACCAAGTTCTGCTCTTCAGCTTGGGGATTCCCAGTGACCTCTCATCAAGTCAACTTGACTGCTCACAGCACCTGCCAGTTCAGCTCAGGAGGGGACAGCTAGCTCCCTGAGGGCAGGGCTGGGCTACCCGGCAAGTGTCTTCAGCAGCTGCCTTTTCTCCTTTCCTTTACAGGATCTACTGGGTGGATGCCCATCTGGACCGGATTGAGAGCGCCGACCTCAGTGGGAAGCTCCGGCAGGTCTTGGTCAGCCACGTGTCGCACCCCTTTGCTCTCACTCAGGTACTGGCTCAGGAGGGAGGTAACTAAACCTCCTTGACAGGGGTGTTTCCTCGGGGTTCTGCATCAGCAGCCTCAGCCCCAGGTGCTACTGAACAGGTTTGCTATGGAAGCTCATTTTAGGGGTGATTCTTGTACACTGAAGCCTTGCCACTCTGTGCCCTGCTGCTCCAGCTGTCCCATGTTCTAACATTCGAAGGAGTGGCTCTCAAACAGCTGTACGGAGTCAACTGTGGAACTTGTTAAAATGCATATTCCCGGGCACTGGATATAAAGAATCTGCCTCCTGAGGGTTGGGCAAGGAATATTCATTTTAACAAGTTCCCCAGTTAATCCCCGTGCTGTGGTCCCAGCATGCAAGCTCAGGCAGCTTACTTTAGTGGGCAGAGGTGTGGAGTGGCTGAGAGCCAGAGTTTTGAGGCAGGTAGCCAGTCGGTAATTGTTTACTGAGTGAGTACCTCCCATGAGCCAGCTCCGTGGGTTCAAGTTCTGCCTGTGTCATGAAGTAACTATGCAACTTTGACAAGAGAGTGAACTTCTCTAAGCTTCACTTACTTATAAAATAAATGAGTTTAATAATAGCATCGGGCTTCCCTGGTGGCACAGTGGTTGAGAGTCTGCCTGCCGATGCAGGGGACACGGGTTTGTGCCCCAGTCCAGGAAGATCCCACACGCTGCGGAGCGGCTGGGCCTGTGAGCCATGGCCGCTGAGCCTGCGCGTCCGGAGCCTGTGCTCCACAACGGGAGAGGCCACAACAGTGAGAGGCCCACGTACCGCAAAAAACAAAAAACAAAAAATAATAGTATCCTCCTGAAATATACACAAAGCATTAGCAGAGTATCTGGCACTCAGTGCGTGTTATTTCTAATCGTTTTATTTAGTATTAGCTGTCACTATTTTAGAGTTCTAACCCTGTATAATAATTCAAGAAAGGAAAAAAGGTATACCAAGCTTGGGGCCAAAACAGGGATTCTCAATCATTTAAAAATCTTTGTCCCTCGGGAGGAACACTCCCAAACTCATTCTACAAGGCTACCATCACCCTGATACCAAAACCAAAGATGTCACAAAAAAAGAAAACTATAGGCCAATATCTCTGATGAACATAGATGCAAAAATCCTCAACAAAATACTAGCAAACAGAATCCAACAGCACCTGAAAAGGATCATACACCATGATCAAGTGGGGTTTATCCCAGGAAATCAAGGATTCTTCAATATATGCAAATCAATCAATGTGATACAGCTATTAAGAAACTGAAGGATAAAAACCATATGATAATCTCAATGGATGCAGAAAAAGCTTTTGACAAAATTCAACACCCATTTATGATAAAACCCTCCGGAAAGTAGGCATAGAGGGAACCTACCTCAACACAATAAAGGCCATATATGACAAACCCACAGCCAACATCATTCTCAATGGTGAAAAGCTGAAACCATTTCCTCTAAGATCAGGAAAAAGACAAGGTTGCCCACTCTCACCACTATTATTCAACATAGTTTTGGAAGTTTTAGCCACAGCAATCAGAGAAGAAAAAGAAATAAAAGGAATCCAGATTGGAAAAGAAGAAGTAAAACTGTCACTGTTTGCAGATGACGTGATACTATGCTTAGAGAATCCTAAAGATGCTACCAGAAAACTACTAGAGCTAATCAGTGAATATGGTAAAGTAGCAGGATACAAAATTAATGCACAGAAATTTCTGGCATTCCTATACACTAATGATGAAAAATCTGAAAGAGAAATTAAGGAAACACTCCCATTTACCACTGCAACAACAACAAAAAAATACCAAAGAATAAACCTACCTAGACAAAAGACCTGTATGCAGAAAACTATAAGACACTGATGGGAGAACTTAAAGATGATACAAACAGATGTAGATATACCATGTTCTTGGATTGGAAGAATCAACATTGTGAAAATGACTGTACTACCCAAAGCAGTCTACAGATTCAGTGCAATCCCTATCAAACTACCAATGGCATTTTTTCACAGAACTAGAACAAAAAATTGCACAATTTGTATGGAAACACAAAAGACCCTGAATAGCCAAAACAATCTTGAGAAAGAAAAATGGAGCTGGAGGACTCAGGCTCCTGGACTTCAGACTATACTACAAAGCTACAGTAATCAAGACAGTATGGTACTGGCACAAAAACAGAAATATAGATCAATGGAACAGGATAGAAAGCCCAGAGATAAACCCACGCACATATGGTCACCTTATCTTTGATAAAGGAGGCAAGAGTATACAATGGAGAAAAGACAGCCTCTTCAATAAGTGGTGCTGGGAAAACTGGACAGCTGCATGTAAAAGAATGAAATTAGAACACTTCCTGGACTTCCCTGGTGGCGCAGTGGTTAAGATTCCACCTGCCAACGCAGGGGACATGGGTTCAATCCCTGGTCCGGGAAGATCCCACATGCCGTGGAGCAGCTAAGCCTGTGTGCCACAACTACTGAGCCTGTGCTCTACAGCCTGCGAACCACAACTACTGAGCCCACGTGCCACAACTACTGAAGCCCGCGCACCTAGAGCCCGTGCTCTGCAACAAGAGAAGCCACCGCAATGAGAAGCCCGTGCACCGCAACGAAGAGTAGCCCCTGCTCAGCACAACTAGAGAAAGCCCATGCACAGCAACAAAGACCCAGTGCAGCCAAAAATCAATCAATAAATTAATAAATTAATTAAAAAAAAACACTTCCTAACACCATACACAAAAATAAACTCAAAATGGATTAAAGACCTAAATGTAAGGCCAGACACTATAAAACTCTTAGAGGAAAACATAGGCAGAAAACTATGACTTAAATCAGAGCAAGATCCTTTTTGACCCACCTCCTAGAGTAAAAACAAAAATGAACAAATGGGACCTAATGTAACTTAAAAGCTTTTGCACAGCAAAGGAAACCATAAACAAGATGAAAAGACAACACTCAGAATGGGAGAAAATATTTGCAAACAAAGCAACTAACAAAGGATTAATCTCCAAAATATACAAGCAGCTCGTGCAGCTCAATATCAAAAAAACAAACAACCCAATCCAAAAATGGGCAGAAGACCTAAATAGACATTTCTCCAAAGAAGATATACAGATTGCCAACAAACACATGAAAGAATGCTCAACATCACTAATCATTAGAGAAATTCAATTCAAAACTACAATGAGGTGTCACCTCACACCCGTCAGAATGGCCATCATCAAAAAATCTACAAACAATAAATGCTGGAGAGGGTGTGGAGAAAGGGGAACCGTCTTGCAGTGTTGGTGGGAATGTAAATTGATACAGCAACCATGGAGAACAGTATGGAAGTTCCTTAAAAAACTAAAAATAGAACTACCATATGACCCAGCAAACCCACTACTGGGCATATACTCTGAGAAAACCATAATTCAAAAAGAGTCATGTATCACAATGTTCATTGCAGCACTATTTACAATAGCCAGGACATGGAAGCAATCTAAGTGTCCATCGACAGATGAATGGATAAAGAAGATGTGGTAAATACATATGATGGAATATTATTCAGCCACAACAAGAAACGAAATTGAGTTATTTGTAGTGAGGTGGATGGACCTAGAGTCTGTCATACAGAGTGAAGTAAGTCAGAAAGAGAAAAACAAATACCGTATGCTAACACATATATATGGAATCTAAAAAAAAAAAAAAAAAGGTTCTGATAAACCTAGGGGCAGGACAGGAATAAAGACGCAGACATAGAGAATGGACTTGAGGACACGGGGAGGGGGAAGGGTAAGCTGGGAGGAAGTAAGAGAGTAGCACTGACATATATACACTACCAAATGTAAAATAGATAGCTAGTGGGAAGCAGCTACATGGCACAGGGAGATCAGCTCAGTGCTTTGCGACCACCTAGAGGGGTGGGATAAGGAGGTTTGGAGGGAGATGCGAGAGGGAGGGGATATGTATGGGGATATACATATGCATACAGCTGATTCACTTTGTTATACAGCAGAAACTAACACAACACTGTAAAGCAATTATACTCCAATACAGATGTTAAAAAAAAAAAAAATCTTTGTCCCTCGGGCTTCCCTGGTGGCGCAGTGGTTAAGAATCTGCCTGCCAATGCAGGGGACACAGGTTTGAGCCCTGGTCCGGGAAGATCCCACATGCCACGGAGCACCTAAGCCAGTGCACCACAACTACTGAGGCTGTGCTCTAGAGCCTGCGAGCCACAACAACTGAGCCCACGTGCCACAACTACTGAAGCCTGCGTGCCTAGAGCCCATGCTCCACAAGAGAATCCACCGCAGTGAGAAGCCCACATACTGCAATGAAGAGTAGCCCCCGCTTACCTCAACTTGAGAAAGCCCACACGCAGCAACGAAGACCCAATGCAGCCAAAAAAAAAAAGGAATAAACAAAATAAGTAAATTTAAAAAAAAAACAATAAAAAAAAAATCTTTGTCCTTTTTTGACAAACATGCACTCTACCTGTATTCTGCATTATATCCTACCGGCCAATAAGATTTTGTCTGGCTTTACTTAATGATAGGCTTTTCCCCACCCCGTACTCCAAATGTAAAACTACAGGATTATATTGAATTTAGTTTTTCAGTCTACAAGTTTCCTCTGAGGTTTCTGATGTATACTGCAGGGATGGGAGGGGAACCACCTACATTGCCCTTCCCCACCCCTGGTAGAGAATCTCAGGATCTCTACATTAGAGGGCAGCTCCCTGCAGAAGTAACCAGAGGACTTGGGCCAGGGATCTGAGTGATGGGCCCAGAAGAACAGGGACCTAGAACGACTGCCCCCGCCCCGGCCCCCGCAATTTACTCCTGTTTGCTAGGTACAGGAATTTATTTATTCACTGAGCCACTGGGTCAACTGACTGAGGACTAAGTGTTAGTGCTGGAAATTGAGAGATGAATGAACCACATTCTTGTTCTTGAAGAACTTAATCTGGCAGGACAGATAGACATGTAAGTAAATGACCATAGAGTGTCGAAACTCACC
Organism: Monodon monoceros; assembly: GCF_005190385.1. Classification (NCBI taxonomy): domain Eukaryota; kingdom Metazoa; phylum Chordata; class Mammalia; order Artiodactyla; family Monodontidae; genus Monodon; species Monodon monoceros. The sequence continues at coordinate 94,133,375 of NW_021703784.1, read as the reverse complement.
TGTGGAAGTGAGGACAAGCTCAGAGCAGCATGGAGGAAATGGTGAATTCTCTATGGATTGGGGGAGATTTCCTGGATAATGTCATATTTGGGGATGCACGGGAGCTGACATGGATAAGGGAAGAAGAGGGCATTTGGACAGAGGGAACACACGGGCTGAGGCACGGAAGCTGTACCAGGGTCTGCCTATTAATAGTTACTCTTTTGGGGGTTTCCCTATTGAGTAGCAGGACAGGTGGATCTACTGGACAGACTGGCAGACCAAGTCAATCCAGCGTGTTGACAAGTACTCAGGCCGGAACAAGGAGACGGTGTTGGCGAATGTGGAGGGACTCATGGATATCATCGTGGTTTCCCCTCAGCGGCAGACAGGTGGACTCCAGGGCCCTGAGCCTGCTTCCTTACCATTAGTGGGGTTGGTTGGTCACCCTGAGGACGGTTAATAACCAAGACAGAGCCACAGGAGAGCCTTTTGGTTCACATCTTAAGTTCTTAGACCTTTCAGCCCCCTGTCGTTATACCCCTCCTGCCCCACGGTCCCTGGGAGTAAGGTAGCCCCGAATCTCCTTTCTGAGAAGTGTCAAATTAGGAGACTTGATTCTGCCCCAGGCCAGACATTCACATCTGCTTTGCCCCCAGGGACCAATGCCTGTGGTGTGAACAATGGCGGCTGCACCCACCTCTGCTTTGCCAGAGCCTCAGACTTTGTATGTGCCTGTCCTGACGAGCCTGATGGCCGGCCCTGCTCCCTTGGTGAGTTGGACTAATTGGCCTCCTGGAACAGCAGAGCCCTTGGAAGGGCAGGGGATCAGCAGCCTCAGCTTTGTTCTTCTGGGTGAGATTTCCCCTCAGGGGTTCTTACAGCAGAGTGACTGGGAGCAGTGGGTTTGAGCTTTGGGATGGTACAGACCCAGGTTTGTCTGGCTTCTGGCATTTACTAGGATGGAAATCAGGTCTCCTGATTCCCTGATCCCTACTGTGACCTGTGCATTATCCTCTCTTCCTGCCCTTTGTGGGCCAGCTAGCCCATCCGGAGCTATTAATATTGGAAACTGGGACTTCCCTGGTGGCGCAGTGGTTAAGAATCTGCCTGCCAACGCAGGGGACACAGGTTCGAGCCCTGGTCCGGGAAGATCCCATATACCATGGTGCACCTAAGCCCGTGCGCCACAACTACTGAGCCTGCACTCTAGAGCCCGTGAGGCACAACTACTGAGCCCATGAGGCACAACTACTGAGCCCACGTGCCACAACTACTGAAGCCCGTGTGCCTAGAGCCCATGCTCTGCAACAAGAGAAGCCACTGCAATGAGAAGCTCGCGCACCACAATGCAGAGTAGTCCCCGCTCGCCATAACTAGAGAAAGCCTGTGAGCAGCAACAAAGACTCAACGCAGCCAAATAAATAAATTTATTAAAAAATATATATTGGAAACCAAATCCTTTTTATGTACAGTATTAAGAAGGACATCTAACAGGGGTGCCTAGGATCAGGGCAGCTAAAAAATTGCTTTATCAAGTTCTCCACATGCTACTCTTGGACCATATGTAGATATTTGTGGCTCCAGTGATCCACTCCAGTCCTTGTTTTCTCTCCAGTACCTGGCCTGGTGCCCCCAGCTCCCAGGGCTACCAGCGTAAGTGAAAGGAGCCCCGTGCTACCCAACACGCTACCGACGACCTTGCGTTCTTCTACCAGCTGGACCCGCACATCTCTGGAGGAGGTGGAAGGGAGGTAAGTGGGTCAGTATGGAATTGGGGGCTCTTTGATTCAAATCGCCATGCCCTGCCAGCAGAAGACCGTAGGCCCAGCTTGATGATTCTGGCAGATGGGAGGTAGATCACATCATTAGCCACCTGTCCCTGCTACTTGGAACTAGAGATGATATTTAGACTTGGAGGTTGTTGCAAGGAATTCTTTTTTTTTAGCTCTGAAGGCAAGAGGCTTTAAGACGAGCTTTAGAGAGAAATCACTCAGGAGGAGTTTCTGCCTGGCATTCCTCCTTCTTCCTTTCTTTCAGTGACGTTTGCTCTCACAGAACAAGTTTAGCACGTGGTCTTGTCCTACAGTTTACTTAAAAGCCACTAAGTCATAGTGGTCTCTGGGCTGTGGCTTTTTAACTTGGGACATCCCCAGGGATGTGATGGCCTTAGTTTATATGACCTGTAACACTCAAACACACATGCATGTATGTGCATGTGTACACACACACACACACACACACACACACACACACCCCGTTATTAAATAAGCAAGCATAACCGTGAACAGCTCTCAAATTAAGTGTAAAACATTATATTTCATTAGACTGAAGGTGCTGTCAATTTAAAATGCATCCTGATTTGAGAGTTTAAACTGAAAAAATGACCAACAGCAACTGTGAGATGCCATTAATTGTAAGACACAGTTCTATCTCAGAGATATTAGAATATAGAAAAAATGCACATCTTAAAATTGATGAAATATCATGTTATATTCCATTTAGAGAAAGTCTTATAAATATGTTTTTTATTTACACTTTGCAAAAAAATCATCTGGAAATACAGATAGGAGTAAAAAAGAAATAAGTACTCATGTGTAATTACCTTTAGTGTTTTTTTCTGATTTGATATATGTGTATATTGTGAAATGGTTACCACAGTAAGTCCAGTTAACATCCATCACCACACATATATACTTTTTTTTTCTTATAATGAAAACTTTTTAAATCTACTCTCTTAGCAACTTTCAGACATACAATATTGTTAACTATAGTCACTATGATGTACGTTACATCCCCAGGACTTACTTATCTTATAACTGGAAGTTTGAGCCTTTTGACCATCTTCACTCATTTTGTCCACCCCCAACCTCTGGCAACTGCCAATCTGTATGGTATCAATTTATCTATGAGTTGGTTTTTTTTTTCTTTTTTAGATTCCACATATAAGTGATATCATATAGTATTTGTCTTTCACTGTCTGACTTAATTTACTTAGCAGAATGTCCTTCTTTTTCATGGCTGAATAATGTTCCACTGTATACCTATACCACATTTTCTTTATCCATTCATCCACTGATGGACACTTAGGTGGTTTTCATGTTTTGGCTCTTGTAAATAATTCTACATTGAACATGGGGGTGCAGATATCTTTTTGAGACAGTGATTTCATTTCCTACTCTTACTATACTGATGTCTATCTTCCCAGGCATTTTTCTATTAGAACATTTTTCATTGTAATATTATTTTTAATATCAACAGTAGCTTAAAAGATAATTAACACGTGATTTCAATTCTGAAGGCAGAAACATAGTAATAATTCCAAATAAGACCACTAGACTCACGTCCCTAAAATGATAAGATTTGTACATGATCAAACTTATTCTATATGCCCCATTTTCTCTTGTTAGAAGAGTTTATATAGAAAAGCAAACAGATATAAACGTGTACCTTTCTCACTAAATTTTAAGCACTAACAATCACTATTAATCTGATTTTATTCAGGTTTATTTAGAAAACTTTTGAACCCTACTCAGATATTTTCTTCCTATCAGAGTTGTATCTGAAGACTCAGTACATCTTGGTTTCAGATGCTCCTGCAGGTAGCTCTTCTCTAAACTTTTAGGACACGTCTTTAATTGCCAGCTCATAACGTGCCACAAAGGAGTTACCGTCTCAGCACTTCAAGTTAGTTATCCAAGCCCTCCCTCTGGATGTCTTGCATATTCCCTTGTGAAAGAATGAAGGAAAGAAAAACAATATTTTTTTTTAAGTCTCTCTAGACCTTGTGATAATCTTGATCCAATCCAAGGTTTGCTTGGCTGGTAGCTTAATAAAGTCTGCTATTGATGTCCTTAGCATTCTTGCAGCTCACTCCCAAACCTGCTTCTCCTTTTTAAAGAATCCTCTTTAAAGAGTACATATTTTAGGGAATTCCCTGGTGATCTAGTGGTTGGGACTCCACGCTTTCACTGCCGAGGGCCTGGGTTCAATCCCTGGTCAGGGAGCTGGGGTCCCACAAGCTGCACGACCAAAAACAACAACAAAAAAGAGTGCACATTTTAAAACACATTTAAACATGATATAGCATCTTGAAGACAGTGGCTCATGCTGATTTCTCTGTATTTTCTTGTCCTGCCCTCTCCTTGCTTCCGCTATCTCCTGTCTGGTGTAGTCTCATATCTGAAAGCCCCACTCCCAGGCCTTTAGCCCTGTCCTTCACAGGACTGTCCCCATTTCCTGGCAGAAGGCAAGATCTTTGTTGAATATAAGTAGCCTTCACATTCAGTTTTCTCTGCCCCACAGATGCTCTGAAAAGGATGCCCGGCTGGGCCTCTGCACGTATTCCAATGAGGCCGTACCTGCTGCTTCAGGTAAGCCCTCAGTGCCCAACTGTTTTGAAAAACAAGATGTAAGGAACCTAAGTCTCCATTGATATCTCGCAGAACCTTCATGGGGACTCTTTGGGGTTGATGAACCCTTTTCTTAGACTAAATCCATAGAAAGAATAACCATAATAGCTGCCACTTATGGAGTGCTTTCTGTATGCTAGGCACTTGTTAAGCCATATTTATGTGCGCATGCCTGTATGTATATGTATTTGTATATACACACTCACCTTCAATCTCCACCAGCCCTATGAGCAATTTATTATTTACATTTAACTGATGAGAAAACACAGGCTTAGAAGTTAAGCATCTTGCTTTAAGTCACACAGCTAGTAAGTAGTGGAAGTGGGATTAGAGATGCTGACATAGTGATAGGTTTCTTCTCAGCCCCCTCCCCCCTCCCGCTGTGGCCTCTTCTCTGAGAAGGAGGCCCCTAGCCATCCTCAGATGGTATGGGATGCAACAGCTACAAAAGGAGCCCTCCATCTTCCCAACCCTCACACCAGCTAGAAGATTGTCGGGGGTCCCCACCTAGCGTCCCTCTGCTCTTCCTAGGGGAAGGACTTCATGTCAGCTATGTCATCGGTGGACCCCTCAGCATTCTGCTTATTCTGGTGGTGATCGCGGCTTTGATGCTGTACAGGTAACCTCAGCCCCACTGCAGTGGCTGTATGTTTGCTGTATGTCCCATTAGCACGTTTGGGACCTCCTGAAGTTGACAGCTCACTGATTCCACCTATGACCAGCCTCATTTCAAAGTTGGGTCCCTGGTCAGAGCAGCAGAAGGGAAGGGCAGAAACCTGAATGTGTACCCTTCTTCCCCAGTCACAGCCCAAGTAGTTTCCTCATTTCATGATCACAGCAACGCTTGGTATTTTCCTTATAGACTAGGATACTAAGGACACAGAGGGTGTTACCCAAGTTCACACCGTAAGAGGCAAAGCTGGTACTGACTCTAGCATCTTTGCTTTTGCCACCACTCTACACTACCTCAAACCACTGAAGCTGGAAATGATCTTCTCTTCACACAAACACAACTCTTTACTACAATGTGGGGTGATAGATACATCATTGCTCGGTAGGGACCATCCTGGGAAGGTGGAATGTGTAGTATTCAATTTAGAATCTTCCTTTTATGACCCTCTCTGTATATATTTTCTCCTAAATGCTTTAAATGCAGCTTGCAGCAAAAATGTCAGGATTTTGCTGCTACTGCAGCAGCTTCTACTAACAACAACAACAGTAATAGTAACACCTACCATTTAATGAATATGTATCAATGTCACAACAACCTTGTAATACAGGTATTATTATTCCTCACTTTACAGATGAGGATCTAAGGCTCAGAAAGTTTAGATTATGTCCACCAATACCCCAGCCAGTAAGTAACAGAAGTGGCATTGAAACGTAGGTCTGTTTTGACTCTAAAGCTCAGTGTATTTGTTATCTATTGCTGTATAACAAATTACCCTGAAACTTAGCAACTTAAAATGACAACCACTGATTATCTCACAGTTTCTGTGGATCAGAAATCTAGATGCAGGGACTTCCCTGGTGGCGCAGTGGTTAAGAATCCGCCTGCCAATGCAGGGAACACAGGTTCAAGCCCTGGTCCGGGAAGATCCCACATGCCGCGGAGCAACTAAGCCTGTGTGCCACAACTACTGAGCCTGCACTCTAGAGCCTGCGAGCCACAACTACTGAAGCCCACGCGCCACAACTACTGAAGCCTGCGCGCCTAGAGCCCGTGCTCCACAACAAGAGGAGCCACCGCAATAAGAAGCCCATGCACCACAATGAAGAGTAGCCCCCACTCACCACAACTAGAGAAAGCCCGCATACAGCATCGAAGACCCAATGCAGCCAAAAATAATAAACAAATAAAATTAAAAAAAAAAAAGAAATCTAGATGCAGATTAGCTGGGTGCCTCTGCCTCAAGGTGTCTTACAAGGCAGCAATCCAGGTATCAGCCAGAGTTGTGGTCTTATCTCGAGGCTTGACTGGGGAAGGATTCCCTTCCAAGCACAGGATTCAGTTCCTCGCAGGCTGTTGGCTAGAGGCCTCCCTCAGCAGTTTGTTGCCTTGTGGGCCTTTCCATAGGACAGCTTTCAACATGGCAGCTTGCTTCCCCCAGAGCAAGAGTAAGAGAGAGGGAAGGGAGGGAGGGAGAGAGGGCAAACTAAGATAGAAACCAGTTCCCTTGTTAGGAGTTTCCTTGTAACCTAATCCAGTATCCCTCACTTTTGCATGTTCTGTTCATTAGAAGCGAGTCACCAGATCCAGCCCACACTCACGGGTCAGGAATTGAGAAGGTGTGAGTACCAGGAGGCAGGGACCACTGGGCCCTCTTAGAGGCTGCCTGCCACAACTTGGGTTACAGCTTCCCCAGATATTATCCCCATACAGATCTGAACTAATTTCTCATCACTTTTTCTCCTAAAGACACAAAAAATCCAAGTTAACTGATCCTGCAATGGGGAACCTGACCTACAGCAACCCTTCCTACCGAACTTCCACTCAGGAAGTGAAAATTGAAGCAATCCCCAAGCCAGCCATGTACAATCAACTGTGCTATAAGAAAGAGGTAAAAATTAAAATTTATATCCAAGAGTTTGTTTTTGGAGGGCGGGGGTGGATTATACTCCAGTTGCCTGAGTAGATCAGTAAGGGATGCTGGGTAGTCCATCTACCATTTTGGAAGTTATAGTGAACAGAAGAATGGGATGTGATTCGGGTTTCTGGAGAGGTCTATAACTTCTGAGGGAGCAGCTTGAGGGGCCCTAGTGAGAGTAAGGTTAGAAAGCAGATCCCAGAAGCTTTAGGTCTGAAAGCATGTGAGTGTGCACCTCCCTGCCAGGAGATATTTTCCCAGGCTCAGGGGTTCCTTCCCTCCTGGAGCTGTCATTCCCCAGCAGTGAGGCTGTGCCCCTCTGAAATAAACCCAAACTCCTAGGAAACACCAAAAAACCCAAGAGCTCCTGGACTCTCCCTTTCTAACCTCTGATCCAAGCTTTTGGCACCTGTGGTTGGGAATGGCTGGAGTTCTCCTATCCTTCCTCTTAGCACATAATCTAGAGGGATTTCTCTAGAATTCTGAAAGTTTATATGCTTTTGTTCTTTTAACTCCTTTGTTGCTGCAGTGAAAATTTATTTGCTAAATGTTCAGGCATGAAGAATAGTCCCGTTTTGACTAGGGAATATAGCCTGGGACTTAGATTTTCCTAGTCTGATATGACCCTTGTTTTTTCCTAAAATCCTGTAACCCTTCATGAGAAATTATCCCTTATGAGACCTAACCCATCTACTCTCTTGGCCTGTCTAGCACAGTCAAAGCCAGCCCTCACACCTATGGGGCATAATGAATACACTTCATACAATAATCACGTGATTTCAGGATCCATGAACTTCCCTATTAAAACAACGCATCCACTACAAGCCAACACAGAAGCTGCAGGGATAGCTTGCAGATTTAGGGACGGTAGACCCCTTCTCTGTGAATATCTTTGAGAGAAAGACTCTTGAAGCTTCTTGGGTTCCTGGAGTGTCTGATGCCCCAGAAAAGAACCCCAATGAGGGCCCTAGGTTAGAAATTAAAATCATGTGACTCTTTCTCCTGTTGTATGCTTTTTCCTCAGCAGCTCTTTCACCCCTCTGATAGTCTTTCACCCTTTCTCTTCTGATTTCCTCTTGATTTCAGGTACCTGTTGCTGTGTGTTTGTAGAGGGCGTGGTATCACCCAAATTGCTAGTGCCACGTCACCCACATCTCCCTGACTTACCCCACGTGTCTCTGTGATGAAGACACTGAGTGGTCTGCATCTTATCTGACACTAATTCAGCTTGGAGGGTGTGCTGGCTGACTGGGCATGTGTGTGCGTGCCTTGATCAAGGGAGTCGTCACTCCCAGAGGGCAGGGACCATATTTTATATTGTTTAATCATCAAAGTATCCTGCTTATTGAAGGGAAGGGGCTCAATAAATATCTGTGGAACTGAACTGTTACTAAAGTAGAGCAGCAGTTGCAGGGCTCTTGGCAGGAACACCATCCCAGGGACAGAGCCCAAGCCATGGCCCATTTTCTCTTGGCAGTGGCGGCATGTTGGTTGGTATCCCCCAGAAACCAGGAGTACGGCTACCCCTTGAGGAATCCATAAAGGGAGAAGCCTGAGTGGAACTTAAGGCTGTCCTTGGAACAATTGCAGGTTGCTTGGAAATGGCCCTGAGGCTCCTGGGAGTAGAGCCAGAATAACCTCCCACAAAAGCTTATAGGTTACAGTACCCCCAGTGGATTGACAGAACTCAAGTAAGAGGGTTTTCTAGAGCCCTCCTGTCTTACCTTCTAAAACTTTTCTTCTTAAGAAAGTTAGAAAGAAGAGAATTAAGAATAAAATAGCACATGAAACTGTATTCAGTATCTTATAATAAGCTATAATGGAAAAGAATCTGACCATATATGTGTGTGTATATATATATATATATATATATATATATATATATATATATATATATATAAAACTGAATCACTTTGCTGTACACCAGAAACTAACATTGTAAATCAACTATACTTCAAAAAAAAAAAAGGAATAGCACCAAAGTAGTTTAAAATCTTGAATAAATGCACATTTAGTTGCTTTTGTCAATTGCTTCTGATCATGTATATTAGCATGCTGTCCCATTAATAAACCCCATTAGCAATGTAATAATAGCTAACATGATCTAGTGCATATTATGCGTCAGGCACCTACTAATTGCATTGCGTGGATTGCCTCATTTAACTCTCACAGCCATTGGTTATGAGGTACGGACACTGTTACTCTAAAGCGGTGAGCCTGAGTTTGGGGGATGTTCAGTAATTTGCCCGAGGTGATGTAGCCAGTGAGTGGCTCACGGAAGTCACGGTTCTCCCTCCTCCCTGTATGATAATGGTAATAATCATCACAGCTGCTCCTTTCCTTTTAGGCTCAGCCTCATACGTTTGCTCTGACTAGATTTCCCCATTTGTTTGTGGGATTTTTGCGCTCTTCATGCCCACTCTTAACCCATCCACTTCCTTTCTAAGTTCGTCATGAGATTCTTTACAGAGAGCCAACCAACTGACCGTGTCTCTCCACTCCCCACCCTAGGGTGGACCTGACCATAACTACACCAAGGAGAAGGTCAAGATTGTAGAGGGGATCTGCCTCCTGTCTGGGGACGATGCTGAGTGGGATGACCTCAAGCAACTGCGCAGCTCCCGAGGGGGCCTCCTTCGGGATCATGTATGCATGAAGACAGACACCGTGTCCATCCAGGCCAGCTCTGGCTCCCTGGATGACATGGAGACGGAGCAGCTGTTGCAGGAAGAGCAGTCTGAGTGCAGCAGCGTCCATACCGCAGCCACTCCTGAAAGACGGGGCTCCCTGCCAGACACAGGCTGGAGACACGAACGCAAGCTCTCCTCAGAGAGCCAAGTCTAAACGCCCATGTTCCCTTCCCTTCCTACCTGCTCCTTCTCCTTGGTGGGCTTCAGTCCCTGAGCTCGCTTATACAGCAGGCCCCTTTCCTGTGTGCTCGTCCTGCGCCGCCTCCTCCCGCCTCGTAACTGCTCCCAAGCCCTCCACTGGAGCTGTTTCCACCTGGGTTCGTAACTACCTGTGCACAAGAAATGATGGGGCATCCTGAGAATTTAGACCTGGATTTTACCACGAACCTCACCTCATGCACGCCATCCTGAGCCCCCTTGAAACCAGGCTCAGTAATGATTCCTCGTCAGTACAGAGCTCCACCTCCCCTTCCCCTGGCACCCCCAGTGCCTGCCCCCCAAGAGCTGATGATCCAGGACTGCACTCGCTCCATCAGAGCTGGCCTGACCGCATCTCTGAGGGAACTTGCTGACCGGGGGGCTGGGGCGGGAGGGGTGGGGGTCATGGGTAAAGAGAGAGATGAAGGATAGAGGCTGAGAGAAGGAGGAGTCAGCCCAGCTGGCATGGGCATCTGGAAAACCTCCAGCCTCGAGTGCATTGGCAACATGAAAAAGCTTTTAAGGGTGATTGGGCCTGGGTGTCCTCTCCACTGCCAGCAATGGATATTATTCTTGCCCTGAAAGTTGTTGTTTCTTCAGCTGCAGATACTGATGAGGTCTGGGTATGGCTCAAGCTGTTCTTCCTCCTGCTAGAATGTCTGGAGCCTTTTCTACCTTCAGATGACTGGGGGGTCTCTTATCACATGGCAGCTGGCTAATATGAATTCCCTCCTGCTGCCTCCAGGTTGTGAGCCGGTGTCTTGAATGCGTGTGGGACCCTCAGGGCTGGGTCTCTGCAGTGTCTGAGAAGCACTGCTTAGACCAATCTTAGCACATCCCCTGAACTGTAATGTTCTGCCACTTTCTCCTTCCTCATTCTCTGGGATTCTGAGCACAGAGATCCTGAAGCAACTCTCCAAAGAAGGGCCAGAAGTTTTCATACATGGTCAGGAAGAGTGATTGGTTTAGAGACTTGAGGCACCCAGGGCTTAAAGGGAAGTGTCCATGAAGCTGAGCCTCCTGTGTTCTCTCTCAGGTGCTCAGGGATCTAAGTGAGTAGACAGAGCCTGTGGCTGTGGGTGGTGAAGTTCCCATTCCGACTCTTCCCAGCTAAGTGACTCCCTTTTCATGCTGAGGTGCCATCACTTGGTTCATGCTTATTCACACGAAAGGCATGTGTGTCACACTAGTGTCAGGGGAGTTGAGACTTTTTACTGTCCTAAAACTTCTACCTAGCTCTTCTTTTTTGGGGAGGAGGGGAGGTGCCTAATTTGCCTTTTCTGACCTAGCCTTGTAGGCACGTATGGTGAAGAGGCCTAAATAAAGATGCAGAGTGGGGGGCAAGGAGTAGGAAGGTAGAGAGAACCACTGAGGAAGCCCTTTCAGCCCAGGGCAGATCCAGACCTCTTTCACCCAGGGATCAAAAGCAACAACAGGAACTGAGAATGGACTGGGGGTGCTTCAAGGGGAAGTTTCCGGATTTGAAACACATCCTGGGGTTCTTGGTATTGAGAAATCAGCTGCCAAACATGTGAGTGAAAAGGGAAGATCAGAGCAAACCTTTTCTGGTCAGTTCTAAGACCGCTAGAGACAGGTGCCAGGCTCTTAGCCCTGCTCGCAGTAGCCAGCCCCAGGTCTAGACCCTCATAGGACAGCCAGGCCAGGCCAAGCAGGCTTTTCCAGTACACAGAGTGGGAAAGGAAAGGTCCTCCTCCTGGGAAGAAAGGGGGGCATTTCACACTTGATGGGGCCGTAAAAGAAGGAGCCCTTTGGGTCCTCAGACTCACGGTTGGGCATGGGGAGAAAGTAGCAAAGTGGCATTTTCTTGAACGGAAAGGGGGAAGGATCTTATTGCACTTGGGCTGTTCAGAATGTAGAAAGGACATATTTGAAGAAGTATCTATTTGAGCACTGATTTACTATGTAAAAAGCAAAATCTCTCTGTCCTAAACTAATGGAAGTGACTCTCCCACGCTCATGTGTAATGGTTTTAACGTTACTCACTGGAGAGACTGGACTTTCTGGAGTTATTTAACCACTATGTTCAGTATTTTAGGACTTTATGATAATTTAATATAAATTTAGCTTTTCTTAATCACCTTGCCTGGCTTGGAGTCATGACTAATAACTGCACCTGCTCTGTCTGGCAGAAACATGCTGTGGAAGACCTGCTTGCAAACATCACCTCTAAGTCCCTTGGGGATGTGAGGACACTGAAGAGCAATAAAGGGTGGGAGGTTCCTGGCTGGAGGTTCAGCTCATCTTGAAAAGACAGGTTAAGACCAGAGTTCATTGGCTTCTGAAATCCTTATTTCCTCTAGAGGAGGGTGGATGATAGGTTTCATCTTGAGTGCCAACTCTGGTTGGTCATGACTGCCTGAGGTTCTGTCCAGACCCAATGGGAAAAGTCTCATGATGGTTAGTGGCGTCTCCTTTGGGCAGCAAAAGGAAGTGTCACGGCATGTATACCATGTATCTCTATTTCTGTTCTAGGTCTACGAGGACTTCAGTGTCACAGAACTTGACTTTGCCTTTCAGTGATGGTCACTGGCAAGACTGTCTGATGTCTTGAAATAAAAGTACTGGGATGGGGACAAGAAGGGCTAATTCCAGTCCTAGATCTGCCTCTAGCTCTGTTTGATCTTAGTCATGTTTCACAGTTACTCTGAGAATGGGTCAATCAACACTAAGATTCCTTTTATTTTTAAAAAGCTGTCTACTCATAGCTCATCCATTACATCTCAAGCCTAGAACAAGGCATTGGGGATCTCTTTTCAGGTATCTGGACAAATAATACCTCTCAGTGAAGATTGGGAATCATGCAAGTCTTAATGCCAGTTATAGAATTTGATGTCAAGGGTCAATAGTTGATTTTCTAAGCCATAAACCATTTATAGAACATTGCTCCCATTCATTCATTCATCTGCTAGGGGCTGGACACTACCCAAGCATGACCAAGAAAGAGTATCACAGAGCTTAGAGTCTACCAACAACCCCACCCCCCCCAAAAAAAGAAAAAGAAAGCAAGAAGGACGGAATCCTTTTGAATGTAAGTGACAAGAGATCTGAGTATAAACTGCAGTGTATAATTCTTCCAACTTTGGTGAGGGATAGGTGTGCTAGAACAAAAATAAGTGGACTAGCTCAAGGACAACCATCCACCATTCTTTTTTTGGAAAAAAAAAAAACCCAAAAAACACAACAGAGAGAAAAAGAGGACATTTGAAGCAATGAAATCTAGCCTAATGCACAAGCCTGTATACCTGTAGGAAGTACCCCTTTCCAGAGCCTCAGAATAAGTGCCCTTTTCCATAGCCTCAAGCTATGAACAGTGACCACTAGAGCTGGGAACTCAGGAAGAACTTTTCAAATGGGAAGAAAAAATGAATGCATTGAACACACACCATTTGCTTGCAAAACTGCAAGTGTTTCTGGAGGAACAAAATTTGTTGAGTGCGTTTTGCTAAACTGTGACCATCCTGCTACTTCAGAAGGGGATGGGAGAGGACCTGATGGCCCAGGTCTTGACGAGAATTTGACCACTGGCAAATGAGAATTTTGCAACAGCGTCAAGGACTAGCACCCTGTTTTCAGGTTATGCTGGCTCTTAGTTTCCTAATCAGTAAAATGGAAAGGCTGAACCAGATGATTGCTAAGGTCATTTCTGGCCTGAGACTTCTATTTATGTTCCTTCCAGGAAACCTTGGGGCTGAAACAAGAGTTGAGAATTCCCTGTCTGGTTTTCTGGATATAAAACCTAAAAATGATAAGTAGGGAGATTTTGAGTCAAATTCTAACAAACGGGACGTATTTTTGCAAATTAATTATGTTCAAAATATAGTCACTGCCTTTCTTTCTATATTATTTGAACTGTGCAACCTAAAGTGAAAAGATCTCTGTAGCCTGTAAAGAGGTCTCCATGGCATGAACTGAAGCTTTCACCAAACCTAGGCCTGAAGAAAACAAAGTCAGTGCTGCATAGGAAGCTGGAAAAAGCATCTACAAGAGCTGAGGGTGCATGATGTTCTAAGTGTAATGCACTGACACTCAAGGGCATCTTTAGTCATTTCTACTAATGGACATGATAAAAGAAATGTGGTTGAGCCTTTTTTGTGGCTAAGAAACAGTCTATGTCTTTTCTTCGTATTTGAAGATGACTCAACTGATCCGGTTAATAGGATGTGTGTTTGGGGAATGTTTCAGGCAGCCTTTGTTTTGAAACATTACCTCACTTGCCCATTATTTTCTCTCCAGATCATTCTTCCATTAACCAGCTGACAGAGGCTAAGCAGAGCTCAGCACAGGGAACAGACTTTTATTTCCAGTCAAGGCTCCACCTCACAACTTTGGATTCCTTCACGAGGTGCCTTTAAAAGAGATCCAGACAGCCTAATTAAGGGTCTGAGTTTAAATCCAAGGCTGAGGTTAGCCCCAGGCTATACAATCTGCTTATTTCATTTTACAAGACACAAAGAGCCAAGAACTCTCACTTATCCTGCCCTTCTCAGTGGTTTTTCCTCCAGCCCCTAAAAGCCTGTTGACAGCTTGCTAAGGAGGTTCCTATCTTTCCCTCCTGCCTATTTCCTTTTTGGTGGAGCTGATCCTTCTGTGGTCGAAGTTCTTGGGCAGCCTACATTTTGGGGCCAATGGGAAAAATGGGCTATGAGAAAAGAGAAAAAAAAGCTGTCCATTCCTTCAATCAACCGGCACCTTTAAATGCAGCCAAGTGCAAGATGGGATAGGCTTTGCAGTCTTGGAGGCCAGTCAAGGCACTGAACCCATAGACACTTGACGTCTGTGTTAATGTCACCACTGCTGTCTCCAGGGAATAATGCAGGGGGTACCTGGACTGAAAGTTGAAGTTAATCATTGAAGCTGCTCCTTTTAGGCTGGAAGTATGGATCCATGTCCCATGCTAGGGATGTTTCCACCAAAATGTAGCTTGTGATTGTGATGGAATGAGCACTGTCCCAACACTAGTAGACTTCTCAGAAAGGCTCAGCACAGTTACTCAGCAGCCACAACGTTTGGCATTTGTTTCCTACTTGCAGTTGCAATAATAGAGTGTTCACTTAGATCTCTAATGCCCACAAGGGTTTCACTGTCCTATTATTAACCTCCATATGTGGAACTATTGAGAGACCCCAGGAATAAAGTAGGTACACATAACTGTAATAAATACATAGATAAATGCCATTTGATGATAATCCTAGACTGGCCAAACATTTACTGAGCATCTACTATGGGCAAGGTACTGTATTAGGTTTCTACAAGGCTCTACAGAATCTGCCATTCCCTTCTCTCCATTATCAGACCTCAGCTCCTACTACCTTCCTGCTGCCAACTATTCTGCTCCAGCTATACTGGCCACACTGTTTCTCAAACCTGCCAGATATGCTCCCAACTTAGGGTCTTTGCATAGCTGTTCCCTATGGCTGGCACTTTCTTCCTCTAAATATACTCACGGTGAACTGCTTTGCCTTACTCAAGTTTTTGCTCAAATGTGATCTCAGTGAAACTCTGACCACCCTTTATAAAATTACAGTCCTTCCAACTCCACTTCCCAATCCCTTTTACCTTGTTTTATTCTTTTCTATTTTCCCATTGCACATATTGTCTAATAATATACCATATGATTTTTTGTTTGTTTCCTCACTATAATGTGAGCACCACGAGAAGAAGGATTTTTTGAGAGGAGGGGGTCTATTTTGTTCACTGATAATCCAAAATGCCTAGAACAGTCCCTGCACATACTAGATGCTCAATAAATATTTGTTGAATGAATGAATACATTAATGGAATCAGACATCTAATGCCCACCTTCTAGTGGGGCTGCACTTAAACCATATAAGACAAAAAGGGATTTTGCCATCTTGTTCTAAAACTCTCCAGGGTCTAGACTCTGCACGTTACTTAATGATCAGATTCCAGGTTACCATCACTCTCTACTTAAATGTAATCTTCAGTTTATTTCTGGTAATATTTATTTTTTTATTTTTATTTTTATTTTTTTTTGCGGTACACGGGCCTCTCACCGCCACGGCCTCTCCCGCCGCCAAGCACAGGCTCCGGACGCGCAGGCCCAGCAGCCATGGCCCACGGGCCCAGCCGCCCCACGGCATGTGGTACCCTCCCTGACCGGGGCACGAACCCGTGTCCCCCGCATCGGCAGGCGGACTCCCAACCACTGCGCCACCAGGGAAGCCCTCTGGTAATATTTAAATAAAGTAAACATGCCAATGATCAATGACTGAAGAAGACTATTTCTATATATTTCTAGCCTGTTTCTCAAAAGTTATTGTGGACTTCCCTGGTGGTGCAGTAGTTAAGAATCCATCTGCCAATACAGGGAACACAGGTTCAAGCCCTGGTCTGGGAAGATCCCACATGCTGCGGAGCAACTAAGCCTGTGCACCACGACTACTGAGCCTGCGCTCTAGAGCCTGCGAGCCACAACTACCGAGCCCGCGTGCCTCAGATACTGAAGCCCGCACGCCTGGAGCCTGTGCTCTGCAACAAGAGAAGCCACCGCAATGAGAAGCCCGCGCACTGCAACGAAGAGTAGCCCCCACTCACCACAACTAGAGAAAGTGCACGCGCAGCAACGAAGACCCAACACAGCCAAAAATAAATAAACTAATTAATTAATTTTAAAAAAAGGTTATCGTGAGCTTTTTGCTTCAATTGGCTCCTCTCTCCTACCTCCACCTGTGGATCTGTCCTCATCTCTTATCTTTTCACTCTCTCCACTCTGTGGTCTCATCCACAATTTCATCTTTTCACTTCATGAAGGTGATTCCCAAATTTATATCACTTGAGTCCTAACCTCTTTTCACAGCTCTCACTCTGTATTTCCTGGGCCTACTTACATGATTCCATTTGCATGTCTCATTGGTATGTAAAAGTAAACAGGTCTGAAACCAAATACCTTGTCTTCCCTTTGAGACTGGCTTCTCCTGACTTTCTACTTCCATTTGGTCAATCAATGCCTCCCAGTCCCTAGGCTCAAATCCTGGCACACTCTGACTCATCTCCCTAAATGGGCGCCACCCTCACCTTTATACCTAAGCTAGTCTGTTGCCAAATCCTTCCCTCTTTCTTGAATCTGTTCTCATCATTTCCACCGCTCATATCAGACTCCTAACTGGGCTCTCAACTCTAACCCATTTTAGAATTAGACAATCAAGCTAATTAGTTTTCCTAAAGTGCAATCCTGATTTTGTCACTCCCTTGCTCAGAAACCTTCAATAGCTCCCCACTGCCTACTTTAATAAAGTACAAATTCCTTACCCTAGTATTCAAGACCCTCCAAAAACTGTTCCTAACTTTCTCTGTTAATCTGTGTCCCACTACTTCCTAACATGAACCCTGTTCTAAAATCAACCCACATGTTCAACTCCCAACATACTATGTACTTTCTTGTCTCTGTGCCTTTGCCTGTACTTTTCCAAATACTAGACATTCTCCCTGCTCCTTCTATTAAAAAAAATTTGTTTTAACATGTCAGTGGTAAAAAATTCATTTCCCTCCCTGGCAAGTCCCATCCCTATTAAGTTTTTTGAAATTCCAGTAATGTTCTAACCATTTTCAGGCATGCACACAAATATACATACATTTATAACCATATATAATAAAATCATTCCATATATGTATGCTTTTCTGCAATTTGCCTTCTTTTCAGTGAAAGTTGGTGCATTTTTCTAACCAGCATGTATAGATTAACCACATTCTTTTTAACAGTTGCACAGTGTTCTATTGAATGGATTATACCATAATTTATATAAGTTCCCTATAGATGAACATATAAATTTCAGGGTTTGTTGTTGTTTGTTTGTTTTCTAAATCAGTGCTGCAGTGAATGTCTTTGTACATTTTTCTTTCCATACATGCATAGGTCTGTATGACAAATTCCCATCAGTAGCATTACTTGGCCAGAGATTACGTACATTTTACATTTTAATAACTGCTAAATTGGCCTCCTAAAAGTTTGTATCAATTATACTTTTACCAAGAAGTGAGTTTGAGTGTGTATTTCTCTAACTCTTGGCTAACCAAAAGTTGTTAAACTGTTTCATCTTTGCCAGTTTGATGGATTAAAAAAAAATTGTTTTATTACTTTCACCCATCCCCTCCCCATTTCTTAGTCTCTTGGCTACATATGCTTTAAATCCCAGATTAAAAATCCATCCCCCTAAAAAAAAAAAAAAAATCCCCTTGCCAGATCCTCCCCCATCTAATTTCTCCCTTCAGTTAAACATCTACAGCTTTTCTTTTATATTGTTCTCATATTGCTTTGAATTTTAGTGACTAGTCTATATGTTTTATTCTTCTGACCACTGTAGTTTGCAGATTCCTTGGAAATTAGGACCAATGTTTCATAGAAACATTGGATGTAGAGCTAAACAAGAATTTTCGGACCAAATTAACCAAGCCCCTCATTTTTATAAACAACAAGATTTATCAAGCCTTTGAAGAATGCATTACTGTTCAAAGCCCATTCCTAGAAATTCAATTAGTAATATTAAATCCTCACACTAAGTTTAAAAGGAAAACATCATTATCCCGTCTTACAGATGAGGAAACTAAGCTCCAGATTATTTACTAAGAAGAGTGCTTTACTCAGAGCAGGTCTAAGACCAGAATCCAGCGTCCGGGCTCCATTCACCCTCCTTCCACTATAATCCAGCCTCTCTGGTTTTCCTCACGCCCTTAGCTGCGCAATCAATATTTGGTGAATGAAATGACTCATAAAAAATTGCCAAGTGTTGACAGTAGTTTAAGTATCTGTAATTATATAAAGCAAACCTGCTGACAGCCGGAGATGCACAACTCTCCACAGACCTTTCGCGCTTCTTTTCGGGGTTTTCTGCATCTTTCTCTCCGGCGACCCCTCTCCCCACCGGACCAAGCAGCGCCGGGTTCCAAGGGAAACACGGCTGCGCGTGGCCCCTTTAAGGCTGAGGGCGGCGCGTGCCCATAGTTCTTTCAAATGGACCAATAAGAAGGGCGATGGGCGGTCCGCCGAGGACCAATAAACAACGAGGACACTGCGGGGTGTGCGGCGGCCCAAGCGGTTTCAAACGGCTTAGAGCAGACCCTCGGTTCTGACCCAGCGGAGGTGAGTGGACTGTGGGCCTGGCCCACCCGCCTAGGCCTTTGAGTTCACTAGTCGCACGCGCGTAGCGGCCCTGAACCCCGGGCGGGGAGCCTCCGCGGACGCGCGTCTCCCTCGCCCCACGAACCCGGCGGGTCTGAGGCGGCGAAGCGGGGCGGAGGCCGTTGGACTCGCGGCTGGGAGGGCGAGGGGCGTGGGCGCTTGTGTGAGGCGGAGGCCGGGGCTGGGATCTGGGTGACCAGAGCGTGCCGCGACGGGGTTCGGACGGTAGCGTCCTGGGGACGCGTGCGGCGCAGGGCCGTGCCTGGTGGCTCAGGGTGTTTGGGTACTGGGGCGGGGGCCTGCGAGCCGGCCCGGCTACGGCGCCCCTCGCGTAATTGTTAAATGAATGAATGAGTAAGAGCGTCCGAGGGCTGTGGTGGTCGTGAAGGGCCTGGTCGTCTCAGAGCCTGACAAGGACAGTGGTACCGGGGCCTGCCCGTGCACCTGGGTCCCTGCCCGCGCACCTGGCTCCCCACCGGCTTGCTGCGATTTAAACGATTCGGATCATACCGGTCCGCCCTTCCGCCTGGCTTTCTCTCTCAGAAGGTGTCAGTAGAGTTAAGGTATCTTTCCAGCTCTGAAGATTTGGGGGACCAATACAATAGCCAGCAGTGTAGGTGAAGCAGGCCTTGCTACTTTAGGGTGAGGGCTTGGTAAACTAGATTCTTGCTTTTTAGCTTTTACCACTCCGGCGGTTGAGATAGCTACCCTGCAATGGTGGTAATTGTCGGGCTGGATTTAAATGCATGCGTTTTGTTTCTGGGAGAGAAAACGGTGAAAGTCGTGTTGCCAGAGTGGCTGCTGTGTGTTAGAAAATATATTCGTGTTGATGAATCTTAACAATGAGTTTTTCATTCAGCATCAATAGAGGATGAAGAGGTTTTTGCAGAACTTGCCCCAAATTTATGCATGGCTCCAATTTAATTCTTAGGGGAATCAAGGCTTCAAATCGTGGCCCAGAAATGCTCCCTGTCTTATTTTATGCATAATTATAGTAATTGAAAACTCATTTTGAGAGAGGTGAACTCCTCCTATCTCCATTTTTATCACCCTGAAAAGTCCTTCTTTGACCTAAAGAGCTGATAAATTAAGCTAACAATCTTTTGAAACTTTTAAGAAATCATAAAAGATTTGGACTTAAGTGAGTGGATAAAGTGTAATGTTGTTTTTATAAAATGATATAGAGAAAGGTGAAATCAATATATTTTGCCAGCATAAATTAAACCTAGTTGGTAAACTCATGAGAAAAAAATTTTACACAAGTTTTTAAAGTTTGTTCACTCAGGCAATGGCAAGCAAAGATACTCCTTAACAATATACTATATAACGTATTACTTAAAATTTTAACAGACAGCTTAATTTTAGCAGCAGAGTTTTAACTGCAATAAATTTGAGTACCTTAGTATTTTGAACACTGTCCTAGGTTTTGGGGAGGCAATTAAAAATAATAAACATTTAACAGTGTCTTAGGTTATTGTTAAAAATCTTGATGAGGAACGAAAACTTTTCTTCATATTGGAGCAAAGCCATACTCTTTTATGCTTCTTTGACTTAATGGAGTCTCATTCATTCATTCAACAAATATTGAGATTGATGCCTACCGTGTGTTAAACATTGTTCTAGATTCTGGGAATACACTAGTGAACCAGAAAAAGACAAAGCCCCTGAGCTAAGGGAGTTTGACAGTTTTATCTCTCAAACAATTTGCTGTAGCAAATTGTAGTTTCTATATAATCCCTCTGGCTAGCTCTAGTCCTTGAACAAAATAAATGCTCAAATACTTTTACCAGCATTAGTTAACATTTATTGAATATTCACTAGGTGCCACGTTTTATCTTTTTTTATTCTCACAACTTTTTACAGATGAGGAAACTGAGCCTTAGAAAGGTTACGCAGCTTGCTCAAAATCATACAACTGATAGAACCTCAGTTTGAACCCAAGTTAGTGTGTCTTCAGGGCCTTTGCTCGTAACCTCTGGTTGTTCTATGTGAAGTAATGAGATCTGTTAGGGAGAATTCAGGATCATTTTCTGGGTAGAATCTCCCCTCACCCCCTCCTTTTTTAAACTTCTGTCACAGACATAATGAAATATGAACCATAGGCATGGTGGGTTTTAGAGGGAAGGTGGAGCAGTTCAAAATACAGTATTTACCATATGGGAGATGGACAGCTGTGACAGTGGGAGGGGGACTAAGTGGGGGCATAAAATTGAGATCTGGATCTCATTATGATTGATGGATTCCTGGTGATCAATGTTGGAGAGGTTTGAGATTTTTTTAAAAATTTTAATTAATTTTAAATGCATATTACCTGTAGAGTTCAGAATATGTTACTTAGCTTTTTTCTGTCAGGGCAGTTGCCTTGACTACTTGTTTATCTCAAACACATTAAACTTATTCTTTTTTTTAATTAATTAATTTTATTTATTTTTGGCTGTGTTAGGTCTTCGTTGCTGCGCGTGGGCTTTCTCTATTTGTGGTGAACGGGGGGCTACTCTTCGTTGCGGTGTGCGGGCTTCTCATGGCGGTGGCTTCTCTCGTTGTGGAGTACCGGCTCTAGGCGCGCAGGCTTCAGTAGTTGTGGCACATGGGCTCAGTAGTGTGGCTTGCAGGCTCAGTAGTTGTGGTGCACAGGCTTAGTTGCTCCGTAGCATGTGGGATCTTCCCGGAGTAGGGCTCGAAGCTGTGTACCGTGCATTGGCAGGCGGACTCCCAACCACTGCGCCACCAGGGAAGTCCTAAACTTAATTTCTTTTTGGCCTTTGTGTTTGTTCTCTCTGCCTGGGACTTCCCACCTGCTCTACCCCTACCTCAAGCCTGTCTTTGTATATAGGCTTCACTCAGTTTGCAACTCAAAGGTCATGTCCTTAAAGAGGCGTTTTCTAAGCTCCAATTAGAGTAGCCCTCTTGGTCATGTTTACCTCACTTTCTTTTTTTTTTTAAACTTCATAGTGTTTATTGCTATATGATAGGCCATTTATTGTTTCCTTGTATATTGTCTGATTTCCTCACAGAAATGAAAGCAGAGCAGGGGAGCATAGGTTTTTGGGGTTTTTTTTTTTTTTCATCTGTGAGGTTACCTCAATGACTCAAGCAGTGCTTGGGTCAAATAAGGTGGTCAGAAAATATTTGCTGAACAAAGTTGGCCAAAACTGGCATAGTTTTCTCCATGTAATGAAGTGATAAGGACAATATATAACTAACCAGTTGGCTGTGTTACAGTGTCTTTGGATGTGAGCAATATCTTAGCAGATTAATTTGGAAAGTCTTCAACTAAGAATCATGGAAAAATGATAGCTTTTTGTTTGTGTTGACTGGCAGAGAAGGCAGATCTGGCTTCCCCCTCCCACTTTTTTTCCCCCCTATTTTTAAAAACTTTCAAATCTGTAGAAGTTTTTAGGGGTACTGGTCAGGTATAGTGGAATGTTCCTGTATTGGAATTTATCTGATGTTTTTCTCATGATTAGACTGGGGTTATGAGTTTTCGGGTGGAAGATCACAGAGAGAATGCCATATTCATCACATCAACATGATTTGTGACTGTTGATATTGATTTGATCATATGGCTGAAGTAGTGTTTGTCAGGTTTCTTTACTCTTTAAATACTGTGCTCTTTGGAAGGAAGTAATTATGTACAGCTCACTTACGGAGAGAGGAGTTGTGCTCCCTGTACTTGGGGTGGAATATCTACATAATTTATTTGAATTTCTTCTGCATGGGACATTTGTCTCTCTCTCCCCATTTATTAATTTAATTAGTCAAACATTTATATCAGTATGAACTGAAGGATATTTTATACTTTGAGTTATAGTCCAATACTACTTTATTTTGTTGCTGAAATTGTTCCAGCTTTATCCATTGAGAGTTCTTTCTGTTGACTCCTGTGCCCCTTTAACATTCCCACATCTGTGTGCATGTGTTTGTGTGTGTGTGTGTGTGCGCGCGTGCTGTTTTTATTTAATTATATTTGAGCACTTCCCTACTTTCTGGCACTATAAGGTGCTCTAGGCTCATCTTGTATATTTCGTGTCACAGTTCTAGAATTAGCCATTTCTCCAAGAAGCCCTGGCACCTTTTACTGGAGAATGGTAATAAAAACCAAGATCTGGGCAGTAAGTGTTCTCATTGCTACTGGGGTGTCATTTTTTTGGGGCCCTCTCAGCTAACAGAACAAAGAAATATAGACGTATATGTTAACTGGTGTATATAGACACATCTATAGATATTTCTATATGTCACCATCTGTATCTATGTTAAGTTAAATATGAGTTCTTACTGATATCTCCAAGTCTAATCCATTACCCTACAGATCATTCTAGCCTCCTCCCCCTTGTTGATCTGAATTTCCACTTCAACAGTGAGAAACTTGGCTTCCATCATCCATTTACTTAATTGTTCAGTTCCAGTATGCATGTATAGCAATATCTGAATCGTTAATTCACACTCCCATAGGAAACTTTATTAACTAGAAGTACAGTGCTTATACGCAGTTCCTTTTGCCTTTAGTTTTCAGACTCCATTCATTTCTGAAGTTACCTAGGTCAATTCTTTTTCCCCACCCACTTCAGTGAGGTGGTTTCACACATTTGTAAGATAGTTAGATTCTCTTGTCACAAGTCTGCATTCTTTTATGGGATCCCCAATCTCCTAAGTGACTTTTTAAAATTAGCATGCATTAAAGTTTACTCTTTATGTTGTAAACTTCTGTAGGTTTTGACATTCATAATGTTATTTATCCACCATTACAGTATCGTAAAGAATAGTTTCACTGCCCTAAAAATCTCCTGTAATTCACCTATTCATTCTTTTCTCCCTTGCCCACCCCCTTGCAACCACTAATCTTTTTACTGTCTCCATAGTTTTTTCCTCTTCCAGAATGTAATATAATTGGATCATACACTATGTACCCTTTTCAGACTGGCTTCTTTCACTTAGGAGTATCTATGTAAGGTTCTTCCATGTCTTTTCTTGGCTTGATAGCTCATTTCTTTTTTATTGCTGAATAAGATTTCATTGTATGGATGTACCACAGTTTGTTTATCCATTCACCTAATTGAAGGATATGTAGGTCATTTCTAGTTTTTGACAATTATGAACAAAGCTGCTATAAACATTTTTGTGTGTGTGGACATAAATTTTTAGTTCCACTGGGTAAATACCTACAAGTGTGATTGCTGGATCATATGGTGAGACAATGTTCAGCTTTGTAAGAAACTGCCAAACTCTCTTCAAAAGTGGCTGTACCATTTTGTATTCCCACCAGCAGTGAATGAGGGTTCTTTTTGCTTCACATCTTGTCAGCATTTAGTTTCATCAGTGTTTTTGGATTTTAGCCATTCTGGTAGGTGTGAGGTATCCCACTTTTTTTCATTTTTTTTAAGAGAGATTTCCTGAATCTTTTTCAGAATTCTGACTTCTTTTCAGCTAGGTTATTTAGAAAGCTTCTGAGACTTAGGGTTTTTTTTTTTTTTAAGAATTTATTTATTTATTTATTATTTATTTTTGGCTGTGTTAGGTCTTCATTGCTACACACGGGCTTTCTCTAGTGGCGGCGAGCGGGGGCTCCTCTTCGTTGCAGTGCGCAGGCTTCTCATCGCTGTGGATTCTCTTGTCGCGTAGCACAGGCTCTAGGCACGCAGGCTTTAGTAGTTGTGGCATGCGGGCTCAGTAGTTGTGGCTCGTGGGCTCTAGAGTGCTGGCTCAGTAGTTGTGGTGCACGGGCTTAGTTGCTCTGTGGCATGTGAGATCTTCCCAGACCAGGGCTCGAACCCGTGTCCCCTGCATTGGCAGGCGGATTCTTAACCACTGTGCCACCAGGGAAGCCCTCCCACTTTTTTAAAATTTTGTTTTTCAAGACATGACTTTTTTGAAGATAAATAATAGGGTTTTGTTTTTTTTTTAGAGGAAACTTAAAAAATAACCTTTTTATTTTGTAATAATTTTCAATTTACAGAAAAGTTGCAAAGATATAGAATTCTATATACCTCTCACCCAGTGTCCTCTGTTGTTAACATCTTACATGATACATTTGTCAAAATGAAGAAACCAACATTGATGCATTAGTTTTAACTGAACTCCAGATTTTGTTGGGATAGCTGTAGTTTTCTATTTATATCACTTTTCTGTTTCAGGATCCAATGCAGGGTAATCTGTTGCCTTTACTTGTCATCCCTCTGAGTCTCCTCTGGTCTTTTGACAGTTTCTCAGTCTTTCCTTGTCTTCATGGTCTTGACAATTTTGAGTACTAGTCAGTTATTTTCTGGAATGTTCTTCCTTAGGGTGTGTCTGATTTTTTTTCATTATTAGACAAGGGTTATGTGTTTTTGGAAAGAATGTTACAGAATACTATCATTTCCTATCAGGAAATACGCGCTATCCACATGACATCACTGATGATGTTAACCTTGAACACTTGGTTATGGTAGTGTTTGCCAGGTTAAGTAGTAGTATTTTTCCCTTTCTATACTTATTCTTTTTTTTTTTTAAGTTTTGTTGTTGTTGTTTACTTATTTATTTTTGGTCACACCATGCAGCATGCAGGATCTTAGTTCCCCAACCAGGAATCAAACCTGTGCCCTCTTCAGTGGAAGCACAGAGCCTTAACCACTGGACCACCAGGGAAGTCCCTATGCCTATTCTTTGGAGGTGAGTGACTGAGTCTAGCCCATCCTCAAAGTGGGTGGGGGGCTTAAATTCTACTTCTTGAAAGGAAGAGTATCTACATAGATTATTTGGAAATTTGTAATGAAGATTTGTCTGTTCTCCCCCATTTATTTTTCTGTCTAACCATTTATCTATATCAGTATGAATATCTGTTTTAAAAACTGATTATTTGTTATTTATTTTTGCTCAAATTGTTGCAGCTTTCAGGTTGGCTCCTCCTGTGTTCCTTTGACATGCTCCTATCCTTTTTTTCTTTTTGAGCATTTCCTTTCTGTACAACAAGATGCTCCAGACCCATCTTATATTTTCCCTGTCCCAGCCCTAGAATCAGCTGTGGTTCCTTTTATGGGACAGTGGTATTTAGAAGCCGAGATCTGGATAGTAGGTGTGCTTATTGCTAGGGTGTCATTTGTTCGTAGGCCCTCTCAGGAAACAGAGGTAGGTATGTATGTATACTAAGTCATTTATATGCATATACATACAGTTGTTTTATATATTTCCATCTGTATTTACATTAAGCTAAACATGAATTCATACAGGTCTCACCAACTTTCAGAGGAAACTTATGTCCCAAACACATGTCCTCTTTGTGGTATGCTTTTTACTGAGGTCTGTCTTCTCTCCCAATAACTCTTTTTGTTTAATTTTTAATAAATTTATTCATTTATTTATTTTTGGCTGCGTTGGATCTTTATTGCTGCGTGTGGGCTTTCTCTAGTTGTGGCAAGCAGGGGCTACTTTTTGTTGCGGTGTGCGGGCTTCTCACTGCGGTGGCTTCTCTTGTTGTGGAGCACGGGCTCTAGGCATACGGGCTTCAGTAGTTGTTGCTCACGGGCTCTAGAGCGCAGGCTCAGTAGTTGTGGCACACGGGCTCAGTTGCTCCGCAGCACGTGGGGTCTTCCTGGACAAGGGCTTGAACCCCTGTCCCCTTCACTGGCAGGTGGATTCTTAACCACTGCGCCACCAGTGAAGTCCCCCATAACTCTTTTTAAGTACCACAGAAAACATTGTTTTCCCTTACTTGGTAACAGCAATTGTTTATTCCTAGAATATGATCTTTGTTCAGAGATGCATTCAAAGTAAATTCTGACTCAGTTGGAATGGCCAGACATTTTTGGCATAGATACGATGTCAGATATGCCTTGGTGACCTCCTGTCTCTTCAGACATAATTTTTATTATTTTATGAAGAGATTAGAAACCTAATTCTTTGATATCTTGATTATATTTCTTAGAGGTTATTTTTAAATTTTTTAAAAATAAATTTATTTATTTATTTATTTTTGGCTGCACTGGGTCTTTGTTGCTGCACACAGGCTTTCTCTAGTTGCGGCAAGCGGGGGCTCCTCCTTGCGGTGCGCGGGCTTCTCATTGCGATGGCTTCTCTTGTTGCAGAGCACGGGCTCTAGGTGCATGGGCTTCAGTAGTTGTGGCACACGGGCTCAATAGTTGTGCCTCGCGGGCTCTAGAGCTCAGGTTCAATAGTTGTGGCGCACAGCCTTAATTGCTCTGTGGCATGTGGGGTCTTCCCGGACCAGGGATTGAACCCGTGTCCCCTGCATTGGCAGGCGATTCTTTTTTTTTTTTTTTTTTTTTTTGCTGTACGCGGGTCTCTCACTGTTGTGGCCTCCCAGGCTCCGGCCGTGCAAGCTCAGCGGCCATGGCTCACGGGCCCAGCTGCTCCGCGGCATGTGGGATCTTACCGGACCGGGGCACGAACCCGCCTCCCCTGCATCAGCAGGCGGACTCTCAACCACTGTGCCACCAGGGAAGCCCCTGGCAGGCAATTCTTAACCACTGTGCCACCAGGGAAGTCCTTTAGAGGTTATTAATTAAAGCGACTTAAATTCTTTCTATAAAGATGAGAAAAAAGTTGAGTAGTCTCAAGTATTTCTTGAAATAAAATTCATTCATTTAATGCAGTTGCCTTTTTTCTTTTTTCAAGCATAGACTTAAAAGTAGTGTTTTATTTATCTGCAAGTTAAATACCAGGAAATAAACCAAAAAAGTATTTTCTGCAGTCTAAATTTTATTGACTTCCTTCAAGTAGATCCTACTCCCTCTTTATGCACAGTTTCACTCTGCTTGGTTCTTTCTTTCTTTCTTTCTTTTTCTCTTTCTTTCTTTCTTTCCCTCTCTCTCTCTGTCTCTTTCTCTCTTTCTTTCTCTTTCCTTCCTTCCTTCCTTCCTTCCTTCCTTCCTTTCATTTTTGGCTGCATTGGGTCTTCGTTGCTGTGTGCAGGCTTTCTCTGGTTGCGGCATGTGGAATTCTCATTGTGGTGGCTTCTCTTGTTGCGGAGCACAGGCTCTAGGCTCGCGGGCTTCAGTAGTTGCAGCACGCAGGCTCGTTAGTTGTGGCACATGGGCTTAGTTGCTCCGCAGCACGTGGGATCTTCCCGGACCAGGGCTCGAACCCATGTCCCCTGCATTGGCAGGCGGATTCTTAACCACTGTGCAACCAGGGAAGTCCCCCTGCTTGGGTCTTTAAATCAAGAGCTAAAATTAGGCAGCACTGCTCTAAGCTAAAGTGTTAGTTTGATCACAAAGTTTGAGGAAGCAAAGCTACAAAACGTAAAACATTAAAATTCAAAAAAGCCATATTGGAACCATTTGGTTTTGATGCAAGAGTCCCTCATACCTCTTTGGCAGTACATCTTGAGGGTTTTGCTACATTGATTGCTCAAATGGATTATCCTGAAAAGTTTAAATAATTATCAGTCTACTTTGTTTAAGAAGACTGGGAGGCTTATGTACTTTCTTAGATTTATTTTACATGGAAAAAAGTTACATAAAATAATTGATGTTGGGACTTCCCTGGTGA
Source organism: Monodon monoceros (assembly GCF_005190385.1). Lineage (NCBI taxonomy): Eukaryota > Metazoa > Chordata > Mammalia > Artiodactyla > Monodontidae > Monodon > Monodon monoceros. The sequence goes on along the minus strand of NW_021703784.1, from coordinate 94,104,868 downwards.
CGCAGTGGTTTAGAGCCCGCCTGTCGATGCAGGGAACGCAGTTTCGTGCCCCGGTCCGGGAAGATCCCGTATGGCGTGGAGCGGCTGGGCCCGTGAGCCATGGCCGCTGAGCCTGCGCGTCCGGAGCCTGTGCTTCGCAACGGGAGAGGCCACAACAGTGAGAGGCCTGCATATTGCAAAAAATAATAATAATAATAATTGGTGTTTCAGGGGTAAACCTCTGATACCTGGCAAACTTGGCTGTCTAGAACATTTCTTTCTCTAATTTGTTTTGCTGTTTTACTTCTTTTATGTATTTATTTGCAGTGTTTTTTTAAAATCATTTCATGTCCTTATTCACTTAAAATATGAAGTCTCTCATTTTTAGATTTTAGGAATTTTTTTCAGTACTCTAATTACACACTTTTCTTCTGGTCCTTTTTCTTATGTGATAACATTCCTTTTAAAAAAGAAAGTCTCATGAAAAACCCCTAGTCTAGAACTAGCATGAGTTCTTCATTTGGGAGTAAAGACCAGATCCCATATCAGAAATCTCTGGGCAGTAAGGGAAAACAGTTTTTTTATGCTTTAGAGGACTGCCCACTTATTTTGAGCTATGTTTAATATGGGGGATTCCTCCAAACAAAATATGGACAGTCCCCTTGAGTATTATAAAACGACATTTACTTGTTTAACTAGTAGTAAATTTGCTTTCTATAGGATAAAAAGGAATAGATTGCTTATACACCCAATGAAATGGTTTGTTTTAGATCAGAGTAGACTTGCCTTACTTGGTCCCAAGAGCTCTAAGCTAACTTAGGCCTTTCTTGAACCAGAGGACTGAAATGTGGGTTTGGTTAAGTCTGAAGTCTTTCTAAAATCTCTAGATAACTCTGGGATGATGCTTATAATAATAACACAAGGATAGCCACTGTTTCTTGAGTGCTTGATGTTTCTGTGCCATCTGTTAGTACTACTTCCTTGCATAAAGTCACTGGCTTTGTATGATCTGGCCCTTTTCAGTCTGCCCTTTCTCTCAACTCCTGTTTTGGCCACATGAGTTGCAGTTCTGTTCTTTATCTTGCCTAGCTCTTTCAGGCTTTTCACACACATGCCTGAAACATTCTCTTATTAAATCTAGTCATTATGCCTATGCCTGGCTAATCCGTATTAATTTCCTTTAGTTCTCAGCCTAAATATCACTTTCTCAAGGAGACCTTTCCTGACCCTCCAGTCCAGATTAAGTGCCTCTGTTACACCCTCATAGTATTGCCCCTGGGCTACTGTATTTCACTTCCCATACTCAGTAAGTAGATAAGTGCCTAATACAGAATAGTGTCAGATCATGAGATGCTACTCTGTATTAGGTACTTAGCTACATACTAAGTGTACCTGTGGGACAGGGGGATAATATGGGTATTTGCGGGGATTCTTAACAGGTATAAAGCAGAAATCTCATTTTCACTTCAACAGTTCACCATTACAGTTAGTTGAATCACCTTAGGCAAGTTAGTTAACCTCTGTGCCTCAGTTTTCTTGTCTGTAAAATGGGGCTAATATCAATCTCAGAGTTATGAGAATTAAATGAGTTAGTATATGTGAAGTGCTTAGAATAGTGCCTGGCACATAATGAATGCTCCAGAAGTGTGTATTAAATAAGGAACCACATGAAGATGGTACTGTTACGACAGATAATGAAACTGAGGCTCAGCTAGTGTGTGACAAAGCAAGCTTTAGAACTCAGATCTAACTCCAGCGCCCAACACGACAATTTAGATTGAATTTAATTTTGACTGGAGTGCTCTGTAATAAGATTTATTACAAGCAACTGTTCTGCCATGACTTTACCAAATGATTCTAAACTTAAAATTTCCCTCTTTTAATGGATTTTATAATCAAAAAATAGGTACTAAAAAAAAGTGACAAAAATCTTATAAATTTTTTGAAATCTATTACTTAATAATTTTTCACTTTGAAAGTGGGTTTACTTTAGAATTCCATTAAATATATCATGTTTCCCTTTCACATTTGAAATACGCATTTAACATACAATATTTTATTTATAAACTCAAAGAACACATTTATTGTATATTTAAGACTTCTATGATTTGATGAAATTGTGCTATTTTAGGAATTATGTGTTAGAGGACGAAGCACTCTGCTGGATGCTGGGGTAATAAATAAGATTCAGGGGGCTTCCCTGGTGGTTCAGTGGTGAAGAAGCCTCCTGCCAATGCAGGGGACACGGGTTCGAGCCCTGGTCTGGGAAGATCTCACATGCCATGGAGCAACTAAGCCCATGCGCCACAACTACTGAGCTTGTGCTCTAGAGCCCATGAGCCACAGCTGCTGCCACAACTACTGAAGCCCATGTGCCTAGAGCCCGTGCTCCACAATGAAGAGTAGGCCCCTGCTCGCCACAACTAGGGAAAGTCCGTGTGTAGTGACGAAGACAAAATGCAGCCAAAAATAAAAAAATAAATTTATTAAAAAAAAAAAAGATTCAGATCTTTCTTTCAAAGGAGATATGGTGTCGAAAAAATGTTAAGGGGAAGAATTGAGGCTTATGGGATGAGTATAGACAGATCCATTCTCAAGGTGCCAGGCTGGAATTATAAAGTTTTAGAGCTTTTAAAAACATTATGATAGAAAATATTGAAACTTGTTGTTTAAAAAAGAAAAAAGAGGGCTTCCCTGGTGGCGCAGTGGTTGAGAGTCCACCTGCCGATGCAGGGGACACGGGTTCGTGCCCCGGTCTGGGAGGATCCCACATGCCGCGGAGCGGCTGGGCCCGTGAGCCATGGCCGCTGAGCCTGCGCGTCCGGAGCCTGTGCTCCGCAACGAGAGAGGCCACAGCAGTACTGAAAAAAAAAAAAAAAAAAAGAAAAAAGACATGGCTAGGTATTAAAGTGAGAAGTAAAAATTCTTTAGCTAGTCCCTTTAGCTACTCTTTTAAAGTGATCATAGTTAAGTTTTCTATGGATCCATCCAGAAAAGTTTTATGTGCTTTCAAACATGTACAATGTTGTATTAGTTTTCTATGACTGCTGAAACAAATGACCACAAATTTGGTGGCTTAAAACAACAGTAATTTTTTCTCTCACATTTCTGGAGTCCAGAGCCCAAAATTTAGGGTGAGTAGGAGTTTAGGATTAAAATATACACACTACTGTATATATAAAAGAGATAACCAACAAGGACCTACTGCACAGGGAACTACACTCAGTATCTTGTAATAACCTATAATGGAAAAGAATCTTAAAATACACACATATGTGTGTGTGTGTATCTGAATCACTTTGCTGCACGCCTGAAACTACCACAACATTGTAAATCAACAATATTTCAATAAGAATTTTTTTTTAAATTTAGGGTGAGTCTTACTGGAGGCTAATATTGAGGCAAAGCCATGCTTCTCCAGAGGCCCTGGGGAAGCACCGCTTCCTTGTCTCTTCAGCTTCTGGCGTCTCTTGGTATCCCTTGGCTTGTGTTGCATCACTCCAGCCTCTTCTGATCTTGCTCTTCTCCATCTTCACATCGCCTTCTCGTCTGTGTGTGTCAAATTTCCCTCTGTTACCCTCTTATAAGGATACATGTGATTGCATTCAGGGCTCACCCAGATAATCCAGGATGATCTCCCCATCTCAATATCCTTAATTTAATCACATCTGCAAAGACCCTTTTTCCACATAAAACATTTAAAGTTTTCAGGGATTACAGCCCAATATCTTTGGGGGTCATTATCAGCCTACCACCAGTGTGTATGACCCTCTTTTTTATTTTTACTAAACACAAAAAAAGGAATTAGACTTCATAGGCTATCTCCAAATTTCTTTTTAAAACTTAATAATAGATTTCTTCCGCATCAGTATTTAAATATCTTCTTTAGTCTTCTTTGTCTTTTTTTTTCTTTAAATACCTATAGAGCATTTTATTGAATAGACAAGTATCTTACTTTTTTTTAAATTGCAGCTTAAAAAAAAAAGCATGTAACAAAATAATTACTATCGTAATCATTTTAAATTAACTACATTCACATTGTGGTGAAACACATCTCAAAAACTTTTTCATCTTGCAAATCTGATACACTATACCCATTAAACAACTTTCCTTTTCCTCCTTCCCCCAGCCCCTAATAACCACCATTCTACTTTCTGTTGCTAATTTAATAGTTTAGATACCTCATGTAAGTGGAATCGTATAATATTTGTCTTTTTGTGACTTGCTTATTTCACTTAGCATGATATCCTCAAAGTTTATCCATATTGTAGCATGTAACCGAATTTCCTTCCTTTTTAAGACTACTGTTCCATTGTATGTATTTACCACATTTTGCTTATCCATTCATTCATTCTTCTGTGGACATTTGGGTTGCTTCTGCTGCTTTGAACATGGATGTACAAATCTGAGCCCCAGCTTTCAACTCTTTTGGATATATATACACACACACTCATACATACACTTAGAAGTGGAATTGCTGGATCATATGGTAATATGGTATTCTATTTTTACTGTTTTTGAGGTTACTCCATATTGTTTTCCATAGCAGTTGCACCATTTTTACAATCCCACCAACAGTGTACAAGTGTTGCAATTTCTCTACATTCTTGCCAACGTTTGTTATTTTCTGTTTTTTTTTTAAATTGGTTTGTTTATTTGATAGTAACCATTCTAATGGGTGTGAGGGATATCTCATTGTGGTTTTGACTTGCGTTGCTCTGATGATTAGTGATGTTGAGCATCTTTTCCTATGATTGTTGGCCATTTGTATATCATCTTTGTAGAAACGTCTATTCAAGTCTTTTGCCCATTTTTAATTGGGTTATTTGGAGTTTTGTTGTTTTGGGAGTTCTTTTTCTTAACATCTTTATTGGAGTATAATTGTTTTACATGTTGTGTTAGTTTCTGCTGTATAACAAAGTGAATCAACTATATGCATACGTATATCCCCATATCCCCTCCCTCTTGTGTCTCCCTCCCACCCTCCTTATCCCACCCCTCTAGGTGGTTGCAAAGCACCGAGCTGATCTCCCTGTGCCGTGCAGCTGCTTCCCACTAGCTAGCTATTTTACATTTGGTAGTGTGTATATGGTCAGTGCTACGCTCTCACTTTGTCCCAGCTTACCCTTCCCCCTCCCCATGTCCTCAAGTCTGTTCTCTACGTTTGTGTCTTTATTCCTGTCCTGCCCCTAGGTTCATCAGACCATTTTTCTTTTAAGATTCTATATATATGTGTTAGCATACGGTATTTGTTTTTCTCTTTCTGACTTAACTTCACTCTGTATGACAGACTCTAGGTCCATCCACCACACTACAAATAACAATTTCGTTTCTTTTTATGGCTGAGTAATATCCCATTGTATATATGTGCCACATCTTCCCCCCCCCCAATTTATTTATTTATTTTTGGCTGTGTTGGGTCTTCGTTTCTGTGTGCGGGCTTTCTCCAGTTGCGGTGAGCGGGGGCCACTCTTATCGCAGTGCGCGGGCCAATCTTCATTGCGGTGCACGGGCCTCTCACTGTCAGCCTCTCCCATTGTGGAGCACAGGCTCCAGACGCGGAGGCTCAGTAGTTGTGGCTCACGGGCTTAGTTGCTCCATGGCATGTGGGATCTTCCCAGACCAGGGCTCGAACCCGTGTCCCCTGCATTGGCAGGCAGATTCTTAACCACTGTGCCACCAGGGAAGCCCCGCCACATCTTCTTTATCCATTCATCTGTCGATGGACACTTAAGTTGCTTCCATGTTCTGGCTATTGTAAATAATGCTGCAGTGAACATTGTGGTACATGACTCTTTTTGAATTATGGTTTTCTCAGGGTATTTGCCCAGTAGTGGGTTTGCTGGGTCATATGGTAGTTCTATTTTTAGTTTTTTAAGGAACCTCCATACTGTTCTCTGTAGTGGCTGTATCAATTTACATTCCCACCAACAGTGCCGGAGGGTTCTGTTGTGGGAGTTCTTGATATTCTCTGGATATTAACCCCTTATCAGATAAATGATTTATAAATATTTTCTTCCCTTCTGTAGGTTATCTTTTTACTCTGTTTATTGTGTCCTTTGATACACAAAAGTTTTTAAGTTTGATATAGTCCCCATTGTCCTATTAATTTTTATGTATGGTGTAAGGTAAACGTCCAACTTCACTCTTTTTCATGTCGCTATCCAGTTTTTCCAGTCACCATTTGTTGAAGAGACCATCCTTTCCCCTTTGAATGGTCTTGGCACCCTTGTCATAGATCATTTTACCCTAAACGCAAGAGATTATTTTTGGGTTCTCTATTCTGTTCCATTGGTCTGTTTGTCTTTATGCCACTACCACACTGTTTTGATCATTGTGGCTTTTTAATGTGTTTTGGAATCAAGAAGAGAGCCCTGCAACATTTTTTTTTCAAAAGTGTTTTGACTATTCAGGGTCCTTTGAGATTCCATATGAATTTTAGGATTAATTTTTCTATTTCTACAAAAAAAATGCTGTTGGGATTTTGAGAGAGATTGTGTTGAATCTATAGATTATTTTCTGATATATGGAATCTTAATAATACTAAGTCTTCCAATCCATGGGTATGGGATGTCTTTTCATTTATTTGTGTCTTCTTTAATTTCTTTCAGCATTGTTCTGTAGTTTTCAGTGTACAAATCTTTCATTTCCTTGGTTAGGTTTATTCCCAAATATTTTGTTCTTTTCAATGCTATTGTTAAGTGGAGTTGTTTAAACTAACACAACTTTGTAAATGAACTATACTCCAATAAAAAATTTTTTAAAGTTTATTTTAGTATATGTAAGTTATACCTCAGTAAACCTGACTTAAAAGTTCTTAGATTGGGGGACCTCTTCTCCCTCTGATCCTCAGTTAACACTACTTCTGACAGCTGAGAACACAGGTAACTAGGAGCAGTCGGGGGAGGGGGGGGACGCTGCTATACATTTGCGTTTTAGTTTTAAAAGGAATGTAACAGAAAAGGCAGACAGTATTTGTTGAGCGTTATGTATTTTATTTACCAAATACTTATGTATAGCAATTAATTCTAGGCACTTTACAAATATAATAAACTTAACTCATTTAATTCTCCTAATAACCCAATAAGGTGAAAAAATTCCTCACTTTACAAATAGAAAACAGAAGCACAGAGAGGTAGGAGTTGTCTAAAACCACACAGCTAATAAACGGCACAACCAGGATTTGAACTAAGCATTCTGGCCCCAGAGTCCATCCTCTTAATCTCTAACTTGGCCTCTTTCCTTCACTGAATATGATCTAATAAGGAATTCCAGTTAATGCTTAAAACTTCTTTCCCCCTTGCTCTGGCTATGTGTACAATAAATATTTTTCTTATCTCTGCTTGATTTGTTGCAGGAAAAACATTACAATGAAGAAGGATTTTTTAAAAGCACAAGAAATGCCACCTTTCTAATATATGAATTATCATTTTCCCATGTTTTTTTCCATATATAATATTTGCTAAATCATTTCCTAAACAGTTTCAACTTTGCCCTGTTAAGGAGAATACTTCTATCTGGTAATTTGTTGAATTATGAAGGTTTTACATGTCCAGTTGAGTCTTTTCATGGTATAGTAAAGAAAAGGATACAGTAACCAAAATAAGATGGGCTGTGTTTGGGCTGTGATATTTGGTAAGATATCTAAGTATTATTTAAGAATTTTTATATAAAATGTCTTTGCTTTGGGGCAAAAGATATAAATCTGATTGTACTGAGCTGTACAGTAAATGGATTTTTTTCTCTCTAAATTCTTAATTCACTAGTAAACACAGCACTGGGTATTATCCATTTGTGTGTGTGCATGCGCACATATACTCACTGCAGTATGCTTATTGAAGTTATCTGGACTCCTGTGTCAAAATAAGTGTTGGTCATACCTTTTGTGTTAATTATTTATTGAGTATTCATTTGGTATCACACGGAAAAAAGATGAGTGAGCTACATTCCAACCCTTGCCCTTGTGCTCACAATCTAATGGGAAGGCTGCTCTACAAACCGTTACTCTCAGAACAGTGTGATAAGCTTGATACAGACAGAATGAAAGAAGGTCTTAATTACTTAATTCAAAAGTATCATTCACAGTTAAATGCACTTTAAAATGAGATTTTTTTGGCAGTTCAAAATCAGACTATTCTAATCTGAATCAGTTTCTCTTCATGATAACCTTAGCCTAGAATTTTCTAAGACCTTCAGAATAAGGGTAACCTGGGTCTGCTCCATATTAGAGCAGTCTTTGGGCCTGTTCTTTGGAATCTAAATTTCCTCTTGAACCCCTTTTTGGGATGGAAGATGTTAGGGCACTTGTAAATGGTCTTTAGCTTTACTAAATTGATTCCCATAGAGGTTTGGCAGTGGCTTACGGTTTTAATAAGGTATGTTTATTCATCAAGATTAGGTGAAGGTAACACCAGCTTAATAACCACATAAATTTCTTTCCTGACAGTTATAAAGGAGACACAAAATGCATACAAACCTTATAATCTGAGATTGAGGAAAAATTCCTCCTATGAAAAGAAATTTAAAATCCATTAATGACCTGTGGAGAGCTCAGAGACCATTACTTAACTCCCTGAGATATTAATCCAGTTTCTCCTACAATTTTTCACAAGAACTCTTCATATTACATGAGATGACTGCACATCACAATTGTATTTGCACGCAAGATTTCTTTATCTACATAGACTTGTAGTGAATTCTTGGCCAATATTTCAAAGATCACATTTTACTCACAAGAAGGAGAATGTTATTTTTCTATTTTGCCCCCTACTTCCGTCTTCTATCGTTGTCTAGGATTCCTCACGTTGTACAGAAGAGAAAGAAGTCACTGAGAGGGTGAGGTGAAGCAGTGCAGGCTGTCAGAATTCTTTTCTGTGCCTTTGAGTTGCCATTTGAAAAACACTAACCGCTCAAGTTAATGGAAGAAGCCACTTACATAATGGGGGCTATATGTTTACCCTGATGCTTTGACTGTTTCCTGCAGCAACTTTTTTCGCCCCTGGAGGAGGAATTAGGATTGTGATAGTAAGAACAGGTCACCTCCTTTGTTTCTGGAACATTATCTGTGTTGCCACAAAAAAAGAGGTCCCCACCCAGCTGCGGTGGAGTTTCCCTAGCTGGGCCTCCATTCACCTCTTGCCTTGGAAGCCCTCTGGGCTCGAAGGAGCGCCCTGGGTCCTGCAGACCTCTGAGCAAAGGCACGCTGCGGCCCCTTTAAGCCGTCAGTGTGTGCCGGGGCGGGGGCGAGGTGGGGCGGGCACTCTGACTGTGAGCTCTGGGCCCCGCCCCCGAGGAGGCGTTTCTCAGCGGCCTCGGCACCAATGCCACCACCGCCCCCGCCCGTCCGGTATTCCTGCAGATTCTGCCTCGGACCGTAGGGCCCCGACCTCTCCCTGCCTGGGGAGCGTAAGTGTCAAACTGCGGGCGAGGGTCAAGCATCCCGTGCCCATGCCGGAAGTCCTAGTGGACTGTACAGGGGACTTTCCTGGCCTATCAGAGGCTAAGGCGGCGAAAGAGCGTAAACAATGCCGGCTGCAGTGAGCTAAAGCCTGGGGCATCTGCTCTACTTCTGGGTGGTGACAGCGGCCCTAGGGTGCTGGTCTGGATATGCAGTGGTTGAGCGGTGCCCAGAACCTAGCTTTGCCCCAGCCTGGTTCCTACTTGGAGTGAGGCGAGGGTTGCTTTTACCCTGTATAATCCCACTAAGCTAGATGGGTGGTGCTGGATCTAGTGCCCTGGGCCTTGGGTCCTTAGCCTGGCATTTGGAGACCTGGGTAGCTTTGGGATGAGTAAGCATTAGATTTTCAGCTACCTTGGTACAATTGAGCAGTAACTCTCAAAGTTGACCTAATTCACAGCCGGGTTTAGCTCTGTGTCTCCCCAGAGGCCTGTGTTGCTGGAGTCCCCCTTTTGAAGACGCTGACGGTGATAATCTATTAGGGAGAGTCAGTTAACCCTCTTTCCCACTTGATACGAATAGCACCGTGTGAAAGAGTCAGCTCTTTACCCCTCTCTGAAGGAACTGGTGGGAGGCGACCATCCCAGGACTACTACAGCAAGCCCACCCAAGTTTGTTGAGATAACCTACTAGAGGAGCAGTTCGCATTTCTGGCCCCCTGATAATGCAGAATACTACAAGAGGATAACACTTGTCGTTGTTAATGAGAATTACCTGGAGGTAGTGAGATTTTTTTAAATTAGAGGGAAAGGCTTGTCATTTTTGTTACTGGCTACTTAAGTGATGAGATTTTGTCTCGCTTAGCCAAGTAATAAAATTTAAAGTTTTCTGTGACAGTTACGTAATTGCTATGCTTCTTTAATCCAGTTGGCCTTCTTAGACATAGATTGAGTAAAGATTTCTGAGCATGTATGTGTATTTTGTCTTATCCTTGTTTTCTAATTATTTCCTTTTTTGAGCAAATTTACATCATTCTTTATTGGTCGTTCAAATGGTTTGCTTTTTTTTTTTTTTTTTTTTTGCGGTACGCGGGCCTCTCACTGCTGTGGCCTCTCCCGTTGCGGAGCACAGGCTCCGGACGCACAGGCCCAGCGGCCATGGCTCACGGGCCCAGCCGCTCCGCGGCATGCGGGATCCTCCCGGACCGGAGCACGAACCCGTGTCCCCTGCATCGGCAGGCGGACTCTAGACCACTGCGCCACCAGGGAAGCCCAGGGTTTGCTTTTTGAGTGGGCAGAATTTTTCCTCAAACTTCCCTCAGACTCATTCTGTGCTTCTGCAGTAGCATTTCCTTAGCCAGAAGTGAGAGTCCAGGAATGGTAATCAGATCTAGATCTCTTGTGTTGTGATAGTGAAGAGCTTTTGAAGGTCAAGAGCTTGAGAATTAGCCATAAAATAGTTTTACTGTCATAGCTTCTTCTTCTTTTAGCTTTAGAAAGCTAAAACAGTATGTTTAGTAGCTGTATAACTGTTTTTATAAGATGTCGTGGTACAGGAATTTAAAGTAAAAGGACACTACACATGGACCCTTGAGTGATGGGGAAGAGTGGTGGGTGGACTGAGAGATAGGAGACAAAGGTTCTAGCCCAACTCTAACATTACTGATGACTTAATCTCCCTGTGCCTTACTTTTAGCTGGTTGATGAATGAGAAAATGCATAGATATCATATGTTAATGATAGTACATTATGCACACTTAAATATTGAACAGTAAACTGAAATTTATTCTAAGTTCAGAGTTTATTCCAAGTTGTGTCTTTATGTATGTCTTTGGAAACATTTCTTAACCTCTGGTCTAAAAATAAATAATTACATCTAAACGTTCTTCAGCAGTAGTGTGGACTTTATGGTACTTGAGCTCTTTGGAAGACATTTTAGATACAGCCGTGGTATAAAATGATAATATTTCCGTGGAACAGATTTATTTTAGCTGACTCCCTTGCCTTTTCCTCTGTTTTAGGCTAGGGTAAAACCTCCTGAGAGTGCCGAATAATTTGAAATTTCTGAGTATTTGTAGTATTGACTAGACTGAACCATAGCAAACATCATATATAGGTCAAATTAATTTTATTAATGCTTCTCTTTGTTGGCAATTTTATTTACTCTTAAAGCATCAAACCTTGCTATGTAATGAAGACTTGGTTTCATACATCTATGTTTATAGAATGTTTATATGTTTATAAAATCCAGAACCCTCTGTTCATTCCTGGTCCCACATTTCCAGCCACTTGAAGATCATATTTCTCAAGTCTAAAACCAAACTCATCATATTCTTAACCTCTCCTCCACTCCCCCAAAACAAACAACTCAGAACTTTCTTCTGAGATTTTTCTGTCATTAGCACCACTGTTCTCCAAGTCATGTAGACTGGAGCCTCCTACTAGGTCTGCTACATCCTTAGTTGCTAAGGCTTATTGATTCTGCTTCTTTAATGTAATTCCCTTCAGTCTCCTCTGCTCATCCTTTCCATTCCTAGGAGTCTGGCTTCTATTTATCTTTGTCCTCCAGTACTGCAGTAATTTCCTATCAGAACTCTACTTTCTCTCCCTTCCAATTCATTCTGCATAGATTTATCTCTCTAAAGTAATTAGGATCATGTCATTGCCCTGCTTCAGGTCATCAGCATCCTCTGCTGTTTAGCTTAATATTCAAGATTATACATGATTTGACCCTAGTCTGTCTTTCTGGTCTTATACTTAATAAATGGAGCCATTTAGTGTTCCCTAAACATGCTTAGTACTTTTCTACTTCCAAGACTTTGCCTTTCTTGTTTTCTCAGCCTAAAATATCTCTTCTCCACTCCTGGTTTTGTTTTTGTTTTTATTTTTTTAAATCTACCTATCATTTATCACTGAGCTCAGATGTCATCCTTTCTATGAGATTTTTCACTGACCATCCCTTGCTCACTGGCGGTTGATCCTGTCTTTGAACTCCCTTAACCCTTATTTGTCTCTTGCTTAGGGCACTTTCCACATATAATACATTTTGTATTATGGTTATTTGTTTAGACATCTACTTTTACTCCTGTGAACTCCTTGAGTCATCATGGTTTACCCATAGGGAAATTCATCAAATGAATGCTTTAGGTAAAATTGGAATGGAGTAACTCCTTAGTGTTAGATCCTTTTATTTTACACCCAGCCCATTCACATGTAAAATGATCAGCAACTTTAACAAATCACTCTTATCTCCTAAGGACTTCTGTTAGTAAACTTTGTTAGTTGGTTTTTTTAACAGTTTTAATGAGATATATAATTTACGTACCATTCACCCATTTAAAGTGTACAATTCACTGACTTTCAGTATATTCATAGATTTGTGCAGCCATCACCAACAGTCAATTTTAGAACACTTTCATTACCCCAAAAAGAAACCCCGCACTCCTTAACACCCTTCTAATATCCCCAAACACCCCAGTCATAGGCAACCTCTCATCTACTTTCTGTCTCTATAGATTTGCCTATTCTGGACATTTTATATAAATGGAATTATATAATAAGTGGTCCTTTGCAACTGACTTTTTTCACTTAATATAATGTTTTCAAGGTTCATCCATGTTGCAGCATGTATCGGTACTTCACTTCTTTTGTGTGTGTACACATAACGTAAAATTCACCATCTTAAGCATTTTTAAATATACAACTCAGTGGCATTAAATGCATTTGTAATGTTGTGTAGCTACCACCATCCATCTCCATAATTCTTTTCATCTTGTAGAACTGAAATTTTACACCCATTAAACAGTAACCCGTCATTACCCTTCTCCATCCATCTGCTGGCAACAATCATTCTACCTTCTATCTCTATGATTTTGACTAAGTACTTGATATAAGTGGAATCATACACTATTTGTCTCTTTGTGGCTGGCTTAATTTCACTTAACATAACGTCTTCAAGTTTCACCCAGGTTATAGCATGTCCGAATTTCTGTCCTTTTTAAGCTGAATGATATTCTTTTGTATGTGTATACCACATTTTGCTTATCCATTCATCCATCAGTGGTCACTTGGGTTGCTTCCATATTTTAGCTGTTGTGAGTAACGCTGCTATGAACATGGGTGTACAGATATCTCTTCAAGATCCTGCTTTCGATTATTTTGGGCATATACCCAGAAGTGGAATTGCTGGATCATATTGTCATTCTGTTTTAATTTTTTGAGGAACAGCCATACTGTTTTCCACAGTAGCTGTACCATTTTACATTGTCACCAACAGTGTACAAGGGTTCCAATTTCTCCATATCCTTGCCAACATTTGTTGTTTCCTGGGTTTTTGATAGTAGCCATCCTAATAGGTGTGAGGTAATACTTGTAGTTTTGATTTGCATTTCCCTAATGTTTGTAATCTTGAGCATCTTTTCATGTGCTTATTGGCCATTTGTCTGTCTTTGGATGAATGTCTAATCAAGTTCTTTGCCCATTTTTTAATCAAGTTGTTTGCTTTTTTTGTTGTTGAGTTTTAGGAATTCTTTATAGTACTTAATTTTTATTACTGAATCATACTCCATTCTGTGGATTTACCACGTTTTATCTATTTATCAGTGGATAGAGGTTTGGGTTGTTTCCACTCTTTGGCTGTTATGAATGTTAGTTTGGTTTTAATTTGCTGTGTATATTGAAAACAGCACTACATTTCTCTAAAGAGATCACTCAGGCCTTTAACTGGTGTGACTTTTCATGAAATTGTTGGTTTATTCTACATGTATTCCGTTTTATGAACTCTGAGGGTCCTCTTCATTACTTCCTGAATATGTTCTAAATGTTCCTAAGGCCTTTACTTTCCTTTGTGATAATGGCTAGTTAAAATTTGCAGATAGAGGCAAAGTTTAACTTACAAACAGGTAGCCACTTTAATGACTTTCCCCTACTGTCCCCCCTGCAAATATTCTAGAATTATAGTTATAAATTTAAAACTAGTATGAGCTATAGAAATTATAGTCTACCACCCTTTAGTTTTTTAATTAATCTCAGTGAAATATTTTCCTTTTCAACTGGTAGAGTCAGTATTCAATGGAATAAGGGTTGTGAGGGAGAAGGGTCGGACTACATGGATAACCCCAAATTATAATTAAAACTGTAGTCATTTCTTTCTTACGCAAAGACAGGTTAACAGTGTTCTGAGGCCCAACTGGGTAGTTAGGCTTGATTATTCGGCAGCTGCTGATTAGGGATGATTCCCCCTTACCAACCAACTGTATTTTAAATTTCCCTAAATTACCTAAGTCCTTTGGAGGCAAATAAACTTGTCTTTCACATATACTCTCATTTGCCCTTTATATTTTTATTGAGTTAAGTAATCACCAAAATAATTCTTACTATTTATACTGTAGAGTGTGAATAGATTTCACTATAGATAATGTAGAAACCATATGTAGGTCAGTTGTAGGAATTTCACCAAACTAGGTATCAAGAAATCTCTTTCAGGGATTTCCCTGGTGGCACAGTGGTTAAGAATCCGTCTGCCAATTCAGGGGCCACGGGTTCGATCCCTGGTCCAGGAAGATCCCACATGCTGCGGAGCAACTAAGCCTGTGCACCATAACTACTGAGCCTGTGCTCTAGAACCCACGAGCCACAAATACTGAGCGTGTGTGCCACAACTACTGAAGCCCGCGTGCCTAGAGCCTGTGCTCCGCAACAAGAGAAGCCACCGCAGTGAACCACAGCATAGAGTAGCCCCCGCTCACCGCAAGTAGAGAAAACCCGTGTGCAGCAATGAAGACCCAACGCAGCCAAAAATAAATTAAAAAAAAGAAATCTCTTTTAGACCATTGTCCCCTACTTAAGTGACATTGGGCAGGACGCTGAACCTCTTTTTCCCCATATGTAAAAAGAGGATAATGATACTTTATTTATTTATTTGACCCTTTTGAAGATAGAGATTAATAAGACAAAAGGCTTTTGCTCAAGAGAATCTTATAGTTTCGTAAGAGTCACATAACTAAGAATAATATGAAAAAGAAAGAAACTAAACCTGAATGAGATAATATAACAGTGTGCTTGCATTTACATTATGAAATACATAGAAAATGAATGATTGTAAAAATACATGTAAAATATAAAGTGCTACTGAAATACAGGATGGGTGTTAACTGTTATTTTAACTAGGGACTTTGAGATGATTGTAAGCAGTGCCCTAAAGTCTTTTTTTTTTTTTTTTTTACAATTCTACAGTCACATTTATTTATCTAATACAATGGAAATACAAAGGAGAAAATAAAGTCTCAGTAAATAAAGGACAGAGCTAGCTTTTTTAAAACTTTCATATTTTACTCTTAAAACTGCTGTTGTCCAACAACATTTATATATCATAGTGTTTCCACATCAAAACTGATGGCAAAGTTACATGTCCTCAGGGAATGCCCTAAAGTTTTTGATCATAGAATTTGAAAGGTTGTAGATCAAGAGATTTTAAGCTGGGTTAGAATTCAGGGACTCTGTAAATTTGTATGGAAAAATAATTACATCTTTATTTGCACTAATCTTAAAACTGAAATTTCTTTTTCTTTCTTTTGGTCTGCGTTGGGTCTTTGTTGCTGCGTGCGGGCTTTCTGGTTGCAGAGAGCGGGGGCTACTCTTCATCGCAGCGTGCGGGCTTCTCATTGCAGTGGCTTGCTTGTTGTGGAGCATGGGCTCTAGGTGTGCGAGCTTCAGTAGTCGTGGCACCTGGGCTCAGTAATTGTGGCGCACGGGCTTATTTGCTCCACGGCATGTGGGATCTTCCCGGACCAGGGATCGAACCCCTTGTCCCCTGCATTGGCAGGTGGATTCTTAACCACTGTGCCACCAGGGAAGTCCTAACTGAAATTTTGACATTTTCTTCAATTAATAATGTAGGCAATAAACTACAATAATATTATAAGAACCTATGCCTTTGTCACCAATAGAAATCATTTTCATAATCATGTTATGTAGTATATAAAAATATTTTTAGGGCTTCCCTGGTGGCGCAGTGGTTGAGAGTCCACCTGCCGATGCAGGGGACACGGGTTCGTGCCCCAGTCTGGGAAGATCCCACATGCCGTGGAGCGCCTGGGCCCGTGAGCCATGGCCGCTGAGCCTGCGCGTCCGGAGCCTGTGGTCCGCAACAGGAAAGGCCACAACAGTGAGAGGCCCGCGTACGGTAAAAAAAAATATATATATATATATATATATTTTTTATTCATAACAAGAGTTACAGTAGTTATTAAATCTGCTGCTAGATTTTATTTAATATATTAATGGAGAAGCCCATATATTCACATTTCAAAATATTTTGATAACTATATTTCAACATAACTATATTATATTCAACATATATAACTATTTCAACATAACTGATTTAATATGATCATATATTTTATGCACTAAACAATATTCTGAGGTGCCTATAGACTTGCTCTTTTAATCCTATAAAATTCCAAAATAAAGTCAACTGTAATTTAGAAATGAAATAAATTCAAATTTGGGATGCCAAATAATGATAGTAAATTGCTAACATTTTTTGAGCCCTTGCTAGATGCCAAGTACCTAGTCTAAGAGCTTTACATGTACTGACTCATTTAATCCACACAACAATTCTCTGAGGTATGTATTATTATTCCCACTTTACACACAAGCATGCTGAGGCAATATATATTTGGCTAAGTAACTTACCCAAGGCCTCAACCTCAAGTTAGTGGTGGTTTTGAAGATACAGAATTCTTTTAATTTTTTTAAAGTGTAGATTTGCAGCCAGACATAGAAGGTAATAAAGTTTCCCTCAAGTAGCAAAAACTCAAATTTGATAAGACTGTTACTGCATTTTGAGTTATTGTGGGTTTTTTTCTTTCCCCAGCATACATTAATTGATCATTTTATATGTGTCAGACACTGTACATGGTGGTCTAAGGGGCTCATCTACCTGTCCTGTAGATGCTGGTTTCATCTAAACTCTAACCTGGGGCTCTTCTCACTATGTACTCTCCCTCAGTACTATCATCCACCCCCTTGGTTTTAATTACATTTATCTACTGATAACTCCTAAATTTTTATCTCTCTCGTGAATACCAGGCTTGAATCACCAGCTGCTTCCCGCATCTACCCTTGTCTAGTGTACATGTCAAACTCAGCTTGCCCAAAACTTCATTTTCATCCGTGTCTTACACTCCTTCTACAGTCACTCAATAAAGACAGTCCTTGACATTCCTTGTAGCTCTAAAATCCATCCCGTTTTCTCCACCTGCATTGCAACTACTCTAAGTTCCAGGCCATCATCATCCTTCATTTAGATTACAGCCTTCTAACTGATTTCCCTCCATTGTTAACTGCCTTCCAAGACATTCTTTACATTGCTTTTATATTTACATTATATAGTCTTTGAAAAATGCAAGTTTGGTAGCATATGAAATTTTCCTGTCTACAGTCCTTCAAAGTCTCCTTCTACCTTTGGGATAAAGTCTAAATTCCTTAATATTGCTTACAAGACCTTCCAGGGTCTGATTTGGACTACTTTCTAGCCTTACTCTTTATACCCTTTCACTTTTCTTGTTGCATTTTATACTTTAGCCTTGCTGAACTTTTTTCAGTTCCTCAAACCACTATAATAAAAGAAGTTAGAATAGATGTTATGGCAGTTTCTAAACCTCTATTTCTGTACTTATCTCTGAATGATAAGTTTGTGAAACAGCACAAGTCTTTGGACCACACTTTTAGTAGATTTAAACTACAGTATACCACATGGATGAATTTTACAATTGAAACATTGAATGAAAAAAGCAACTTATGGAAGACTACAACATTTTTCTAAGGCTCACAAACAAGCACAGTTAATTTTGTTTAGGAATATGTGACTGACTACAGCATAGAACCAGGTGAACTTTAGGAAGGTGCTTCTGTGGTAAGAAGGATGGGGTAGGAAAGAAATGCACAGGTGCAGTAATAATAGTAGTGTCCTAATTTTCAGTTTGGGTGGTAGGTCAATATATCAATTTTATCGTAATGCTTCCTAACACATATATTGTATATATTTTCTTATATATGTAAAAAATTAAATTGTAAAATTAATTTTAAAATTAAAATAATTATGGGGAAAAATTAGTGAAGTGCTTTTTTTCTTAGTATATTGATCCTGGAAAAAGATAAAGACAGAGCAGTAGTCCTCAGTGTCACACGTATACACAAAACACTATCCATTATTTCAGTGGCTGGGAAAGTTTTGTTTTTTTTAAATAAATTTATTTATTTATTTTTAAATTTTTGGCTGTGTTGGGTCTTTGTTGCTGTACGCAGGCTTTCTCTAGTTGCAGTGAGCGGGGGCTACTCTT
The DNA here is from genome assembly GCF_005190385.1 of Monodon monoceros. Classification (NCBI taxonomy): domain Eukaryota; kingdom Metazoa; phylum Chordata; class Mammalia; order Artiodactyla; family Monodontidae; genus Monodon; species Monodon monoceros. The sequence continues at coordinate 94,086,149 of NW_021703784.1, read as the reverse complement.
CGTTGCAGTGCACAGGCTTCTCATTGTTGTGGCTTCTCTTGTTGCGGAGCACAGGCTCTAGTCGCGCAGGCTTCAGTAGTTGTGGCTTGCTGGCTCTAGAGCTTAGGCTCAGTAGCGGTGGCGCGTGGGCTTAGTTGCTCTGCGACATGTGAGATCTTCCCAGGCCAGGGCTCGAACCCATGTTCCTTGCATTGACAGGCAGATTCTTAACCACTGCGCCACCAGGGAAGCCCTGGGAAAGTTTTGGTATGAAGCAAGCCTTTCCTTTGAATGGAAAGCAGCAAAATCATAAACACTAATTTTTTTAAAAAAACTGAAGCTATGAAGTAGTAGAAGCCATTTCAGAAAATATAGCACAGTGACATCAGTATTTTAATTTTTTTGAAGATTTTTAATCACAGTTTCAATTTTGTTACTTGTGATTGGTCTGTTCATATTTTCTATTTCTTCCTGGTTCAGGAAGGTTATACCTTTCTAAGAATTTGTCCACAAAAAGAGTCATGTACCAAAATGTTCATTGCAGCTCTATTTACAATAGCCCGGAGATAGAAACAACCTAAGTGTCCATCATCGAATGAATGGATAAAGAAGATGTGGCACATATATACAATGGAATATTACTCAGCCATAAAAAGAAACGAAATTGAGCTATTTGTAATGAGGTGGATAGACCTAGAGTCTGTCATACAGAGTGAAGTAAGTCAGAAAGAGAAAGACAAATACCGTATGCTAACACATATGTATGGAATTGAAGGGAAAAAAATGTCATGAAGAACCTAGGGGTAAGACAGGAATAAAGACACAGACCTACTAGAGAATGGACTTGAGGATATGGGGAGCGGGAAGGGTAAGCTGTGACAAAGCGAGAGAGAGGCATGGACATATATACACTACCAAACGTAAGGTAGATAGCTAGTGGGAAGCAGCCGCATAGCACAGGGAGATCAGCTCTGTGCTTTGTGACCACCTGGAGGGGTGGGATAGGGAGGGTGGGAGGGAGGGAGACACAAGAGGGAAGAGATATGGGAACATATGTATATGTATAACTGATTCACTTTGTTATGAAGCAGAAACTAACACACCATTGTAAAGCAGTTATACTCCAATAAAGATGTAAAAAAAAAAATACACATCAGAAAAAAAAAGAAAAGAATTTGTCCATTTCTTCCAGGTTGTCCATTTTATTGGCATAGAGTTGCTTGTAGTAGTCTCTTAGGATGCTTTGTATTTCTGTGGTGTCTGTTGTAACTTCTTTTTCATTTCTAATTTTATTGATTTGAGTCCTCTCCCTCTTTTTCTTGATGAGCCTGGCTAAAGGTTTATCAATTTTATCTTTTCAAAGAACCAGCTTTTAATTTTATTGATCTTTGCTATTTTCTTTGTTTTATTTCATTAATTTCTGCTCTTTATGATTTCCTTCCTTCTACTAACTTTGGGTTTTGTTTGTTTTTCTTTCTCTAGTTCATTTAGGTGTAAGCTTAGATTGTTTATTTGAGATTTTTTCTTGTTTCTTGAGGTAGGCTTGTATTGCTATAAACTTCCCTCTTAGAACTGCTTTTGCTGCATCCCATAGGTTTTGGCTCTCGTGTTTTCATTGTCATTTGTCTCTAGGTATTTTTTGATTTCCTCTTTGATTTCTTCAGTGATCTCTTCGTTATTTAGTAACGTATTGTTTAGCCTCCATGTGTTTAGGTTTTTTACATTTTTTTCCCTGTAATTGATTTCTAATCTCATAGCGTTGTGGTCAGAAAAGATGCTTGATATGATTTCAGTTTTCTTAAATTTACTGAGGCTTGATTTGTGACCCAAGATGTGATCTATCGTGGAGAGTGTTCTGTGTGCACTTGAGAAGAAAGTGTAATCTGCTGTTTTTGGATGGAATGTCGTATAAATATCAATTAAATCTATCTGGTCTATTGTGTCATTTAAAGCTTGTGTTTCCTTATTAATATTCTGTCTGGATGATCTGTCCACTGGTGTAAGTGAGGAGTTTAAGTCCCCCACTATGATTGTTACTGTCGATTTCCTCTTTTAGAGCTGTTAGCAGTTGCCTTATGTATTGAGGTGCTCCTATGTTGGGTGCATATATATTTATAATTGTTATATCTTCTTCTTGGATTGATCCCTTGATCATTATGTAGTGTCCTTCCTTGTCTCTTGTGACATTCTTTAAAGTCTTTTATCTTACATGAGTATTGCTACTCCAGCTTTCTTTTGATTTCCATTTGCATGGAATATCTTTTTCCATCCCCTCACTTTCAGTCTGTTTGTGTCCCTAGGTCTGAAGTGAGTCTCTTGTAGACAGCATATATATGGGTCTTGTTTTTGTATCTATTCAGCCAGTCTGTGTCTTTTGGTTGGAGCATTTAATCCATTCACGATTAAGGTAATTTTTGATATGTATGTTCCTGTTACCATTTTCTTAATTGTTATGGGTTTGGTTTTGTAGGTCCTTTTCTTCTCTTGTGTTTCCCATGTAGAGAAGTTCCTTTAGCATTTGTTGTAGAGCTGGTTTGGTGATGTTGAATTCTCTTAGCTTTTGCTTTACTGTAAAGCTTTTGATTTCTCCATCGAATCTGAATGAGATCCTGGCCAGTTAGAGTAATGTTGGTTGTAGGTTCTTCCCTTTCATCATTTAAAATATATCGTGCCACTGCCTTCTGGCTTGTAGAGTTTCTACTGAGAAATCAGCTGTTAACGTTATGGGAACTCCCTTGTATGTTATTTGTCGTTTTTCCCTTGTTGCTTTCAATAATTTTTCTTTGTCTTTAATTTTTGTCAATTTGATTACTGTGGGCCTTGGCTTGTTTCTCCTTGGGTTTATCCTGCCTGGGTCTCTCTGCGCTTCCTGGACTTGGGTGGCTATTTCCTTTCCCATGTTAGGGAAGTTTTCGACTATAATCTCTTCATATATTTTCTCTGGTCCTTTCTCTCTCTCTTCTCCTTTTGGAACCCCTATAATGCAAATGTTGTTGCGTTTAATGTTGTCACAGAGGTCTCCTAGGCTGTCTTCATTTCTTTTCATTCTTTTTTCTTTATTCTCTTCCACGGCAGTGAATTCCACCATTCTGTCTTCCAGGCCACTTATCCGTTCTTCTGCCTCAGTTATTCTGCTATTGATTCCTTCTAGTGTAGTTTTCATTTCAGTTATTGTATTGTTCATCTCTGTTTGTTTGTTCTTTAATTAGGTCTTTGTTAAACGTTTCTTGCATCTTCTCGATCTTTGCCTCCATTCTTTTTCGGAGGTCCTGGATCATCTTCACTATCATTATTCTGAATTCTTTTTCTGGAAGGTTGCTTATCTCCACTTCATTTAGTTGTTTTTCTGGGGTTTTATCTTGTTCCTTCATCTGGTACAAAGTTCTCTTTTTATTTTGTCTGTCTTTCTGTGAATGTGATTTTCCTTCCACAGGCTGCAGAAGTGTAGTTCTTCTTGCTTCTGCTGTCTGCCCTCTGGTGGATGAGGCTATCTAAGCGGCTTGTGCAAGCTTCCTGATGGGACGGACTGGTGGTGGATTGAGCTGGGTGTTGCTCTGGTGGGCAGAGCTCAATAAAACTTTAATCCGCTTGTCTGCTGATGCATGGGGCTGGGTTCCCTCCCTGTTGGTTGTTTGGACTGAGGTGACCCAGCTCTTTGGTGGGGCTAATGGCAGACTCTGGGAGGTCTCACGCCAAAGAGTACCTCCCAGAACTGCTGCCAGTGTCCTTGTCCCCATGGTGAGCCACAGCCACCCCCAGCCTCTGCAGGAGACCCTCCAACACTAGCAGGTACGTCTGGTTCAGTCTCCCGTGGCATCACTGCTCCTTCCCCTGGGTCCTGATGCGCACACTCCTTTGTGTGTGCCCTCCAAGAGTGGAGTCTCTGTTTCCCCCAGTCCTGTTGAAGTCCTGCAATCAAATCCCGCTACCCTTCCAAGTCTGATTCTCTGGGAATTCCCCCTGCCGTTGCCAGACCCCCAGGTTGGGAAGCCTGACATGGGGCTCAGAACCTTCACTCCAGTGGGTGGACTTCTGTGGTATAAGTGTTCTCCAGTTTGTGAGTCACCCACCCAGCAGTTACGGGATTTGATTTTATTGTGATTGCGCCCCTCCTACCGTCTCATTGCGGCGTCTCCTTTGTCTTTGGATGTGGGGTATCTTTTTTGGTGAGTTCCAGTGTCTTCCTGTCGATGATTGTTCAGCAGTTAGTTGTGATGCAGGTGCTCTCGCAAGAGGGAGTGAGAGCACGTCCTTCTACTCCACCATCTTGAACCAGTCTCTCACTTTGCTGTATACCTGGTTTCAGGACTTAATGAAGCTCAGGTTCTTGATGTCCCATCACAGAAAGAATTCAGTGAGAGACAAAGTGATAGGTAAGAAGTGGATTTATTTAGAGAGAAACACACTCCACAGACAGTGTGTGGGCCATCTCAGAAGGCGAGAGTGGCCTTGGGAGAAACACATGCCACAGACAGTGTGTGGGCCACCTCAGAAGTTGAGAAAGGCTGACATCAATATTTTATATGAGGCAGTTTAGGTTAGGTAACCTTTTTCTTCATGTTTCGAAAAGCAACCAACAAGAAAAAAAGAAAGTATTGCAGAGAATTCACAGAATACCAACAATCGAATATTATTGTTCACATTCTCTTGGCTGGAAAATGTTTTTAAAACTTACATTGACTGTTTCTCTTTGAAACTCAGATAGGAAAGATTGCTTTTGCAGCTCAAACTTGTGCCAAGAAAGTAACATTAGAGGTTTTTAACCCAGGTTGCATATTACAGTCACCTAGGAACTGAAAAAAAAATACTTTTTTATTGAGGTGAAATTCATATAACATAAAATTAACCATTTTAAAGTGAACAATTCAATGGCATTTTGTACATTCACAATGTTGTGCAACCACCATCTCTGTCTAGTTCCAAAACAGTAACATTTCCATCACATCACAGTAAGACTCCTTACCCATTAAGCAATTTCTCCCCACTCCCACTCTCTCCCCCTCTCTCCTCAACCCCTGGCAACCACCAGTCTCCATCTGTCTCTATGGATTGATCTATTCTGGATATTTCCTATGAATGGAATCATATAATATAGAACCTTTTGTGTTTGGCTTCCTTCACTTAGCATCATGTTTGTGAAATTCATCCATGCTGTAGCATGTATCAGTAAGTACTTCATTCCCATTTATAGCCGAGTAATAGTCCATTGTATGTATGTTTCACAGTTTGTTTATTCATCCATGGATAGACATTTGGGCTGATTTTTGGCCATTGTGAATAGTGCTGCTATCAATATGCATGTACATGTACTTGTTGGAGTACTTGCTTTCAATGCTTTCAGTTCTTTTAGTTGCTGTATAATATTACACTCAGTGAATATACCACTACTCATTCTCTTTTTGATGAACTTGTAAAAAGTGTTTCCAACTTTTGACTTTTCTATGAAGAACATTGCTATGAACACTCTCATACAGGTCTTCTGGTGCAGTTGGCATCAATTTCTAGGTTATATACCTAGGAATGGAGTTGCTGGATAGTGGAGTATATGCATTTTCAATTTAAATAATGCCATACTGTTTTCCAAACTGTTGTACTATTTTATCTATCACTATTGCTGTATTAGAGTTCCTGTAGATTTGCTATTAAGGTTTGACTCCTGCTCTAAAACACACTGCTGTTGTTTCACAGACTCTTGGGGATTTTGAAGAGAAGTCTTAATGAAAGTTCCTTTTACTCTAATAAACTTTTACAATTCGGTCTCTAGTAACTTTCCCTGGGATATTTCCTACATTTTAATGGGAGGCAACAAGTTGTAAAGAAGAGGCATAGACTTGGAATCTTAGTGTGATCTCACGGCCTGTTAGCTTTGTTGTTTTTGGCAAGTTACTGAATCTTTGTGAGCCTAGTGTGTAAAGTGGGGAGAATGTCTTTCTTTCGTGTAGTTGTTGTTAGTATAATGAATCAATATGTTTAAAAAATAGTTTGCACAGAGCCTGACTCATAGCGGATACTATCAAGGCATATATTCATTAGACAAATATTTATTGAAGACATATTTTATGTCACACCAGGACTGGGGATGGAAAGATTAAGCAAGATCCCTTTTATGTTATTTATAATATTGGAAAACTTGAAACAATTTAAATGTCCAGTGTTAGGCTTGGTAATTATGGTACATTCATAAAATGGAGTGTAGTGCAGCCTTTAAACATCATGTTCTCAAATATGAGGAAATGTTTGTGACGATGTAAGAAAAAAATTACAAGAGGATTAGCCCTTTTTCATATAATTTATACACTGCATGTGCATTGAAAAAAATCTGGAAGGGTTCAAGTAGATACACTGCAGTGTTCATTTTGGTTACTAATTGATAGTGAAGTTGTATTTTAATGCTTTCCTTCCTTATATATCTTCTATACTTTCCAGATTTTCTACAGCTAACATAGATTACATTTTTTTAAAAAATTTATTTATTTATTTTTGGCTACGTTGGGTCTTTGTTGCTGTGCGCGGGCTTTCTCTAGTTGCAGAGAGCGGGGGCTCCTCTTTGTTGCGGTGTGCCGGCTTCTCATTGCGGTGGCTTCTCTTGTTGCGGAGCACAGGCTCTAGGCACACGGGCTTCAGTATTTGTGGCTCATGGGCTCTAGAGCGCAGGCTCAGTAGTTGTGGCGCACGGGCTTAGTTGCTCCGCAGCATGTGGGATCTTCCCGGACCAGGGCTTGAACCTGTGTCCCCTGCATTGGCAGGCGGATTCTTAACCACTGCGCCACCAGGGAATCCCTCATTTAGAATTTCTATTAACTTTTTTCGTTTACTTTTTAAATGTTCTATTAATGGAATTAAATGGGCATTTGACCAAAGAATGAGATTTTTTACTTTTGTTGGTTTACACATGCTAAAATAATAGTCTCAGAAAAATCTTTTTGTCTTAAGAGACAGCTTGGTTGCTAGAGTTAATAGATACCGATTTTTGTCTGACCAGGAATTACTCTTAATTCTAAGAAGAAACTGGAAGCACAATGGGAGATGACAGTGAGTGGCTGAAACTGCCAGTTGATCAGAAATGTGAACACAAGGTAAGACTTTTCTGGAACTCAAATTTCAGTGTCATTGGCTTGTTTTGTCAGCAGTTATACTGTATAGTGTAGTATAAAGCTGCCTGATGATTACACAATACAACTGGAGAAACAGCCTACTTTGGAGATTGGGCAGTTTAAGCAGGAAAATTTCTCATGTTTGAATTGTTACATCTTTAATGTCATGTTACAAAGAAGTAATGACTAATACTTGGATACACAGTGGGATACGTTTATAGTGGCCTGTTTATGAATTCTAGAAGGCCTTGACAGAATATCATAAATATTAAACACTTATAAGAAAAAGTTTATTAGCTAATCTTTAAAAAAAAAAAGCTATCTGGATTTCTTAAACTCCGTTTTTGTTTCTAGTCTGGGGTCCTTTGTTCAAATTACCTAGTATAAGTTAGTCATTCCACCCCCCAACCCCAATGGTAGATAATAATGTCATTAAATTTTGTTTTGTTTCAAAATACTTTTCTTTTAGCTGTGGAAAGCAAGGTTAAGTGGGTATGAAGAGGCCCTGAAGATCTTCCAGAAAATAAAGGATGAAAAGAGCCCAGAATGGTCCAAATTTTTAGGATTGATCAAAAAATTTGTGACTGATTCCAATGCAGTGGTTCAGTTGAAAGGATTAGAAGCTGCACTTGTTTATGTTGAAAATGCCCATGTAGCAGGAAAGTAAGTAGTTTCTTTCCAACTATTCTGGTAAAAACCCCTGTCTCGTGCTACATGGATTAATTTATGTATATTTATGGATCACTGTGCTTAGTTATTAGCACTTTTAGAGGATATTCATTTCTTAACTTTCATAGCTCCTTGACACTTGTTTTTCATTTCAGTCTTTATCTGCTCTCAGAAGTCTAAATGGTACAAGAGATCTTTAGAGAGGAGCAAATTAGAAATCAGATCTTGAGTTTTTACCTTAAGCTTTGATGAGCAAGTGCTTTTCCTTTTGAGACTTTTGTATGCGAATTACTCCAAGGGGGAAAATCTTTTGTAACTTTTAGAAGAAACTTGAGGTGGTTAGCAAAGACGTCAAAATTTCACTGAAAACATTTGGGCATTACTTAAATCTTTTTCTACAGTGGTTCCAGGCTAGGTGATCTTAGAATCACATCTTTCTCCCTATGGTCATTAGGCATTTTTATCTCTTAGGAGAGGTAATGCGAACTAAATAACCTCTGTAACTCCCAGCTTATTGGATGATAGAGGTTTCCAGTCACCCCAGTCTCCCATACCTGATAAACCTGACTTTTCTAATACTAGTCTTTATGTCATTGAAAGGAGCCCTCCATACAAAAAAACAAAAAAACAATGGGGACCCTTGACCTAATTGCACAAGAAATATATATACACATCCCTAGGTATCTGCATGGGAATTGGTTCCAGGACAAAAGTCCCCACCCCTACGCCCTAGGATAGCAAAATCTACAGAAGCTCAAGTCCCTCACGGAAAATGGCCTAGTATTTGCATATAACCTACATACACTCTCCTGTATACTGTAACTCATTTCTAGGTTACTCTCAATACCTAACACAATGTAAATGCTGTGTAAATAATTGTAACTACAATATAAATAATGTGTAAATAGTTGTTGGCTGCATGGCAAATCCAAGTTTTGCTTTTTGGAACTTTCTGGAATTTTTTTTCCCAAATTTTTTTTTTTTTTTTTTGCGTTATACAGGCTTCTCACTGTTGTGGCCTCTCCCATTGCAGAGCACGGGCTCCAGATGTGCAGGCTTAGCAGCCATGGCTCACGGGCCCAGCCGCTCCGCAGCATGTGGGATCTTCCCAGACTGGGTCACGAACCCACGTCCCCTGCATCGGCAGGCGGACTCTCAACCACTGCGCCACCAGGGAAGCCCTTCCCAAATATTTTTGATACAAGTTTGGTTGAATCTGCAGATGAGGAACCCATGGATAAGGAACCCACCAATATGGAGGGCAGACTGTACTTGACTCACCTCAAAAATTATACCAAGAAAGACAGTCATTAATTTGACAGTTTTGTTAACCAGCATCAATGAGTTCCCCTTGCCATCAGTGAGACCATTGCTTTTTTAATTTCATTTTTCTTCTGATACTAGAAACTTTTTTGACAAATGCCGCATGTAATTCCAACCCACTCAGTTTCTCTCCTTTCCAGTAGTACAGGTTTTATTTAATTTAGAAGAAACTCAAAGCAATAAAGCTACTGTAAAGTCTTGCCAAGGAGTCAGGAACAGCCTTTTGTTATTAAAGGTACATATCCATTCCCTCTGTGAAGAAATTCTCTTGTCCTAAAAAGTGTTTAAAATGACTTTCAAAAATTTTCCAAAAAAGTAAGAACTCTGTAATCTTATTTTTATAAAATGTATCTGTATCTGTCTATCTACCTCTGCATATAGAAAAGTCTAGAAGGATGGATACCATAAAGTTGAAAGTAGTTTTCTCTGGGTAGTGAGATTTCAAGGGATTTTTGCTTTCTTGTTTAAATTTCCTATATGTGTAAATAGAAACTATGGTTCTGTGTCATTGTCTGTTGTGACATGTCTTAACCTCTTATGGTTTGCATAAGTTTTTTTTTTCATGTTCTTGAACATAATTTTTTTAACTTTTTATTTTATACTGGAGTATAGCGGATTAACAATGTTGTGGTAGTTTCAGGTGAACAGCAGAGGGACTCAGCCATTGATATACATATATCCATTCTCCCCCAAACTCACCTCCCATCCAGGCTGCCATATAACATTGAGCAGAGTTCCCTGTGCTATACAGTAGGTCCTTGTTGGTTATTTAAATACAGCAGTGTGTACATGTCAACCCCAACCTCCCTGGCTATCCCTTCCCCGCAGTAACCCTAAGTTCATTCTCTAAGTGTGTGAGTTTGTTTCTGTTTTACTTGAACATAAAGTTTTTAGAGTCTCATTACTTTATTTCTCAGCATTTTTTAAAAAGTATTTGTTTCCCCCACTTTCCATGACCTTTTCCAGCTCTTTCTACTAAAGTGTGTTTTTATGTGTATGGTTGTTGTTGTTTATAATCTATATTACAGAACCACAGGGGAAGTTGTATCAGGTGTTGTGAGTAAAGTGTTCAACCAACCCAAGGCCAAAGCCAAGGAGCTAGGCATTGAGATTTGTCTAATGTACATAGAGATTGAGAAAGGAGAGGCTGTGCAAGAAGAGCTCCTGAAAGGCCTGGACAATAAGAACCCCAAGATCATAGTGGCCTGTATAGAGACACTGAGGAAAGCCTTAAGGTAAAACCTTTTCTTTTTGCTTTAGTTCTGTTAACTAGAATATCTCAATTGAGTTTGGGTTCCTGGTTTAAACAGAAATGAAAGCTGTTGGGCTTGACTTGGCAGACCATACCAACCAGAAAAGTGACCTGGAAAAGCTAAAGCCATTCCTCAAGTGTGACACTTTGTATTCAGTAATTTTAGCCTTTAAGTGTGTTGCATAGTTATTTTATCTAAACCTCTTTCTTTTTTTTTCTTTTACAAATTTATTTATTTATTTTTGGCTGTGTTGGGTCTTTGTTGCTGCGTGCGGACTTTCTCTAGTTGCGGCAAGTGGGGGGCTACTCTTCATTGTGGTGTGTGGACTTCTCATTTTGGTGGCTTCTCTTGCTGTGGAGCACGGGCTCTAGGTGCGTGGGCTTCAGTAGTTGTGGCACATAGACTCAGTAGTTGTGGCTCATGGGCTCTAGAGTACAGGCTCGGTAGTTGTGGTGCACGGGCTTAGTTGCTCCGCGGCACGTGGGATCTTCCCGGACCAGGGATTGAACCCATGTCCCCTGCACTGGCAGGTGAATTCTTAACCACTGTGCCACCAGGGAAGTCCCTAAATCTCTTTCTGATGAAGATGAACGGGGGATATTTCTGACGTTTTCTCAGATTATGAATTAACTTTTTCATGGAAAAGCACTCCTCAGGGTAAGGAGCTCCGTTTCTCTTGTTATCCTCAGGCATAAATTTATGTACCTTGAAACGTTGGCTGAAGTAAACCTTTGTTTAGGTGCTTTTTAAAATAAAATAGAAGCAAATGCTATATGCCTTTAAATAGAAGCATAGCAACAGAAATAGAAAATAACTTTTACTCTTATGTAATAAGTTATTTTCAACCCTAGAATTAAGTGTTGTTTGGCAGTGAAGTTTTTCATGAATGGGATCTCTTTCAGGAAATCTGAATTAGACAAAACACTGGTTTGTTCTGATTTGGCAGTCCTTCTAATCTGATATCCTGTCCCCAATACTTCCACATGAGATACTTTAGAAAGCAGCTCTAGTGAAATCCTGAATGTGTGACCTGTGGGTGTGAAGATCATCCCAACTCACCTCTCTTGTGATTTTGTATATGACCTGCTTCTTGGAGAATATGCTTCCTTTGGTGTTTATCTTACATGAAAGTATCAAAATTCTTAAATTTTGTTAAACTGTCTTCAATTTATGTCAGTAAACTTTGTCTTTCGCTTGGTTCATAATGTTCTTATATAAAATTTGACTTTCACTTAGATTCTTTTGTGATAAAATTTTCCTCATCCCTAGCCTATTCTAGTATAGTAGGCATGTATTTTTATGAGTAGTAAATAGTGTGTTCATTCTGTTGTCTGAGAAATTTAGTGAATTGACTGCATTGTCAAATTGGTGCTTGTCTTAATAGATCTGTTCTGTCCTTAGTAATGAGTTTCTTAATAAAAATATATATTATACTATATTCTACCTTAAAATTAGAAGTTTCTAATCTGGAGTTCTGCAAACTCTGGCTATTTCATTTTTAAGCTGACTGGGAGAATAAGGGTAGAAAAAGGACAAGTTGGGTATATTGTCTTTTATGTCTTCCTTATAGATGTTGTTGTTTAGTCCCATCCTTGTATGGTTCTTTATTTGTCCTAAGGCATCTCAGAATCTATAGTAGAACTACTAGATAGCTCTCTGGGACCTTCAGGAACTGTTCAGTCCTTGGTTCCAGAGCTTCCTCAAGCTATCTATGTTAGTGGTAGCTTCAGGAGACCAAAAATGATCTGTGGCCCCTAAAACAAGCTTTTAGAACTTTTCCCCCCTATAGTAATATGTGTAATATCAAGATTAGGTTTTGTATTGTTAAGGTATCTATTTTCCATTTGGACCTGCTCCATCTGTTTTTTTTTTTTAAATATCTTTCAGAACTAGGCCAGGATAGTGAAACAAATAAACAAAAATCAGATGAAACAGTAGTAATGTAAAGGAAGTTTAAGAGATCCCAAATGTTAGGTTCTTCAGACACTGTGATGAGTATTCCTAAACAGAATGGTTTATCGTCGCTATAAGTTCTTATTTTTCCTTTAGACTTAAAGGTCTGCTGAACCAAGTTAGAATTTTTTTTTCTATTAAAATAGAAGATTTTAAAGGAAATATTGAAGATCATCTGGTTTATTTTCATGCTATGATGGCTATATTTGAACCGTTTACACAAACTGGTGTCTTGTTAAATATCACTTTCTAGGGAAAGTATTTTCAGTCTCCTTCTTTAACCTGTTAGAGTGTGTCAGTAGCTATTACTGAAACATTTTGTTGCATTTGTGTACATTAGATAATAGATAAATAGTATATATGGATCCTACTACAGAATGTCAATCTTCTTTCATAACTGAATCTCTCTTGCTCTAGAATTTGTTATTCAGAAATGTTAGCAGTGAATCAGAAAGCTATATTTTTAAGTTGGGAACTTAAAAATATGATATGTGACAGATATATAATGTTAAATATACTGCCTTTTTATTTTAGTTTTTTATAAATGTATTTTTATTTTATTTTTGGCTGCGTTGGGTCTTTGTTGCTGCGTACGGGCTTTAGTTGCAGTAAACAGGGGCTACTCTTCATTGGTGCGAGGGCTTCTCATTTTGGTGGCTTCTCTTGTTGCGGAGCACGGGCTCTAGGCTCGCGGGCTTCAGTAGTTGTGGCATACGGGCTCAGTAGTTGTGGTGCACGGGCTTAGTTGCTCTGCGGCACGTGGGATCTTCCTGGACCAGGACTCAGACCTGCGTCCCCTGCATTGGCAAGCAGATTCTTAACCATTGTGCCACCAGGGAAGTCCCTATACTGCCTTTTTTTTTTTTTTTTTTTTTTTTTTTTTTCGGTGGAGGGGCCTTTCACTGTTGTGGCCCCCCCCGTTGCGGAGCACCGGCTCTGGACACGCAGGCTCAGTGGCCATGGCTCACGGGCCCAGCCGCTCCGCGGCATGTGGGATCTTCCCGGATCGGGGCACGAACCCGCGTCCCCTGCATCGGCAGGTGGACTCTCAACCACTGTGCCACCAGGGAAGCCCTATACTGCCTTTTTAAGAAGTCAGAATGCAACTGTTTTCCCCATGGAAAACTGAAGCAAAGAGAGATTTAAGTTGCCTGAAGTTATAGTGTGATAGCTTCGAATCAGGAATGAAAGACACACTGCCAGGATTGGTGATCTATCAAGTGGAGTGAATCCCCGTAATTACATAGAAGAGCTAATAAAAGCTTATTAAGGGACTTCCCTGGTGATCCAATGTGTAAGACTCCATGCTTCCAATGCAGGGAGCCTAGGTTCGAACTCTGGTTGGGGAACTAGATCCCGCATGCATGCCACAACTGAGTCTGCATATCGCAACTACGAAGTCCACATGCTGCAACTAAAGATCCCACATGTGGCACCGAAGATTCCCGTGTGCTGCAACTAAGACCCGGCGCAGGCTAAATAAATAAATAAATAAGCAAGCTTATTAAAAGTCGATTTCAGTCATCTAAATATTTATAAATTGATTTGTTTCTATTTTAAACTTAATGTACATACATATGTATTTAAGATGTTACACAAGTGTTGATCCATTTTAGATTCGAGTAATTCCTAGACTGGTTACCTAGAAAGTTTTTAAATGGTAATATTATTTTGGGCTCTGGACATTAAATAATATTCTTGGAAGAATGGCATCTAAATACAGATGTTGTTATAAGTTTCTTTTTTCTTCTTCCCTAAAAAAACTCAACCTATATGTCTCTATTATATATAGATATAGAACTATGTTTGAGTGAATTCAGGCTAACACTTTACCAAAGCATATTGCATGGTGACAGTTTTTTTTCCAATTTTTACTTCTAGTGAATTTGGTTCCAAAATCATCTTACTGAAGCCAATTATCAAAGTGTTGCCAAAACTCTTTGAGTCTCGAGAGAAGGCTGTTCGAGATGAAGCCAAACTAATTGCTGTGGAGATTTATAGATGGATTCGAGATGCTCTGAGACCCCCATTACAAAGTATAAACTCTGTCCAGGTGAGGCACAAAGTTTTTTGGTTGTCTTTGTATAAGGTTAATATGAAGATATTTCCTTCCTGTCATTGTTGTTGATATTCTGTCCTTACAAATAATTATTTTTCATTCTTAATTTTGAAATCATTTTTTTCTGAGCATACCTGTTTCTACTGTTACTATGTCCTCTCAAATTAAATACTATGCATTCACCGATGCCAGTAGGTTAGTGTTGAATCTATAGCAGTTTTTATAAGATCCTTTTTTTAAATTATTAATTACTTTATTTATTTATCTTTGGCTGTGTTGGGTTTTTGTTGCGGTACACAGGCTTCTTTTTGCGGTGGTTTCTCTTATTACAGAGCACAGGCTCTAGGCACGTGGGCTTCAGTAGTTGTGG